>NW_018127920.1:2590132-2604750 GCF_001952655.1 Monopterus albus | reverse complement strand
ATGTGTGGACAATCCCGAGTAGCCTTTGCATTAACAGGCCATGATCAACAGTATCAAATGCCTTAGATAAAGCTACTGTATAAATAAAGCTGCACAACTCTGCCTCTTATCTATGGCTGTTATTCATCACCTTCAGTGCAGCAGTGGAAGTATTATGTTGCTTCCTAAAACCTGATTGATGTTCTGATAAAATCACATTAGCCTGTACTCTAATATTCTTTTAACTGGCTACTCACTAAAGTTTCCAGAATTTTGGCCAGTATAGACAACAGGGAAATTGGCCTGTAGTTGTTTGAATAGGTTCCAATTAAGTTCCAAAGTGTCTAATAAATTTACTGTGCCAGGTTGAGGTTTGTTGTTAAAAAGATTGACAGAGGAAATAAAATGATTATTAAATCAATTTAACCATTGTTAATTATATAGGAGGCACAGTAAATCATTTGCTTCCTTGTGAAACATGAGGGACTTGATTGCTTTCAAAAATTAGTTTGAAGTCATTCTGTAGCAGATTTACTTCAGTGTTCAGACTCATTGTCCCACATCACTCAGCTTCTACTGAGATTCAGCTGGTGGACAGCCACCCTGACAATACCCTTGAAGATACCTGGATAAACCTAGGACTCATTTCCCCCCTCAGTGATGGCAAATGTCCAGGCCCAGAGGCAGCAAAGCAGCTCTTTACTGTACAGAGCTCAATACAGATCCTGTTGGACTGTGGTTGGACATTTCTCACATTTTATAGGCCAAGCAATGAATCAATTAACTGAGAAAATAATCATCATATTAATAGATAATAAATAAATTGCTAGCTGCAACCTTAATTGTAATGCTGAAAAGCAACAATTCTTTAAATAACTTACGTATAACGGTGCAGTAGATTCAAAAATTGTTGGATTTGATAAATGAGTAAATACAAATTTGCACTTTTGTGTGATAACACAAAAGGTGACACACATATGCAGAGAGGATTAGTCATAAGGGAAATTGTGAACATCATATAAAATGTGGATATGTGTTGTAAAACTATTGATGTTTACAAGAAAAACTCGTGTCAGGAGGCAGAAGCAGAAGTAGCCAGAAAAAAATGACTGACAGTGTGTAAATCTGCACCCAGCTGTGGAATATCCAACACTTCACCGCATGCCAGGTTGGAATAAATCAGCAAACAGAAAAGCAGACACTGAAAAATCAACAAGACAGAATTTTCCTTTTGAGCTGATACACACTTTCTGGCAGCGGCAATTTGAAATGCTAGTTTCAGACTGAAGGCTTTATTTGTCACTCTGTGACAATTATTATTAAGCAATTATACTGAAATCAAGTTGCACTCCTGTTAGAGCTGAACAATGTAAACATGGTACATTCATCATTAATTTAAAATGAGATATGATCGAGTCAGTATAATGTACTTTCCATGGATAAGATGCTGTTCATATTACTTAATAAGCAAAATTATGCATTATGACTAGATGTCCATCTAAATGGAATCTAACAAGACATTTTCAGCACAGACAAAAATACTAATTACTGAAAAAAGCTTTGACAGTGTCAATGTGCTAATTCTGGCCTAAAGGTTGAGTAAGATACGTTTTCTACATTTTCTGATTTGTTAATTGCACATCTGTATTCTTTCATAAACGTTCAAATAAAAAATGCCTGGTGACATCACACTACATAACACTAGCTTTGCTGCTATACTGTTGACTGCTCCTACTGGGTAAAGAACGCCTTTCTCTGGGTGTAGTTGTACACATGCTCTTTTTTTCTAACTTTGAAATGATTTCTCTGAGGAATTCCTCAGGGATCTAAGATGTGTTTTGACTGCAAGGCCCATCGCCATCAGTGACATATGCCTATAGTCTTGCCGTCAACTGATGACAGAATAAATCTTCAAAATGAGTCAGTGAAATCCCAAACCAGTCAAATATAATGGCTTGACGTGTCCCCTGGGAGCAGGAGGTCACATGTTTTTCTATCCATAGCTAATTTCTAATAAATGGCCAGCTTCCCAATGCTAGTGTTCAGAGGTCAATTTGTTTGCATGCTTTTTTCTCTTGCCACTGATTCTCAAAGTGCTTTTTGGCTTTTCTGAACATTTTATAGATTGCATCTAACGTTCCGTAACATAGTGAACACATGCTTAAATTTTTGGCCTTCATACTGCTACTAGATGATGCCGGATAATATCACTTTGTGTTGCAGAAAAAAACTGAAACAGAAACAACTTTTCTTCTGCATGATGCTGCATTGTTTTGCTGGAGCCCCCAGCTGTGCCAGTCCCCATCACATAACGCACTTCCCCATTTCCAATGAATAAGAAGGTTTATGTTTTTTCACACATAGTGAAGAATGCGGCCTAACAGTTTCAGCATAGTATAACTTGCATGTTGCAATTTGATAGCTAAAGAACCTAGCTACCGCTACATTTTCAGATTACCATGGTTTGTTCAGGTGTTGTCTGGAAAGTGTACAAATCTCCAACTTGATGATGAGTTCTTCTGAGGAGCTTCATGCAGTCACTGTGCCCAGCTCCTGTTGTTCAAGAAATGGCTCCAATACATGAGCTAACAGACAACAGGCCTCGTGCAAAAACCATTGGTACAAACAGTTCCACAAGCAAATGGTCTAAAGTGGCTTGTGTGAGTGATTTAAGAGAATCTGTGACCAGGTCACCAGTTTTCTCCTATTTATGAATATTTCACGAGTGGTCCAGCCCTGTTGTATAAGTCATAAGCACATAGTCTGTCTCTCATATGGCAAAAATACTAATTTGACCTGAAATCATAAAGTCTTCATTTGAATGAATTTGGAGTTTAAAACTGAAAAAACAAACAAACAAACAAACAAAAACTTAGAGGATTTAATACTAAATTAATTCTGTTCAGCAGATCAGCATCATTATGGCTTGTCAATTTTCTGAGAGGTTTTGTAAATGTCATTATTTTATTTTATGTTTTGGCTGCTTCAGGGTCTTTCTGCGGATCTCTGTATCATGCTCTGCTATACCACCAGACAGTGTATCATCATCTACTGTGGGCTGTGGCATTTTCTCCTCTGTGGCTGTTTCATCCCCTTCTCACATATTACTTATAAACCTCTTTGCTTTAGAAAGACTTTTTAGTGCCTAAATTTAAGTAAAACTACTACATTTTTAATTCATTAATTAATTTATTTTTTACTTTTTTTAATTTCAAATGTCGGCTACAGCTTTAAGGCAGTAGCCTGTTTGTCACTACCATTTACACCAATACAGTGCCTTGCGAAAGTATTCGGCCCCCTTGAACTCTGCGACCTTTTGCCACATTTCAGGCTTCAAACATAAAGATATAAAACTGTAATTTTTTTGTGAAGAATCAACAACAAGTGGGACACAATCATGAAGTGGAACGAAATTTATTGGATATTTCAAACTTTTTTAACAAATAAAAAACTGAAAAATTGGGCGTGCAAAATTATTCAGCCCCCTTAAGTTAATACTTTGTAGCGCCACCTTTTGCTGCGATTACAGCTGTAAGTCACTTGGGGTATGTCTCTATCAGTTTTGCACATCGAGAGACGGAAATTTTTGCCCATTCCTCCTTGCAAAACAGCTCGAGCTCAGTGAGGTTGGATAGAGAGCGTTTGTGAACAGCAGTTTTCAGTTCTTTCCACAGATTCTCCATTGGATTCAGGTCTGGACTTTGACTTGGCCATTCTAACACCTGGATATGTGTATTTGTGAACCATTCCATTGTAGATTTTGCTTTATGTTTTGAATCATTGTCTTGTTGGAAGACAAATCTCCATCCCAGTCTCAGGTCTTTTGCAGACTCCATCAGGTTTCCTTCCAGAATAGTCCTGTATTTGGCTCCATCCATCTTCCCATCAATTTTAACCACCTTCCCTGTCCCTGCTGAAGAAAAGCAGGCCCAAACCAGGATGCTGCCACCACCATGTTTGACAATGGGGATGGTGTGTTCAATTGTCAAACATGGTGGTGGCAGCATCCTGGTTTGGGCCTGCTTTTCTTCAGCAGGGACAGGGAAGATGGTTAAAATTGATGGGAAGATGGATGGAGCCAAATACAGGACCATTCTGGAAGGAAACCTGATGGAGTCTGCAAAAGACCTGAGACTGGGATGGAGATTTGTCTTCCAACAAGACAATGATCCAAAACATAAGGCAAAATCTACAATGGAATGGTTCACAAATAAACATATCCAGGTGTTAGAATGGCCAAGTCAAAGTCCAGACCTGAATCCACTCGAGAATCTGTGGAAAGAACTGAAAACTGCTGTTCACAAATGCTCTCCATCCAACCTCACTGAGCTCGAGCTGTTTTGCAAGGAGGCATGGGCAAAAATTTCAGTCTCTCGATGTGCAAAACTGATAGAGACATACCCCAAGTGACTTACAGCTGTAATCGCAGCAAAAGGTGGCGCTACCAAGTATTAACTTAAGGGGGCTGAATAATTTTGCACGGCCAATTTTTCAGTTTTTTATTTGTTAAAAAAGTTTGAAATATCCAATAAATTTCGTTCCACTTCATGATTGTGTCCCACTTGTTGTTGATTCTTCACAAAAAATTACAGTTTTATATCTTTATGTTTGAAGCCTGAAATGTGGCAAAAGGTCGCAAAGTTCAAGGGGGCCGAATACTTTCGCAAGGCACTGTATATGTCCTCATAAAGTCACTGGGCTTTGGCATGACTTTGCATCTAACACTATTATGGCCCCTGAGCATGCACAGTGATATTTTGCTCCCTAAACACAGATGCAGGGCCCTGTTTGACTCTGCAGTCCTGGCATAGCTGGACTGTGTCCAGCTATTTTCATTACCACAAGTACCCCCACCCCCCACCACCACCACCAGCAGCAGTATCTGCAGCTCTGTAAAGGACATTGTGTGACATGAGAAGGACATGTTCCCAGCTTCTTGGCCTGGTGATGAAGCAGTCAGAGGCTGTCTGCAACTGGCCAGTGTTAAACATGGATTAGCAAGTTAGGTCTCACCTGTCTGACATCCCACTGCTCAGGAGCTCAGAGGGATTTGCACAGTCTCGTCACCCTGACAGTGATGTCTGTCATCTTTTAGCTACTACATATCCTCTTTAGTTATTCACACAGATCAGCCCTGTGTTACATTTTTAGACATCATTACACATTGTCATATTAATGCATATTTCCAATTTTGTCTCTTTCATGATATAACACAACTTTATCCCATGATAGTCATGTTAGAATTGCTAGTATATGTGCATGACTGTTTGCATGTGTCTGTGTGCTTGTGTGTGTGTTCAAAGGCTTTGTAAGGCAGCACTCATTATGTATAAAGGGGGTGGGGAAACTAGTTCAAATTTATTGCCTGTGTCAGCTGTGTCAAATTTGGCAAGCTCAAATGGTCAGCTTGCAAATGGCAGGGCGATACCTTAGGTTCAACAGCCTTTGTTATAAGCACAGAGTTGCACATTTTCACCTCTGAGTGTATAAGTGTTCATCTGCATAAAAAAAAGTTCTCAAGCTAAATTCACAGATGATTGTTAGGTTCACATTTTGAACAACATTCCCAGGCTGCTGAATCAGTCAAGAGCAGGGAAGACTGACCTTATTGTGGGTTCAGCTGAAGAACAAGAAGAGCCCCACTGCTGCTGCTGAGGAGCAGGCTGCTCATCCAAGTGAATCCTCTTCTTTTTTCTTTTTTACGTTTCTATTCTTTTGATCTTTCATAAAGAGGACCACCCACTTTCTGAACCCTTGCCTCTATTTTTGCAGGGTCAGAAAGAGTGGCCAGTTGCTCTTTATTTTTACGATGTGGTCAGAGCTGTTTGAAGACCACCAGTTCTCCTTTCACTTGTCACTGGAGCTACAGTAGCCCCGAGGAAGGCCTGCGCTGTATGGGAAATGGGTTTCAATGTTTTGAAGTCCTCAAAAATTTGGCAACTGCTCCAAATTCTGTAAAGCTTCTTTTTCCTCCCAGTATTAAGATTGATCCAGCTATTTATTTGTATTATTCATGTAAACAAATTTTATAAACATATATTTATTAAGATCATTAGCTTGAGATATGGGTATTTCTTGCCCACACACTGAACTGTTTGTTTTCACCATACCGTATCTTGGGATATTTACATATGATCACTCATATGTAAAGTACAACAGTCTGTGGCATATCTTTATGTAAATTTTACTAGGCTGCTTAAAATATATTTTAACTAGAAAATGACTTAGTCAAGCATTACGTCCCTCTCAAAACATTGTCAAAGAAATTTTAAATGCAAAAAACAAACTGCCAAGCTTTGGGATTAGCTACAGCAATGCTTATAACAGTAATGTAATTTGCAGTTCATCAAATGACCACAGAGATACAGTCCAGCCACAGACTAACCTGAACCTGAAAGGAATGGTTTATTGCTTTGGCCTCTTGCTAATCTGTTCTCACCTTTGTCCAAGTCTTATTACACAGTATTTGTAATAGTTTAAGCACCAGTGCAATAATTTACTTGCACCCTAAATATTTACTTTTTATATATATATTTAAAACGGATGAAGCAAAGTTTTGTGTGTTAACTTGCTAATATTTGCTAATTAGCACTAAACAAAGTTTGGCTGAATGAATGTCACTTCTGGCTTTTTCCCATTTGGGGTCACCACAGCAAATTTGCACACTGACGATCTGCATGTTGACATTTGGCTTGTGTTGTACACCGGATGCCCTTCCTGACACAACCCTAACTCGAACCCAGGCCGCAGCGGCGAGAGCACGGCGCCCTAACCACTAATCTATCAGGGAAGCCCACCAAACACAGTGTGGCTGAGAATCTGAGAATATGAGAATAATAGAATGGTGTAAAACTCTTTGCAGGTTTTTGGTTAAGAGCCAAAGTAATAGACAAATTGCAGTTATGACTCAGTAATAGTGCCAGGTGAAAAGGGTCTTTCTATTACAGCCTGAGTGCATGTTCAGCCTGCCACAGAGACATATATAAATAAGATCAGGTTGCATGGCCTCAGATCTCTGCTTCACTATGTAAGCTGAAATGTGTGAGATTGATTCTATGTTGTGCCCTGAGCTGTCTAGGAGACATATTGACTTAAGCTGTGTCCTATTCAGAACGGAGAGCGGCTAAACAGCAGACGCTTTCAGTAATGGGCTTATGCCTTTTTGCAGTTAAAGGACTTTGAGAGCAGAGAGCATAAGAAAAATAATTTCTGGTTTGATGAGACAAGAACTGTACTCTGGGCAGAGCTCTGAGCACTATGTCTAGTGAACATCAAGCACTGCTCATCACCTGATTAATACCATCCCTATGATGGAGCATTGTGGGTGGGGTGGGGGGCTTCTCAGCAGCAGAGTTGCAGGGACAGGGAGACTAGTCAGAACTGAAGGAATACAGCCACATACAGAGAGGTTCTGGAAGAAAACCTGCTCCAGAATGAAGAGACCTGAAACTGGGGCAGTGGTTCACCTTTCAGACAATCACCTGAAGCAAACAGCCAAGACAACAGTGGGGCAGTTTCAGGACCACTCTCTAACTGTCCCCGAGGGGCTCAGGCGAAGCCCAGACTTAAACCCTATAGAACATAACTGGAGAGACCTTAAGGTGGCATTTCAGAAACTTCCCATCCAAACTGGTGGAGCCTGAGAGGATCTGCCAGGAAAAACATGATAAACTGCCCGAACTACAGTACTTCTGTACCCTGATTGGCTAGTTGCATATCTGTCTAGTGCTTCTTTTTTATTCCTTACACAACAATCTGTGACACTTCTCATGTCAGTCTTCTAGAGCTGTTCCCCTCAGTAGCCTGTGTGAACAACCCAGGTTAATGATTATTAACAAACATGATGAGATTGTCTGAAAGCGCACAATTTATTTTTACAGGGTGGCTGGTCAGTAGCTGAAAAAAGTCTCAAATTTAAAAGTTTAGAGTGATTTATTTCACCCTGCTCAAGGGTGAAATAGATTGCTTTTATGCATGTTTGTGCTTACTTTTGCTAAAAAATAATCATTGATAGATAAATTAATATTTTCTTTGGCGTTACAAGCAAAAAAAACACACAATAATTTTGTTTAGGCCTGGTAATAACCCTGTGATGGTGTTGGTCAGTCTTGTTACCATGGAAACCTGATAAAATCTATTAATGCTGTTATAAAGCCTATAATAAAATATTTCAATGTAGAAAGGTAATACCTAAGTGTGAAGTGTTTTGAAGTATGTAATTAGGTTTTGGCCCAGTGATCTAGGCCGTAAAGTCGTAAATCATGTCTGGACACCTCAGTTTGACAGGTGCTGTACTCTATTACTGTCTCACACTATAAGGATTTTATATTTGGTTTGGCCTGGTACCTTATGGGAACCCTCCAGGAGCAGCTGGAGGACAAGTAGCCAAACTTGCTAAGCAAAAAATGAAAAATGGATGAAAGAATGGATGGAT
This sequence comes from Monopterus albus, assembly GCF_001952655.1. Taxonomy (NCBI): domain Eukaryota; kingdom Metazoa; phylum Chordata; class Actinopteri; order Synbranchiformes; family Synbranchidae; genus Monopterus; species Monopterus albus. The sequence continues at coordinate 2,596,337 of NW_018127920.1, read as the reverse complement.
GCTAAACAATAAAGAGACATTTTAGAGCATTTAATCCACCATGTCTCTTGAAATGCTGGAGAAAGCAAGAGCACTGAGAGAAACCCCACAGGAAGTAAACTCATGTAACCTCCTCATTTTTCTGATGTTGGCTTTGGCTGAAAGACAGGCCTGCTGCTTTGGGCTGAAAGCCTGTTTTCCTGAACCACCCGCATTGGACGGCACTATTTGGGTATCACCTCCAAACCGCACTTGTCTAGATGCCTGTACATTCTGCTAAAAATATAAAACAGCTATGTGTAAATAAGTTCAGATTATATAGTTATGTGTTTGAATTAGGTGCACAGGAGGAGAACTGGACAACTGGAATTTCACTAAGTCTTATCTTTCCTTTTTCTTCTTTATGTATCGCATTACCTACGCATCTTGGTGACAGCACAGCATAACCAGAGATCTGCAAATTCCACAGTGATGACAGCAGCTACTGCAAAAGTACTCTACAACCCTACATCAAATAGAAAGATATCCTTGTTAGCTCACGTAACCACAGGTGATGAGGTGAGCTTGCATTGCCATGTTTCTACATTCAGAAAAAGCTGACTTGTAACCATTGAACCACAGGTCATCATTAGATGAAACTAGATGGATTTTACCCCTTAACTCTGAATAAGAAGGAATGACAGCAATCAGACTGTCTGTGAAAAAAGCAAGCAAACAAAAACAAAACAAAACTCACTATTCGTTTTGTATTAGCTAATGCAAGGAGCTTTTTCCATCACTGAGGTAATGCCTATCTGTCATGTACATACAAGATCAGTTACATGTCACACTGGAAATGTTGCTTATGTGTAGTTCATTCCTTAAGTTGTAGGAATAGTATGTTCAACCCAACAAGTCCTCCAACCTATATGACCTATATGGTCATTTGTCCCTTTCTTTTCATACAATCCATAGGGGTGTCTCATTAAAGAACTCTTATGGTGGCAGGAGGAATTGCAGCAATATTGCCAACATTAACAACAATGTATGTTGCACTATGGAGCTTTATGCACCTTTGTCATCATGGAAACAGCAACTACTCCTTTGTCTTGGAAAATAAAGGTCCCAGTTTCAAGACATTTTGCCACACAAAACACTTGGCCAGGTTTAGTCACTGAACTACTTGGTTTTAGGAAAAAAACACTACTTGTCCATGAAGTGCCCTCCAATTGATCTAATCAGTCTGAGCCGAACCAGCTGACTTCCTATTGGCTCTCCACACACCTGAAAGGGCTAAAATTAAAAAGGTTCCTCTACACTTCCCACATGATAGTGGACGGAATAGATCAAAATCCAATAATAAGAAGAGTCGTTTTCACTGGGCTTGTGATACTCTTCCTGCTAAGACATGTTAAATGACAACTGTGAAAAAGAGCTACTGATGCTATATTCTGAAGATTTAAATTTGTGTCCAAATGTAATTGTTTCCTGTATCCTGTACTATGTGCTACATCAAGGTGTAAAACATTCATAAACATTAGGTAGTAATACATACATACTGCTAGCATTTATGGTTTCTATCATGATTGGTACTTATTCTAACAAAACAACTGAATCAGTCATTTAGTCAGCAGGTTTACTGTTGTACTGTTTTAACTGTGCTGACAGGCCGAGTGAGTCACATATGAATGTGCTCATCACACCATCTTTGCAGGTTTTCCAGATGATGGGGAGTTTGTTGCTGCAAATAAACACACACACACACACACACACACACACACACACACACACTGGGCCATGCATCATGCTGTCAGATCATGACTTGGCCCTCTCAATACACATCACTCACATCACTAAATGTCTGTTTAGCTTTCTGACTAAAACAATACAGATTGTTGTGATACTAGAGAACTAACTGATGGATTGATGGGCTGACAATGTGTTGCGGTATGAAGTGACAAGGGCTCACCAAGTGGAATCAGTGCCTGTTGGCTCCTGTAAGGATCACGTTGGGGAATGCTCCCATGATTATCTGGAAGGGCAAATCGGCATCTCTGAAATAGTTCAGTAAAAACGATAAGTGTGTGGTCCTGCCTCCTGACTAAATCATCTAGTGTGTGTGCTCTTAAGATTCAAATGTGAAAAATCTGTTAAAGCTGTCATTATGTGTGTGGTCTCTGACGTTTTTAAAATCGGGTTAAATTATAAAACCCTCTAGTGTGGGCCCAGCCTAAGATGTCTAACTGCTTTATTTTATTATTTTTCAAATATACAAGAGAAAGTGACAATGGTAAACCCAAAGTTTCATGTTGTTCATGGGCACAAACTGCTTCATCTGGACTCAGAAGCTTCCAAAATAAAGATAATTCCTCTCCTCTTCTCTTCTCTTCTCTTCTCTTCTCTTCTCTTCTCTTCTCTTCTCTGCTCTTCTCTTCTCTTCTCTTCTCTTCTCTGCTCTGCTCTGCTCTGCTCTGCTCTATAAATTCAAAGGAAGTGGAAAGACTATCCTGCTCATCTTTGGACGCTGATTGCTTATTGTGTAAAGATGAAGCAGGCCTTTTGTCTGCATGATTTGTTTTAGGTTCCTTTCCATGAGCTGGAAGTGTGAGCAGTTAACATAAGATAAAAGCGAACTGTCCGCTCTTTAACACCTACCTGTCACACCCATGAGGTGCCATTAGGCTACTCACTGTTAAATGCCTTACAATTCCATTGTAATGATGTACTACTTTAAGTCTTGAATGAACTTTGAGCTAAGAATAAGAATTTTTAAAGCCTTTTGATACATCTTAATGAATTCTTCCGTTTTTTTTTTTTTGCACATCTGCGTTTCTCCATTAAATCATCGTTTGGGGTCCTGTTGCTGTGCCCACCCACAATGGAAAGAGTTCAGGGAGGGACTTTGCCTTTCAACATTTAACCAGTGAGCAGTCGGGTCCCAGTGACACAGAGGGCTTTTCAAAACCTGAAAGTAACCCAAATAAATGTACACTGAGCTGTGGATCCCTCACGTTTTAACCTCACAGATGGAAAGAAAACGCGAAGGAGCGTAATGATGGATGGATATGCGTTTGATGCGCTGCACGGAACTTTAACGGAGCTCTTCACTGCTCAGTCAGCTGGATCAGGTTTTTGATAAATGTGAGGGGAAATATATCAGAGACTGCTGGTGTGAATGGACAGGTCAGGAGCGCATATGCAACACTGTAGGAGCCCCCTTGGAGTTATTTATCGCGTTCTTCTGGGATTTATCTGCCTCAAGAATCCGTTTCTTGATCGGATGAAATAAAAAGGAGAATGTATGGAATAAACCGGCGCTGTATTTACATGTAAGACGACTTATGGGACTGTAGACGTGATTCCAAGACCGATTGTATGATTTTCACAAAATAACTTCTTTAGAATAACAACTTTTCATTTATTGTTACTTCTGCAGATCATTTCATTTTTTCGTGCTGTGGTGCCATGCTCAGGTAAGCCAACCCTTTGGTCAACGTTGATCATTTGCCAATATAAAAAACGTGTTTAGGTAGCAAGAGAATAAAGGCGTGAAAAACTGTAGTAACCTGCTTCTGAATATCGCATTTAATTATGAGGATATTTAACCATCGGGGAAATTTCGATTCATACCTGCTTTGGTGGTTATAATTGGCTATAGGCTACATTTCTTTATCCCAGATTAGAAAGAAAAATTATGAATTTTATTTTTCCCTTTACATAAAAAAGGGGGAGAATCACCCGTCTCCTAATTTTAACCAGTATGTGAGGACGCAGGGCGCAGTGACGGACCAGCTCAGCCGCAGACAGGTCCGGATCTACCAGCTCTACAGCCGCACCAGCGGGAAGCACGTCCAGATTCAGGGCAAAAGGGTGACCGCCACAGCTGAGGATGGAAACGTGTACGGTAAGAGCTGTAAAACATTTGGCTATTACTGTACTTTCTGCTGTGGAGTTCTAGCACTGGAGCTCCACAAAAACTCTTCAGCATTTTGCTAGAGGGACTGCAGTTCTGCACACTTGAACCAACCAAAAAACCTTGACTAGGCTATTATTAATTATTAGATTATTAGATGTTTTTTTTAATTAGGGACAAAAGCAGCTTTGGAGTAGCGTCGTATTCCCATTACACTGCAATCCAATGTTTAAAAACACCCAGAAGCTTGTTCTGATATTCTGAAGGCACATCCAGAATCCCCACAAACTCAGGTCACCCACTGTATGAAAAATATTGGACTAGAACATATTTGAACATATTTAGCTTTATTTAACATATTTCTACAAAAATATACACTGTATTGGCAGGGAACATCAATGAAATATAAGCAACATTTCATTTCAAAATTTGATTCATAGACAAATGTCATTTCCCACTCTTTGTCTGGATTTGGAAATACAGTCACAACCGGGTAGCACCTCCAGTATGATGAAGTTCAAACCGTCAGGATTTTTGGCTGCATATTAAATGTGATTGTTGCACAGATGCTAGCTCTCATTAAACAAAGACTGGTCTGCAATAAATGATAACATTTCGTAAAGTGTCATCAGAAGAATGAAGTGAAAATCTTGAACTGAGTAACAGTTTTTTGGTCCCACACTACAGATACAAAGTCCCTGCTGGGGACTGATGTCCTCAGGCACAACCAGCAGTTTCACCTCCAGGCTGCTTGTCCTGTGTGAGCTGTTTTCAGGCCTAGATGTTAATTCAGCCTCCCTGCTGAATCCATGAAGCCATTGTCTGGCAAATTAGTGGCTGATTAGGAAAAGGGCTTTGTCCTCATAGCTCCAATACACAAGACGAGCCATTGGCCATAATTAACTGCGGGACAAATTCAATTGAAAATGTGTATTCTGCTTCCAACACAGTGCTTTAATGTCCACTGATAACATTAGTTTAATCATATGGTGCTGTAGGCCATTTCCAGAGGCTTACCTGGGTCAGCGTCTGAAGGCTTGTATTAACTCAGCATTTCAAACAGTGAAGCTGTAGCTTCAGCTCAACAGAGACACTGTTGGATGAAAAATGACAATTCACAGATAAAAGCAAACTCTTATATAGTAGCAGGAAACACAACAGGGCAACATGTAACCTCTTTTCAGCCCGCACTATTTTCTTTTATATACTGTCTATTTAAAATACATTTTTAAAAATATATATTAAGAGACAAAAAAATGTTTGTGTTTGTTTTTGTTCTCCTTTTTCTCCTTCAGCTTCTTGACTTTCTCCTCTTTTTTTCTGGCAGCTCGCCTATTTGTTGAGACAGACACCTTTGGCAGTCGAGTGAGGATAAGAGGTACAGAAAGTGGCCGCTACCTCTGCATGAACCGGAAGGGGAAACTTGTTGGAAAGGTACAATATATTTTCTGGAATTTTTATTTGAGAGCAAGGACATAATTGGCTGCAGATATTGAATGTTTACATGTCTACGTGTCATTTTTAGTTAGTATGGGAAGGTTTTTAATCAAAACTGTGACAAAATGTAGTAAAAAGCAAACTGTGTTGCCATTGTATGGCAGCATTAAGTAGCAACAGCCTTTTGCTGAGACAAGGAAAATTGGCTCAGACAATCTGATACATTAAGAAAGAATTAAATTCCACAATGTGGCATTTGTTTGAAGAGTTGCACCCTTTACAAACATATAGATAAAATGCACTCAGAGCCCAGCAGGTGTTTCTAACAATCTCTGCTCTATGAGTGGCTCTTCACTGGAGATGTCCTTGAAAACATGCAGAAATTAACACTAATGGGGAAAACAACGGTCATGTATGAGCTCTGTCTTCCTCTGAAAAGTTCCAGTCTGTGCCTGGCCTCACCGTATCAGATCTCACATCCACTGCCACAGACACTGTAGCTCCTACACTAAAACTTCAATCCATTGTCACTGTAGTCTCATAGCCTGTCAGTGACTCCAGGACATGATGTGCTGGAAAAAATGAACCCTCACAGGACTGAATGGTCATCACTCAGTCTTACTGGTCATGGCTGACAGTGAGGAGGGGAAAGTACCCTCCCAAAATGCACTGTCTGTGTGTTTGGTCAGAAGTCATCTCTGCACTTCCTTTATGGAAATGGAAAAGATGGATCCAGGCATCAGGCTGACATGATAAGTCATTGTGGTGTAGAGGTGTTGAAGGTGTGGCTGCTGTTATAGTGGATGATGAGAGATGAATTCACTCTGCTAGATTCACATCAGACAGTTTATGGGTCAAGATCAGATGACTCTTTTGTAGAAGTCAGCAGATGAAAAT
>NW_018127920.1:2564768-2590065 GCF_001952655.1 Monopterus albus | reverse complement strand
TACAGGTTACTTGCTAATCAGCTACAGTACATCAAAGATTTTAGGAAAAGCAATGCAATAGGCTTCAACACTATTTTTATTCTTCTCGGATATATTTTGCCTGCCTTTGGAGTCATATGTTCTTAGCTTGACAGGCATCACGTAAAGAAACGAACATTTTTATTTTGGGTATATACACTTATTCACTTTCGGCATGAGGTTACAGCCAGCAGCCAATTAGCTTAGCATTAAAAAGACAATATGAGGAGACAGCTAGCCTGGTACTGTCCAGGGATAACACAATTCATCTACCTTGTTTAATTAGTTAAAAACAAAACACCACATTGTGATTTTACAGGAGAATAAAAAGCCCAACTGTTTTTGTTAAACAAATTAGATGCAGTGAGTTTCAGAGATGGAATTTTGTTACTTCAGGTCAGAGCCACGCAGCTTGGCCTTCGGTGGTAGATCATTCCCTTAATGTAACACTCAGCAAAAAGTGAATAAGCAGATTTCTCAAAATGTCAAACTACTCCTTTAACAGAAATTAACTGAAGAAATGTACATTTCATATAAAGTGTTGCATTAACAACCCTAGCCATGTTTACATTGTTAAAAGAAATAGCCACTGTGGCTAAAAGTATCAGCTGTGGTCAATGGTAACTGACTCAATATTGTCCATTAGATTTAATTTTTGCTAATGTTAGTTTCCAGTGAGCCACCACAGGCTACTGGTCATACTAGACCAAGTAAGACTGTACCAGCAAAAACTCTTAGTGTGCTGAATTAGTGCAGAATGTGTTTTATTGCTTAGAACTTTAACTTTTCATCTACATAAGGAGGAATGTGTTATTTTCTCACATGAAAAACATAGTGTGCGTTGATCATTGGTTATTTGTGATAGTAATATGATTCATATATTGGTAATACAGCTCTTTGATACAATAATTTCCCCTTGAAATCCATTAATAACTTTGCTTGAAGCATATATAAACCAGTCAGAATTCATGCTTCAGTCTGTGTGTCATGTAGTTTGTGTCTGTGCGGCTTTAACATAAGAACTCTTTTCTGTCTCCCCACCCAGCCCAATGGCCGGAGCAGGGACTGTATCTTCACAGAGATTGTACTAGAGAACAATTACACGGCCTTCCAGAATGTCAAGTATGAGGGCTGGTTTGTGGCTTTCACCAGGAAAGGGAGGCCCATCAGAGCCTCCGGGACAAGAGAGAACCAGAGAGAAGTTCATTTCATCAAGAGGCTGCACAACAGCCCGCCTCCCTTCCCCAACACTGACCAAAGCAAACACTTTGAGTTCATCCAATTTCCATCCACACGTCGAGCAAAGCGGAACAGGAAATCACGTACCTCTTCCTAGCATGCAGCAAATGGCATGGACTGATACCAAGTGCGATATAGGAAGAAACAGATGAAATTTTATTTTTGTATATTTTGATAAATAAAAAATGGTTGGGATGCCATAAATTTAAAGTAATATTGCTGGAAAATGATCATCTGTAAATACAGAAAGAGAGTAAAGCAGATGGATTATATTTAATTGTCCTGTGTGTATGTGTTGACTGATGGGGAGCTGTGAGGGGTGAAGGCACCCATATAACTAAAATGTAATAATGCTGTCAAGTGGCAAACGTTATTAAAGGATTTAGCATTCTGCAGAAACTCATCACAATAATGAAGCTATTTCAAAGATTTTAATATTTAAGATTGAATTTAAGACTTTCATATTTTAAAGATACAAAAATTATATTTTAGGCAGATCTTAAATCTACTTATTCTTAATAAATACTAAATATAGCTAATTCATTTGTTGAATTTTTGACTTTGGGACTCTAATGAGCCTCATGTTACAGCTAGAGGAAAAGTCAGGGGATCACTAAAGTCACGGAGATTCATGACCATGGATATCTGTACCAAAGTCTGTGGAAATCCATGTTATAGTTGTTGAGATATCTCAGTTTGGACCAAAGTGGTGAACCAGATGACAGACAGCCATTGCTGTCTCCATCAGCAGGCTGCTAACATGGCTAAAAGGGGATGAGTGGTATACAGTATATGAACTGCAAGGCATTGAAGAATGGATTGTTGTTACAGTTGTCAGTTTTACAGAGCTGAATTACAGCCACCAACAAATATAGTACCAACAGCCAGCACCAACAACAGCAAAGATGCTGAATGTGCCTCACGTCAACAGATTCTCAGAGCAATGAATGAGACAATATTCGAATAAAAGAGATGATGGCGGTTTGCTCAGGACCAAGGGTGAAATACGGGAGTGAAGGACAGAAAAGGATGTAGCAGGATGGGAGGAGACATTTATTTCTGGAGCCCAATATATGACAAATTACAAATTTGTCTCAAAGGGCTTCACAATCTACAAAGTATACAATACCCTCTGTCCTTAGATCACCTTTAACGGGGGAAAAATGGAAGGAACCTCTGGAAGAGCAACAGAGCAGGGATCCCTCTGTGTTCAGAACAGAGCAGCAGTTTAGTAACAGAGCACCAGTTGTGGACTTCAGACACCAGTGCTCATGTCATGCATCTGATTAGATTCTATTATAACTATGTGTTGATAGAACTGATGCTATGTTATTACAGATCAAAATGCTATTTGGAATTCAGCTACCTAACATAACTCTTTTAATGAACCTGGCAAAGAAGGAGAACAGACTGAGTTAACAGTGACTGCAGGAAATGTGGCTGTAATCGTGTCAGTGTAATTAGATCTATTTTTCCTAGTATGATAGGAAAACATGCACCTACCAATTCTGTTCCATATCTCACACACAGAATCAAACATTTTCATTTGGTGAAATATGTTTAATGGGCCTCCTGCATCTTCATGTTGAGAGAAATCTGTCTAAGTTTCTGTCAGCCAGTTTTACACTGAGAGTCTATTGTCTCTCTACTTAAATATCTATATGTCTACCTTATATAAATAACATTCAACTAAATATAAAAAAAGGAAAATGTAGCTGCAAAATAGATGACTAATTTGTCTTAGATGTTTCTTCAAAAATATATTGGAAACAGAAAAATGTTTGTGAAAAATAGGAAAGTAACATTTTCTAGACTTGTCACTCATATTATCTTTGTATCAAATTTAAGTACATGTAATTTAAGTGCATGTAATGACTAAGATAAGTGGGATTAAAAATATTAGAATCATTTTGCACTGAGAGAACAAATGAATTGTTGTTTCTTTAACTCATTTGGAGTCACTTATATCCACAGCTGGAGATGCTACATATAAATCTTCATTGGCCTTATTAGGAATATAAACCCCATTAAGCAAAAACATACAGTCATCTCCAGTTTCCTTTTTCCAAACATGGGTTCCAATATAATTTACTTCTGAGACTGATTTAGTTTTTAGTTTTTGATTCATGTTGAATTTATATTTATGCTATTTCATTACTGATTCTAGCTATATCAAATGATGATCTCCTCCCCGTGAAAACCCTTCTGTGTGGTCACAGGTCAGGGTCGGCTAAAGGGCAGCATCCCCCTGACAGTTACCATGTCTGCTGGATGACTGGAACACCAAGGCCAGTGTTTGAGGGCTGAAGTATTATGAAATCCAATACCGGTGTTTGGCGCCCCCCAGTGGTAGCATGTGCTAATTGTATACGGATCAGGTGGAAAGTCAGCTGATTCTACTATAAACAGGAAGGGGAAGTCCCAATTCAACAAACTAGTCATGTAAAAATTGCTAATTCGTTTTTGCATTTATTCTGTTTAAAAAGAAAAGCCTTCAGACGTCAACAATGTTCGGTGGAGATGATGAAGAGGGAGATTTCTTGTCTCCGACAGGAGGGTGAGTTTGTTTTATCCACCAAACAAAAGCTGTTAGCCACCACCTAGCCCAGTTAGCTGTGCTCGTGTACAGGCCAGATTTGATTTAAACTTTTCTAAATATATGAGCTTATTTGTAGGTAATACCTGGAAGATATCCGAAATCATAGACTAGTCTTTTTAAGTTGTTCTCTTATTCAGCTTACATTTCAGTAAACGTTTTATTATTACTGTTGTTGTGACTGTAATCGTTCTTGCACTAAAATGCCAATGAAAACCATTTGAACCCCCTCAGAAGGATACGATTTTGTATAATGTAAGTCCTTTGAGGATAACATATATGTGCCGAATTAGAAAGTGGTTCTTGGTATTTAAAAAGTCCTGCTGAGTATGAAATTAACCTCATTACCCTTTCATCTTAAGAGAGTTAACGTTATATCTGCAAATTGGAAACATTCCTGGAAAACTTACTTATCCAGTTTCTGTTAGCATCTGTTACAAACTAACGCAGCTTAACTAGTTATAGTTATAGGACGATATCTCAGCTTCAGTCCTGGTGATGAGAGACCACATACTCCCATGTGTCCACTGACTGCCAGGTTATTTTAATGAATCAAATCTCTCATAATCTCTGCTGTGTTCAGGCCTGGGTTGAATTTGATTTCGCATGTATAGTTTAGCCTCTTAGCTACATAGGCTCTTCTGATATGTCACTGTCTGAGTAAAACAAATCTCTATAATCAAATGCAGAGCTGGCACAGTGTGCTCAGAGATCCTCAGAATATAGAATGAATCATTAAAATAACTATATAAGTTGAAATGCAGTTGACAAACAAAATCAGATGTTTCAGGAATCCAACCTGTTTTGTTACAAGACACACTCCCATAATATTAGTATACCTTGCCTCTCATTAATCTGGCTTTCAGATACAGCTTTTTCACATTCCCAGACTGACATCTGAGCTGTGCTTTTTGGCACTAAATGAGCATTATGTGATGGCAGCACTGTGTGTATGAGCTGGTGGGATAAGCAGCCAGTGTAGGGCCTGGGCTGGCTGAAGGGAGGATTGTTATGGCGCATGATTCCTCTCACATGCTGCTTGTTGGAGAAGTAAAGTGAAGGCTTCTATCACAGCCCATCTCTGCTTAGTGGAGACCAACACTAAGTTGGAGCACTCCAGTTTCTTCTTCTGCTGTGCTGGTAGTAAATCTACCATGGTGGTGTGAGCTCTAGGGATGGCCCAGGACAGGAGCACTGGAACCTACACTAGAAGGCGTTAGACATTCAAACAGACTGCTCATCCTCAGCCCTGTGCTGAACTATTGGAGATGATGGCCTCAAGGCTTTCAATATGTCCTTTCTGGGAGATAGCAGTGATTACCAGTGGAAGGAGTTCCAGGGGTCAGTAAGCTGTTTTCCAAGACCTGTGCTGTTTTGAAACCACAGAATGCTTTCAGAAATGTTGCTCTGTTTCTTTTAGGTTTGATCCTGTCTGTTGACCAAAAAAAAAAAAACCCAACCCAAACTTAACTCTTGGTCTACTCACTAGTGTTTTTGGAGCTTCGCACACTGCAGTGGATGGAGTCTGCACAGTTGTAATGGAGTGTGTTATGTAGCTCAGCAAATCTAATCCACTGAGAAACACCAGGAAGTGCTGGTGCAAGCTCAGAAACAGCTAGTATGTGGACCTTGAATTATTTTTTTTTAAGGCAGATGAGCCAGAATGAAGTTTCATACATTTTTTTTGTCAGTGTTCTTCAATGGATTGAATTTTTCTCATGAAGCAACACGAGTGTTCAAAACTCTGGGTTTTGTTCAGACAAAAAAAGCTATTTAAACATTTTACCTTGGACCCACTAATTGATAATGAACTATGGATGTGAGATGAAGTTCTTCTGATAAGTATTAGCATGTTTGTGCAGATGGAATGCATATAGTGACAGAGTAAGGCCTGAAATCCCTGAGATGAAGTTTGGCTTGTACGAGTAGCTGTGTCCTTATTAGCAGGAGCGAGCCTTACTGTGCAGTCAGTGATGTGTCAGAGCCCATATCTTAAACTGAGGCCAGGACATTTTTATTCTTTGAATGTAACCATAGAGCGAAACAGACACCAGCTGATAATACTCTACATCATACTTTTCAGGGCAAGTATAACCACGTCTTTGTGGTCTTTATATTTGTCCTCCACACAGGGCCAAGTTGGCCTCCCTGTTTGGGCTGGACCAGGAATTCAGTCACGGGAATGAGTCGTTCCAGTACACAGCACCCAAACAGCCCAGAAAGATCTCTAATCCAGGTAGGACCATCGCAACACAGACAAATATGAGTTAAGATCTTTTTTTACAATATGGGGGTTGAACTGTGTCTGTTTACTGAATCAGCCACCCAGAAACCAGCTGCATCACCTGGAGCCCCTGCAGTGTTATTCGTCACATCGGTCCAAGCCTTCAGATAGTAAGGACCCTCTTCTTAATATTTTAAAGCCATTATTTTATTGATTGAACTGTATCTCAGCTTTTTTATGTATTACACGAGCATAAGAATTTTGTGGATGGAAAGTATTCACTCCCCATTAAGGAACTTTCTTTACAGATCTTAAAACATGTTGATAATTGTTATAAATCTAGTCACAATCCACCAGATTGTCTTACAGTCAAGTCACATGCAAAGCTTTTCTGCCTTTTTTGTCTTGTGAAGTATTAATGGACAGTATGTGAAGCAAGGAAAGCTGGGAGCAGCCGTACTGGGGAACCATACAACAAAAGAGGTTGGAGCTTTGCTAATTGGTCACTTGTTTGAGATTACTGGTTTGACTTTTGGTTTTTTGGGAATAATGCACCTTTTCTATTCTGCAGTACAAGCTGCTTCTGTACTTCGGCCAACAGAAACAAGTGACCACTGCCAAGATTCATGTGGGCTTTGCTTTCACGGTGAGTAGAGACAGAAAGGATGTTGAACGCATATGGACAAACAGAGAATCTGACGCGTCACAGGAATTGTGCTTCACTGAGGACATGATATGGGTATGGCTGGGAAGTTGAACAGAGTATGGAAACACATGCAGATAATTTCTAGGCTTGAAAAAACTTTCTAACAGAGGGAAGGCCAAAGTACGGAGCCCCTCTGCTGACATTATGTAGAAAATAAATGTGGCCACAACATAGTTATGTGTGGGAATGAGACAGTATAATGCCTGGCCATAAGATGTTATGTTGCATCCTGGATGGACATAACGGTGTTAAAAGCCACTTAAAGTTTTTTAACAGCAACGTTTCATTTACAGCCTGCATGTATAGCCGCACGTGTTAGTACCTGCCATAGTTAAAATCTGCATATTACTCATTCTATATAACTTCAGTCTTAAATCAAAATATATTTTCACTAGTAGGCCTGAAGAAGCATCAGATCTACTAAAGCACACACCTCAAGAGCAGATCATATTATTTCCACTCCATATTGTGAGTCGCCTGATGCAATGGTCTACCTGACTTTACCTGCTGTCAGTAATACCTGTAACATGATTGATCGGCACATGTGCCGAGTATTTTTTTATTTATCATGTTCTATGCACTGCTTTCAAGTGTTATTCTGTGTGCATAACGATGGTCAGATGAGCCATTTGGACTGGAGCTAGGCACCTTTTGAGCACCTTCAACTGAGCAGTCTCTGTCTTTAACCAACCCCATAGCAATTTTCCATGCAATGACAAAAAAAAAAAAAAAAAAACCATCTTTTTATCTTATCAGTTGTGCACTGTTCTCCTTATACTGTACAGCCTTTACTGAACGAGTAAGAGCATCCTGTGAGTGTCTTTTGTTTTATTTTTTATCCACTCCTGATGCATACTGATGTATGGCAGCTCATTCACTGTTCTCCACTTCTTAACAATCTAGTTTTTCTTTGTTTTGGATTTTGTTGCTCCACCGTCTTTAGACTTATGTTGTAACATTCCTGGCTTTTTCAACTTCTCTTTGTGTGAGATTCCCGTGTGCACCCAGCCCTGCAGTCTCATGCCCTCTCCAGGGCGTTAACCTGTGCTAATTAAGAACAACTGGCACGAGCGTTCAACTTACAGACACATGGGATTCATCAATATTGGAACACAGGCACGAACAATTCTGTGGTTAAAGAACACGTTCATGAATCAGATGTAGACTTTTCTTAGGACCTGTCTTGAGAACAACCTACGAAGAATTTTAAGAAAACCCTGGGAAGATGTTGGTGAGTGAGACCCAATGTGTCCAAGGCTCCATCCTTTAGTTACATAATGATAAATGACCTATCTGGGTGACAACTGGGCAAACTATCTATTGATGAGTGAGGATGAATGCTTGGATAAAGTGGGCCTTGATTTATTTCAGACAGAAAAGAACCGACATTATGTCTCAAAAATCTTATAAGCAACACGTCTTACACACATGTATTGACCACCTGTCAGTTATCGTGTACAAGCAAGTCTACATGTGACTTGTATTACATAAAGAGCCCTTCAGTCCAATGTGTCCCTCCTCCTTAGGATCAGGTCACTTGGACAAAAGGGAATTGCTCATTTTCTTCCCATTGCTTCAGGTTTCTCAGTGTTATACTGAAGGACAAAATATTAAATAAATCCTAAATTAAATATGAAGACATTTTGGACAAATGTATAAATGCTATTTGAAATATATTGATTATCGCTAAACATTTACAAAGTTAGGATAACACTCCTGACTATCAGTCTGCCACTGTGCTCATGTTCCAGTTTTGCTGTTGTTATAAAGAGGAACAGTGAAGAAACTCTGAGAGTGTGACATGCAGACTTGTAGAGAGCAAGTCTGTCTTTTCTGTGATTCTGACCACGTGTTCCATCTCTTCTGCAGGTACAGCCAAACAATTACTGCAGTTTTTATGATGATCAGAGGCAGAACTGGTCCCTGATGTTTGAATCAGAGAAAATCTCATCAAACTTCTGCAAAGAGGTGAATGAAACAGGAGAAGACTGTGTTTTTCTGACAAACAGGGCGAGTGACTAAGCAAACAGACCGTTTGTGTCGACAGCTCAAAGTCCACCAGTGTTAGGACTGATCTTCAAAACCTCTATCAGTCTGACCTACACTGGATTCAAGCTTTTACCCAGTTGCATGAGCTATGTTGTTTACCAGACAATGACTTATCTCCTCTTATGTGCATCAGGTATGTTTGGCGAAAGCGAACAGCGCAGCCTCCTTAGACGCTGTGGTGGTTCAGGATCTGTGTCTCGGAGAGGGCCAGGGGGTGGAGAATGGAGACTCTCTGGAGGTGGTGTACATAGGCTGGCTGCTGCAGAATCATACCTTCGGCCAGGTCACACACTTTCATCATTGGTGGAATTGTTAATTTCATTATTTAGTCTCCAGTTCCTGTGAATTTTCTAGCCATGTGGCATATAACTCTGAACTGTAAATGTCATTTCAGGTGTTTGACTCTAACCAGAACAAAGATAAGTTGCTACGACTGAAAATTGGAGCTGGAAAAGTGATCAAAGTGAGTCAAAACACAGGCATTGAATAAGAACTGCAGCTTGAGTTCAGTCCCCATGAAAACACCTGTTTAATACAGTCATTATAACTTTACAAAATACTCTTATTGAATCATTTATTCTGCCACTTTTTATCATTATCATTCATTTCAGTCTGTGCTGATAATGTCAAGCTTCTTGAGCATGACATGGTGCGTTCAGAGGATAAGGAAGAGGAATCTGAGAATTGTAGATATGATGATCACCAACACTTTGTGCAGTTCAGTTTACTGGTTTTACAGGAAAGGTCTTACTTATATGATCCGAATACTCCAAATGTTTCTGCATCTTTCTAGTGTATACTAGCTATTGGTTTGTGTTATTGCACTTATTATGACTTTGTGACCACTTCATCTTGCGGTATAGTAAGTACTCCACTCGTGTTTCTGATGATGCTGCATGCGATTGGCTTGTAATTCAAAACTGCCGACATGTTTCGGTGTGAAGCCTTCAGCAGAGCTCATGTGACATGAGTTTTTTTTTTTAAGACACATTACACAGTTAGCAGAAATCCTCAAGATCAGCAACAGAAAATAAAAAATGGACAACAAAACAAAATAAATCCATAGAAAACATTACATAATCTAAATTTTCTCAAACATGAAGTTACATTTTTGTCTTCTGGGGAGGAAAAGTGCTGTGACTTTTGATGAAGCAGAGCTCCCCTCTGAAATTCAGCCCAGAAGTCGAGTGAACATTTTTGCACCACATTTCTGTGTTTCTCAAGTTGTACTGACGTTATGACAGATGTTAGTTCCTTTCAGGATATCAGATGAAGTCTGTGTGGCAGGGTAACAAATGTAAATTAAATGTTTCATTCAATCTGCAGTGTATAATTACGCTAATGTTTTATCAGTACATTATTATTTACACCTGTCATCACTGACATAAGACTTTAGGGTGTTTACTCTTCTGAAAATGAATAATAGGCAAGGAAGGTTTATTTATATAGCACATTTTCATACGCAGTTCAAAGCACAACACAATTCACACAGACAATGCAAATAAGATTATAAATATTACTTAAAAGCAACAATTATATGACAGTACCAGTAGCAACACACACAAGTAGGTACCTAGTACTTTTAGTGTAGCTGTGGCCGACTGTGGATTCTCACTGTTCTCTCGCTTTGTATCCCTTTACTTCAGTCTTCCCAAGACTAACCTCTGAGTAATGTACATCAGAGGTGGGCTTACGGTCTTCTGGAAGAGTTGAATGGGGTAACACTGGGTTTTGAAATGAGTTAACCTCACCTTAAAAGACTTAAGAGAAATTGTGTTAATTATCAGCTCATAATCCTCCTTCCTGTCATTCTGTGTGCAGGGCTGGGAGGAAGGGAGCACCTTAAAAGACTTAAGAGAAATCGTGTTAATTATCAGCTCATAACCCTCCTTCCTGTCGTTCTGTGTGCAGGGCTGGGAGGAAGGGATGCTGGGGATGAAGAAGGCAGGCAGTCGTCTGATTGTCATCCCACCTAGCCTAGCTTACGGATCCAAGGAAGTCCCCAACCGCATCCCAGCCAACAGCACCCTGATTTTTGAAGCTGAACTTCGACGGGTAACACCTGCCGAACAGTTTTTACTTCTTCTTTCATCTGCTCATGCAGCTTACCTTATGTCCTGTTGTAACTTCTGTCATGACCTCTTTAGTCCTACTTTCATGTAATGTCAGTGAAGTCTGAACTGAAGCTTCTTCTGCTTGTTTTGTGCTTTAGGTGAAGTTTGCCAAGGACACTGCCTCTGATCGGGCCAGTGCTGGCTCCAGAGACTCTGCGGCCCCCTCTCCTGCTCATTCCCCAGCCCCCAGCGTGGACAGTGTGGCCCCAGAGCCTGTAGTACAGACGACCACCTCAGGCCCAGGCAGACCAGGGTGAGATTTAGCCCTCAGGAAGTAGTTAACAGCATTACCCTTAACTCCTTTATGTCATAAGCATGTTTGTCTGTGACCTTTTTTTTTTCCTTAGGGAGCCACCACTTCGTGCAAAGTCAAACTCTCTCAGTGAACAGCTGGCAGTAAGCACCCTCACTATAGCTTTTTCTAGTTAATTAAGCATTTTATTAATAATTGCCTTCAGTTATTTTGTAGCAGTGTTGTGGCTTTTTTCCCCAAAAATTCAGAATCCAGATGCAACTAAAGCCAGGCTGATCTCTCGCATGGCAAAGATGGGCCAGCCCATGTTACCCTTTCTGACAGGAGTGGCCAGCCATCCTGAATCTAGTGACTCAGAGCTCGAGGTGGGAAACTTGAGAAGAGGTTTATTATCTGTAGATGGTAAAGGAAAGGTCTGCCATATTTTATTATCAATAAAAGCCATGAGAGGAACTAACTAGTGCTGTCTTTGTATCCAGAGTTTGATATAGCCTGATAGGTCATCTTCCTCTGTGACTCAGGCCCACATACTCTAAATTGTGTTTTAAATCTTCTGAATTGAAAACCTGCAAAAAGGGACTCCAGTACATTAAAGTGTGTTGTTAGTATGGCACTGCATATCCCTTTCATAGAGCAAAGCATGCCTCTAACAATTATCCCAATTTTTCTGTTTATCACTAAGTCGCATATAAAATGTCAGTGAGCTTCCACCCCTGACGTTGGCCTTCTCTGAAGGACATGAAGCTTGCTCAGAACCTTTAGAAGGGGAATATTTAGTTGTATGAAAAACATTTTGCATCTATGTCCCAGTAAGCCATACCTTTGAGTCAGCAGTTTTTTAATTTGTAGAAGAACAAGAGGCATGTGTCCCAACCTGGGAGATGACAAGAGTATAATGAAAGCTATTTATAGGTTACATTATGGGCGTATCAGATCTAGTGTTTTTGGAGCTTGACCCATACTGAAGTGGCTTAAAGTAAGGATATGTTTAAAAAAAAAAAAATCTGTCTCCTGCAAAACCCCTAACCTGGATACATGATTTAAAAATCCTGGTAGTGTGTCATGTTGTCTGGTGTCATTACTGACTCACTGCCACTATGTGTTGATCTCCAGGACACCAGTGGCAGCAGAGCAAAGAATCAACCTGCAGTTCAGTCTCCAGTGCAGATGTCCAGTGCTGCTCCAGCTTCAGCACACGGTTACCTACTTCCACTTCTTCATATGTCCATTCTTCCTGCAAATCAGAATTGCTAAGGATACACATTATTATGATAAATGGTATGCTTTACATTTTCTCTGTAAATGCACTAAATTTGATGCATTACATTCTGTTGTTCTTCTGTAGTACAACCTCATCCTCACACAGCTCCACCTTCTGCCTTACTTCCTGTTATGACTACTGTTGGCCCACAGTCTGGGCTTCCAGGCAGCAGTCATGCATTTCAGGTGAGATTTCATCACATTTGTTGCTAATTTATCATCAGTAATTGTTCTATTAATTACTTAATAGAACAAAGACAAAATCTGGTAACCTCTCTTTACATCGGTGTCTTATGTTGTTTCATAGCCTTACCCCTACACACAGACCTCTGTGGTTCCGTCTCAGCTGCAGCCTGTTGGCCAGGTCTACCCTACACAAGCTGTCCCTTACATGGGTGAGAGCGATCAGTTCAATTACAAGGGTCAAACACCAGACGAATGCATGCAGGATAAATTCTAGTCTAAGCTCCTGACACAGTTAATGTACCTTGATGTTTAAGCTCAGTTTTACCATTTCATGATGCACTTTTCTGTGACAGCAGCCTCAGTAGGTAATAATATTACACAGCACTGAGACAGAGAAACTGTTACAACTCTTAAACTCTGTGTTGTTCCCTCTAGGCTCCAGTGATGTCTCTTCCTTCCTGATGACTGAGGCCCGACAACACAACACAGAGATCCGGTTAGCTGTTGGAAAAGTAGCAGATAAAGTGGATCAGCTGGCTTTAAAGGTATTAATTATATGTACAACAATATGTTCAATAAACACCTTTAATAGAAAGGAGATGCACCCGTTTCTTATTTTGTCCTTTTTGATTTTAACAGATGGATGATCTTCAAAGGCAGGGAAGTCTTTCAACAGGTGTGTCTAATCTGTCGATGGAAACCTCCATGATCGTGCACAACATCCAAAGAATTGTCCAGGTACACACCTAAAGCGTGAGATGCCTTGTGTGTTCGGAGGCTCTCTTACTCTTGCTTTTTCCTTAGCTGTTTTTCTAGCATAAATATTGATTCTCTTACTGCATGTTTCAGTGTACTGGAAGTTGTCCTAAGGAAAACAAAGTGTTCTGAAAACTTCTAATTTGCCTTTAGGAAAATGAATGTTTAAAAAAGGAAGTCTTTGAGAAAAGCTCTCGCATTGAGGAGCAAAACCGTAAGATTGGGGAGCTCATCAACCAGGGCCAGAGGTGATGTCCTTTTCCTTTGAAAAATTTCCTTCTGCAGAAACTTGTAAAAGTAATAAAAACAGTAAATAAACAGTTGATGCACTTATAATAGAGTTGTATGTGCCACTACGTGATTTTGCATGTTATAATCTAAAAAATGTGAAAGTTGTCAGTATCTTCTTCACAGTGTCATATTGTCATTTGATCTTGACACTGGGAACAGAACAGACAGATTAATCTAGCTAAAAATAAATTATGAGGAACATTTTCAGTCTGAATGGGTCTGAGGTGGATGTAATGTGGCTGCGCTGTGGTTGTCCAGGTATGT
The DNA here is from genome assembly GCF_001952655.1 of Monopterus albus. Lineage (NCBI taxonomy): Eukaryota > Metazoa > Chordata > Actinopteri > Synbranchiformes > Synbranchidae > Monopterus > Monopterus albus. Next base: position 2,576,109 of record NW_018127920.1, on the reverse strand, counting down.
CGAGCAGAGCAACCAGCTGCTGGAACAGAGGAACGACTCCCTCAAGTCATCCAGTGAGCAGAACCATGCCCGACTACTACAGGCCGAGCAGGACAAGGTGAGTGTTTGTCTTCAGTGGGGAAGAAGGGAACAAGGAAGACTTTAGATTGGATGTGCGTTCACACTGTAACAAGCATTATATTTACACTACCAGTCAAATGTTTAGGCACATTGAACTGAATGGGAAAGTGTGTCTAAACGTTTGACTGGTAGTGTACTCTCGCCATGTTGACAAACAGCACTGTTGGTAGGATAGTAGTTTGTGATGGATCCAAATTGCCACATACACTGTGAATGTACCTTTAGACAGGGGATGTTGTTTTCACACATCATAGGTGAATTAGAGGTACACCTATTGATCGGCTAGACATCCGAATTGGTCGGGTTTAGCCTGATCGGCCATGACTGCTGATCAGTTCTGTGCTGTGTTCTGGGTCATATTTACACTCACAATGGTCCACGTCATACACAGTGACACAGACCAAAAGCATGGTGTGTGCTGTATGTAGATCTCATGTGCACCTCATGCGCATGTTCACTCGTGCATCTGAAGTGCTTGGTTGACAAAAAGCACATGGAGGAGACTACAGACACACCTCAGAGAAGGGAAAACTACAGTCCGTCCATCCATCCATCCATTTTCCTCCGCTTATCCGGGACCGGGTCGCGGGGGCAGCAGTCTAAGTAAAGATGCCCAGACTTCCCTCTCTCCAGACACTTCCTCCAGCTCCTCCGGGGGAATGCCGGAACCCAAAGCTCTGACAAATGGTACACCACGAGGGATTTACTGGCTGCAATGCCAAATAATACACACTTTCTTCTGATTCTATTACATGTTGCACCTCTTTACATTTAGATAACTACAAATATCAGACTTCATTTTTAGTTGGAGGTTTGTAAAAAAAAAAGTTTGTCCTGTACTTTGAGCGCTTTTTTATTTTGAGATTTGTGAGGGTAAGATGCAAATGGAAAATGGAAAAGTTATTTAATACAGTGTTTTATTACATTTAAATTTTTCATTTAAATAAAGTTAGAAAAATATTTGTGTATGCTGTCGGTCTCGGTCATTAGAAAGAAAATCGGGAGGTCAGAAGCTAATGTTGGGGTAGTTCAGAAATGGCATCTCTCACCACCAGAGGGCGGTGGTGTGTTTATTAAAACTATAAAATTATGGGATGTTTGACAAAAAAGTTGAAGTTATACACATTTAGATCAAAAAAGTAAATTAGATTTCCTTACTTTTAAAACTCAGTATTGTCATCAGCCTCATAAACCTGCATGGTTTGGCCAGGCTCAAGTACAAAGATAAGCAGGGATCTTTACAATTTAATATGGAATTGTTTTATTTATACTATCTCTCAAACTTCAGAACCAGCAAAATAAAATATATTTAGTGTTCAGCTGTCTCTTGTTATTATCAAAAATTAATTGCACAAAGGTGGAAACAGTGTTGTTTCATTATCTCCTATAAAGTTGAGGTTTCACACATATGTTGATTTCACAAGACAGTGTCAAAATTAACTCGGCACCGATGTATTTTCTTTTGTATTAGAGATAAATGGTGCATTGTGATTTGTAAGTAAAAGTACCTGCATCCTTCTGTTGTACACAGTCTGAACTTCACATTAAGATTTTCACTAATGCACTTGGTGGAACTTGTGTTGCTATTGACTTAATCGTTCACTGCCTGCTTCCTGTTACAAATCTGATGCTAATACTTAGGGCGTCACTCTTTGCCAGCTGCCCTTTGTCTGGTTATTTGCACTGCTGTGCTGCTCTGAGGAAAATCTAGCATTTACTCCTCTCTCTTCTCAGCATGCTCTGCCTCAGGACCTGAGCTCTGGTCAGGTGAGCTTGTTTTCTCTGTGTACTGCCAAGAGACTTGGGTCACAAAGTATGTGCAAACATAAAGAAATTTTCCAATCAGCAGCTTCGCTGGGTCAGACTGCGCAAATTCATCAGAGACTGCTCCCTCAGTGAGCTTCACACACAGTTGGTCTCTGACAGCTTAAACTTGGAAAAAACCTACTTTTTATGCCTAAAATAATTGTGCAGCGTTGTTCATTCAGAGGGAGGACAACATAAGGCTCGAGGCAGTAAATGACCTCTTTTACCAGTAAAGTCCCAGAATACTTCCTGTGAGTATCTGGTAAATTTAGATAATCTTGGCAAATGATTTCAAATTCCCTTTGGAAGCAAAATGTGGAGAATCGTGTGGACTTGCTTTTTGACCCAGATCTAACCGCTGCTGCTGTAATCATCGGTTTGACATCAAACTTCACTGATTTTAGCTAACTCTTTACTTTTCTTTTTCCCTTTTGGCCTCTTTTTTTCCCATCAGTCATCACTCATCAGTTTTCTCCCACAGGGTCATGCTACTTGCACTTCTAGCACCAGTGACCGCTCATCCAGGCTGACACTTTGCTGTTGCACTGACTCTGTATGACCTGGGTTTTAATTGACTGTAGACGGCCAGTGGTACATCTTGTCCTCTCACCCCTCCCTCTGTTCTCCTATGTCTCCATCAGGTCCGTCTGACGGAGGAGCTGGCGTCGTCCACAGCTCGACTGTCTCAGCTGCAGCTAGAAGCTTCAGCTCATCAGCAGAAGGCCGTGGAGCTGCAGAGTAAACTGAACTCAGTGCTGCAGAGCAGTGAGAGCTACTGTCAGCGCATCACTGCCCTGGAAACACAGCTGGAAGGTTTGAGTTGATGTCATTTTTGTTCATTTTGGAAAATTAGCAAAAAAACCGAATATGCTCTTATAATTGAAAATGTCACATTTATTTCAGATAGCGCATGTCTGCAGTTAGTTCTCAGATTATTAGGTACACATACCTGTAGCTAAAACTAAGCTAAGATAGTCCTGCAGTCAGTTTTACCTTCATGAATAGTCTAGTGTTGAGTTTTTGTTGAAACTGTTCTAGGGAGCTGTTTAACCTTTATTTGGCCAAGTAAGTTACACAGTGTTTAACCTTCATTTGGCCAAGTAAGTTACACACACAAGGAATTTGTTTCCGGTACAGAACCAAGGCAGTCCACTGGTGACTGCTCTGGGCACACACACCCCCTCCCCCTCATGTTCCTGGGTACTTGATTTTAGTGCTATCTCCTGAGGGCTGTTGAAATTTAGCTCCCAGAATGCACCTCCAAAACAGGCTGAGTGTAGTGCAAACAAACGCAGAACCTGTGACGAGTGTTACTCGGTACGACACGTTTCCATAGGTTCCTATAATGGAAAAACCGCTCTAGTCATTTTAGTTTTTAGCAAACATTACTCAAGCAGGAGAAGTTGCACAGTTGTTCAGAATGGATAGGATAAAAGTATTTGTATTATTACAAGAAGTTTTACAATTATAAGTAGTGGCTGTAATGGATGTGTTTCACTATTATTACTAGTGGTAGTGCTATATACTTATTCCTTCTTTAACTTAACCTTAATTTATCGTTCTTTACTCTTCCTGTTTCTCAGAGCATACACTGTTCCAGATGTAGCAGTCATACATACTGATGTTTTCTTATGCACACAAACACACATACATACTTGTACTTCTATTTTTGTGAGAACACTCATTGATGTAATGCATTTCCTAACCCTAAACCCTAAACTTAACCATCAGAACAAAATGCCTAACCCTCACCTTTACCCTAACCCCTGACCTAACCCTAATTCTAGCATGATATGTGTATGTATTTCAGAAGTGAAGGAGGCAGCAGACAGGGCTCAGGCCCAGTATCGCTCAGAGAAGCAAAGACGCAAAGAGATGGAAGTGAGAGTCACCAACATGGAGGAGGAGATACAGGACCTGAAGGCTGATAAAGAGGGCCTAGAACGAGTAAGTATACCTGATGATTTTGCCCCTCTGTGAGGCACAGGTTTTTGAAATGTTGCGTTATGTGCTATGTTCTGTTGTGTGTGAACCCCAGGAAGAGTAGCTGTTACCCTAGTGACAGCTAATGGGGATCTGAATAAAGAAATATAAAAGAGTGTCTTGTAAATTTTGATAAATAGTTTCCCGTCCCTTTAAGACACTTTCAGAAAGAAAGAAGAAGTGGCAGGCTGAGCGTCAGCGCCGGGACGAGGAGGTGGAGGAGCTTCGCAAGAATAGCCATCAGGAGCTCGACAGTCTCCGAGCTCAACTCCGCAAAGCCAGGGCCAGTTCTGACAATGCTGTGTCTGAGCAGGTTGCATCCAATTAAAAGGCTGTTCAACAAGGAATGTTCTGTATAAAAACGAATGATTGTATTGCTTTAATAACTTGGGATGTCTTCTCTCTGAACTCCCTTAAATATCGTCTGGGTCAGTTAATAAAAGACATGTTATGAAAGTGTTCATCTCAAGTGGCTACATTGGTAAGATTGCTTGACAAATAACGACTACTGGTGTCTGTATGGGTTTCAGTTATCCCAGCTGCAGGCAGAGCTGGAGGAGGAGTGGAAGGGGAAGTGTGAGCAGATGTTGGCCTCTGCTAAGGAGCAGCACAGTAGGGAGCTGGCTGAACTAACAGAGCAGAGAGATGCTCTGCAGTATAAGCTAACCCAGCTACAGGAAAAGGTAGACAAGTTAGTCAGGATAAAACACACACACATGCACACAAGTCCATGCAGTTTAATCAGAAAGTTTGCTGTATTGATTGTTGGCTTGAAGTTTTTGAAACTGTGCACATTTTGGTTCCTTAATACTCAGCCCGATGATGCCATTAGTATTATGTAATGGGGAAACGTAGGATCCAGTGTTTTTAGAATTTCAGCCATACTAGGGATTAAAAGCCCTGATGTCTTGACCTGTGCTACATTAACTTTGGTCATTCTTTTAAATTGTGTTTATTTTAAGTCCAGCAACTTTATGAAGTTAGGAATATGCTTTACCTTCTCATGTTGGACAAGGTCATAGGTCAAGGCCATAACACAGAGCCTCTGTACAATGTGCCACTGTTGTTTGGTGCATGTTACTTAAGCTTTAAACTTTTAACTTATTTAGTAAGGACAAATGAAAACCACTGAACACAAACTCAAACGCTTAAAATTAGCTGATGTCAAAGAAAATAAATTGTAGTTTATCTTAAAAAGGCTAAAATGGATAACAAGCTCTTTTAGCTAACTAGCTAACTATCTGAATCTTTTTGTTGTTGCTATTGTTATTATGCCTAGAAAGCAAAAGAAAAACCACTAGTGGTAGAAAAACCAATAGATAAATGGACTGTATTTATATAGCGCCTTTATGCACTGGCCAAAGCGCTTTTACAGCTTTAGATACTGTATGTTCAGTTCTCAAAACAGAAAACAAATTCTGAAAACATATTTTTGAGATTTCCACTTTTTTCACTTGGTTGTGTAGTGTAATGTACAGTTCTTTAGAGAACTTTTTGCTTTTATTTCTTATTTGTTTAATGGGGATTGGGACTTTTTTAGTCTAAGTTTCCATAATTAGAATAAAAAAAAAAAGTTGGTTATACATTGTGATCCAAGTGTGAATATATGATGTGTGGTGGCCTTATTTTTGGCCTCTCTCATTATCAACAGCTTACGATGCTGCAGCAGTCGAGAGAGTCAGAAGAACAGAGTTTGATACAACAACACAGACAGACTGACGAGCTGCAAGCACTTCAGGAAAAGGTAAGATGGGTGACTAGTTGTCAGTCAGCCTGCACTTCTCATTAGATTAAATGGTCCTCTTTGGCAGGGACATCACTTCACGTGGATTTTGTGGAATATCATGCTTACATACACAACTGCTTTTTATTGCTCAGGAAAATGATTTGATGCTTTTTATGTACCTGGTTTAACATCTCTCTCCCTATAAACACTGTCACTATATGCTAATGTCTTTAAGTGCACAGCCTTGGAGCAACACGGAGTAGCTGTACGGGAGAAGCTGGAAAGAAGAGTGGCTGAACTGGAGAAGAAACTGGCACAGCAGGAGAGTTCAGGAGACACTGCAGCAGAGGTGAGGACTCAGATATAAACATGCACAAACCAAACAAGGGAGGATGCAGCACAGTTACTCCCTCCAGTTTTTCATCATTCATGAGACGACTAAGTTTGTCACAGATTGAACATATGGAGCTCTATTTTTTTTTTTTTTTTAAACCCTGTAATGTAGCACAAACTACAGTCAAATGTGCCCTGACCAGCTCTGACATGTGTAATTTTACATCAACCTTTTTAGACTGCAGATGGACCAGAGCCCAGAGATGATAATGAGAGTCATTAGAGTAAAGGAAAGGCCGTCGGTATTGATAGCGTCCAAGTGATGCATCAGCTACTGAGATACCAAACCATTTAAATGGAGGAAATATTTACAGTGTGCTGCAGGAAAATACTAGTTCACCAGTGCAGCGCTGTGTTTCATGTACAAAAATATTCCCCCAGTACTGATCGGACATAGCTCATTATCACCTCTATCCCAACTGTTTTCTAACTTGTCTTCACACTATGTATCCTATTTATTTATTTATTTATTTATTTTTTTAAATTGGGACAGAAACCTAAACTTAGGATATTCACTGTTGTTGCTTGTCATAAGGTCAGTAGAGGTACAAGCTTTCCTGAAGTTTGATCACTGAATTATGTACAGTAGACATTTGTTTTACTGGTATATATTTATGGCCAATGCATGTGACATCATGTTTGAGCAGTGAAAGTGAGGAAGGGAAGGAAGGGACATCATGTTTGAGCAGTGAAAGTGAGGGCAGCCGTGTGTTTGTACATGCAGGTGAAGCGGGTGATGAACGGGGTGTTTCATTCTCTGCGTGGGGAGTTTGACCTCAGTGAATCCTACAGTGGCCAGGCTGTGCTGGGGGTCATTGTCACTACCATTAAAGTAAGTGCCTTTTCCACAAAAATGCCAAGTCAGCCTTTATATTGCAATGTCAGGAAAGAAAATATATGTGATTAATGGCATGTTTACAAATGGCCGAATCAGTGGAAATCTGTGGCCTGAGAAAGGTGATCTGAACTTAATATATCCATTAACGTTTACAAATGGACGAATCAGTGGAAATCTGTGGTGATCTGAACTTAATATATCCATTAATCTAACCCTAATGACATACAGTAAGTAGTTGTAACATGACATGTTTTGGTGAATCCCTTAGTCATATGTTTTTTTTTTTTTCCTCAGAATGTGACTTTGCAGCTGCTCAGTGGCACAGACAGAGCTTCACTGAGACTGCCTAAGAAGGAAGAAGAGTCAGAGGAAGAGGAGGAAGAAGGAGGTGATGATGTTGAACAGAGAGAGGAGAGAGCTCATCCGAAGGTGCATGTGAATGGAGAGAGTAAAGTCAAAGAGGAAGAACAGAAGGAACATGTGGCTGAGTTAGAAACGCACCAAGTCGGTGAGACTCAGCTGAATCAGGAAGCAGCAGCAGAGGAGACGAAGACAGTAACTGAGTCCAAGATGCAGTCCCAGACAGAGGAAATACAAACCACTGATCTCCATCCAGTTTCACCAGCTGAGCTGATAGGTCAGGTGATGGCAGCGCCTGAGTCTGAAGTACAGCAGGAGCAGGTAGACCACTCTGTTCCTGAAACCTCTGCAGAGCAAGAAGACACCAACAAGTCTACAGATCCAGATGATGGACCCAGTGTGAGTTTGTTACCTGAGGATGGACAGGAAACTCTGTTGGAAAGAAAAGCTGCACTCAGCACAGAGATAGACAAGGAGAGTGTGGATGATAGAGAGCATGTAGGAGAAATGAATGCTGACTCTCAGAAAGCTTTTGCACCCCCAACCAACCCACCTCCACCACCGAATGCACTTCAGAGCAGCTCAGGAGAGGACACAAGGTGAGTCACAGCATGAGTGGTTACTAATATAACTGATTATTGTTGGCAAACCATGGTGGCTGTCAGTAAAACCTGATAAATATTCAGTCTGATCAAAGTCTGACCTCCGGTTGTTCCAGTAAAGCACCTGTTCCAAGATTCAGGTGCCATCCTGTGTCATACTGTGGCTCAGAAGCCCACCTAAATGATGCACCTGAAAACAGGGCAAATAAAACAAACGTGAAAAGAAACCTTAAAAATATAACAACCTTAAAAAGAATGTACAAGACAAAGTCTTACTGATGTAAAAAAAAATACAGAATAAAACTAGCATCACTACACAGCCATCAAACTGAAGTCTGGTTTGAGCTCTTCATCCAAAACCTTTTATAATTAAATTTATGAGTCAAACTGATTATAGAACCAGACGTTTTACAGTATAAGCTTTAATGGTTTGTGTTTAACCTGTTGCTGTTGAAAGCTGTCGAAGCTGCGACCACTTTGAAAGCTGTTACTGAAGATAACATTCAAGAAAACTCACACTCTGCAAGAAATGGTCAAATAATTCTTTCATAGTGTATATATTATTCTAATTTCAACAGCAGTGCTCACATACCGTTTGTTTTGTTTTAGTTCTTGTTTGTTAGAGCATCCTTGAATGCATTACACGTTTTTAAAAAAAATGGTTTGCTGACAGCTGCAGTCCCAAATGATCAAACTGAGGTTAGTTGAAGCCAACAACTGGTGGGAATGAAGAGAATAAATGAAAAATATTTGCTGTGCTTTGGAACCCAATAGATACTATAATGTATATACTGTTTGTGCCAGTTTCATTTGATATGATGAGTCTCGTGGTATCAGTAAGAAGCTCTTTTGGCCTGTGGACTTGGTCACTTTGTTAGATGAAACCTTGAAGGCTATAATAAAATATGTGATCATGTAATATTTTCTTTAAACTTAGCTGTGTAACATATTTGTGCCTGTATCTCTAATTATAAGCATATAACCCTGCAAAGTAACTGCCTGTCTCAACTATTACTTTCTTGCTTGCTTCATCCCTGTTTTGTTTTCTCTTTCTTCTTCATCTGTTTGAACATCCCCACCCACCCCACACCCCTTTTCTGCTATTCTCTGTCTGACTGGGGGAATTAGTGTGGAAAATGGAGAGGAGCAATTTTTCCAGATCACAACTCCTGCAAAACCCCCCACAGCACCCAGTGAGGAGGAAGAGGAGGATGAGATGGTGAGGAAGTGTCTGTAGAGTTCATCAAAGCTCTCAGATTTGATTCAGAAACTGCCTCAGCCCCCCCTTAGTGTATTGTCTGAATGTTAAGTCAGTCATTGATGCTCTTATGCTGCTTTAAAAAGCTAAACCCGCCAGTACATCACTGTTGGACAGCATTCATGCTTTCATCTCTCTTGTTTGTGTACAGAGCATGAAGGGGCGTCCACCGCCTGCCCCTCTGTTTGGTGATGACGAGGATGATGATGATCTGGACTGGCTGAACTGATGGAATACTACTAATTTTCAACTCTAAAAACAGGTGTGAGGTGCTTTACCAGCTGTCTGTGCTCAGAGCAGTGAAGATGATGAGCGAAGCCTGTGCTCATGAACTTGGCTGGGCAGAGCGGGCGGGCAGCCTGGCTCGTCACCTCTGTGTGACTGACAGCTGCTGCCATAGCATCCTGGAGAACAAAGCTGCAATCTCAGGCACTGATTTCGGTTGAAAGAAGTCTGTAAATCACAGAATAATTAAAACACATACTTTTCATCAATGATGTAATATCTGTTGGTGCAGTTTTGTACTGAATTTTTACATGGCACTGTAGCAGATTAGTTTGTTGAATCAGCAGTAATCCTGTGGTCAGTGGTTTCAGACAGAACTGTTACCTGGGTTTTAATTATTAGCTTGATGCTTTACAAATAGAACTTTTGCAGAGTTTTGCTAACCTGAAATTCATTCCAGAAAATAAATTACATGGAAAACATGGCCCTTATTTCATCTCTTGGCATTTTGTTGTGTGTGTGCATTGAATCACTTTTTTCCCACAATAGTTTGGTTAGTTTTGGTTTGGGGGCCTTATGTGAGCTTAAGTCACAATCTGATGCTTTTCTTTTGAAAATCTGACATCCTACAGAGCACTCACATCACACCAGTTTATAATCTGGGGTACTTATAGTCAATATCAAGAATCCTTCTGAGCGACATCCTAATGTCCTGACACAAACTTTCCACCACAAGCACATTCCAGCCTGTGCTGGTCTGACTGACGGTGCCATGTGATGTGTCCTGATAGGACAGGACAAACTAGCTCACAGTAACAAGGAGCAAAGCTCTGAGGTTTAAAAGGAACTGGACATTCAGTTAACCTCTTTACATTGAATCTGGTTCTGAATATTTCAAGGCTCTTATTTTGAAGGCAGACCAACAGCTGTGTGTGTGTGTGTGTGTGTGTGTTTAGAAGATGTATATGTGTGGGTGTGTCACTGTGCGACGCTGTATTGTTTTGACTGTGTATGTTTGGGTGTTTGTGTGTGTGTTACTCTGTTGCCGTCAGTCACACAGTAAGACACAGTTTGTGTGGTATCATGTTAATTCTAATGTTTCTGTTTTAAGCAGTTGCTCAACAGGACTCATGCTATCAAGAAGGTCAATCTATTATTAACCTAAGTTTTCATAGTATTACAACATAGTAGTCCTGTCAGAAGCACTTGAAATGAGGGCAGAAGTACTGAATGGAGTAATACTGACAGGGATACTGCAGTAGTAACAGGTAAGGACACCTATCATGGATCACAAGACACTCAGTTAACAGATACTGACAGACTGCATGTCAGAGAGAGAGTAGAGGACACATAGACTGACAGGTGCAGATGGATCATTAGGTGACTCAGCAGTTTGAACACACTCCAGCGTGAAGCCCATGTTCCATGTTTCACTGAAACATGTGCTTCACAAAATGGACAAAAGAATAAAAACTAGTCCTATTGAAATAATTTTTGGACTCTGAATGGCAGGAGGCTTCAACAAACACATCAGTCCCCTTTATGTAAAGATATTCCATGAAATGAAGGAATATTTGTAAATCACCACACTTTATTTTGTCCTAAGGTTTAACTCAAGTAAGTCAAATATATCCGTCTCTCTGTTTCTGTCTATGCCTGTTTTTCTATCTCGTCCACAGCATTTTTTCATTTACACATTTTTTTAAACATAGTCTTGCACAAAAGGGCTACATGCCAGTGACCAGACAGATTTGAATAACCCTAGGGCTGAATGACTGGTAGGTCTCCTCTTCATTAACTTTAATAAATTTTAAGTGTTGTATCACATTAATTTGTAAGCAGTGATAGCAACTGAGTTTAAAATGAGGTCTTAGAAGTAGGAAACCATGAAGAACATAATAAAATAACATCTTTATGTATGTAGTTAGAAACATGTTCATTTGAATAGTCTGTTAAATATGGTAATCCATCCATCCATCCATTTTCTTCCGCTTATCCGGGGCCGGGTCGCGGGGGCAGCAGTCTAAGCA
>NW_018127920.1:2562373-2564658 GCF_001952655.1 Monopterus albus | reverse complement strand
GAAACAGATGCCCGAGCCACCTCAGCTGGCTCCTCTCGATGTGGAGGAGCAGCGGTTCTACTCTGAGCTCCTCCCGGGTGACCGAGCTCCTCACCCTATCTCTAAGGGTGCGCCCGGCCGCCCTGCGGAGAAAGCTCATTTCGGCCGCCTGTATCCGGGATCTTGCCCTTTCGGTCATGACCCAAAGTTCATGACCATAGGTGAGAGTCGGAATGTGTCCTCAGTCCCATCCTCTACACTCCTGTTCACCTGTTGCCTCCCACAAGGACAACATCATCCTAAAGTTCTTGGACAACACCACAGTGATTGGTTGCATCACTGGCGGGGACGAAGCAGCCTAGACGAGGGAGGTGGCCGGTCAGGTGTCATGGTGCAAGGACAATAATCTCAGCCTCAACACGAACAAGATGAAGGAGATGATAGTGGACATGAGGAAGGAGAGGAGATCTCATCAACCACTGTTCATCCAGGGGCTTGAAGTGAGAGCGTGAGCAGCTTCAAATACCTGGGTGTCCACATCAGTGAGGACCTCACTTGGACACTTAACACCACACAGCTGGTCAAGAAGGCCCAACAGTAGCTGTACTTCCTGAGGAGGCTGAGGAGGTTTGGCATGTCGCCTAGGATCCTTTGTAACTTCTACAGCTGCATCATTGAGAGCATCTTGACCAGCTGCATCACTGTCTGGTATGGCAGCACTACTGCTATGGACCACAAGCGCCTGCAGAGAGTGGTAAAGACTGCGGAGAAGATCACCTGGACTCCACTACTATCTCTGCAGACAACCTACCACTGCAGGGTGGGTAGGAAAGCTGCCTCCATCCTCAAGGACCCCACCCACCCCCAGCACGGACTGGTCATACCCCTACCCTCAGGTTGGAGGCTCAGAAGTGTGAAATGCAGGACCTCTAGACTGAAAAACTCTTTCTTTCCGACTGCCATCAGACTCCTAAACAGCTGACTCAGGATCTGCCTCATGTAATTCCATCTGTACAGTTTACATACTCATTTTGCATATGCATAATTGTACACTCACTGCTGAGTATTTGCACTTCACGGCTCCCACGTAGCATACTGTATATTCTCTCTACATTATATTGCATTCTTATTGTATTTTTAGTTGCTTCCTTCACTTGCTGCTTTAAAGTGCCTTAGATTTGTGTTATTGCTCATCTACTTTATATTTCACTTGCATTGTGTGGCATTAATGTGGACGGCAAAGTAAGAATTTCATTGTACAGGGAAACACATTTCCTAACTGTGCCTATGACAAACACTTTGACCTTGACCTATGTTATCTTGTTATGGTACATTATCTTCTGTAATGTGTTATTGTAACGTCAGCTGGTCTGGAAGAAAGCTTGTATTCTTTCTCTTTTTTTCTTTGTGTTTTTTTCACAAACAGCACATCACACCACCGTACACATGACACTGCACACTGAACTTTCATACAAAAACATGTTTCTGTGATATGTCTGAGGTTTCCAGAGCTTCTGCAGATCAGGTCATCTGCCATATGTGAGCTTCAGGACAGAGAAAAGAAACACTATTCACTGCCGTGGCTTTTGGTCACATTCTCTGATCTCACATTTACTAGCAGCTTTAACCAAAGTTTAAATATATTAACTCAAATGAGCCACTACTGTTTACATGGGGAGCAGCTGTTCATTCCAGGAACTGGAACACTGACTTCTCTGTTTATTCAGCAAAATGGCATCCTCTGTGGATAAGCATAAACTGAATTACCAAGTATTATCAAAAATACAAGGAATTTGACTCCAGCCAAATGGCCCCCAATGTGCACAACAATATAAAAACAGAATAAAACCAAAACCTCAAGTAAAAAACAAAGACAAAAATGTACACACATGCATATATACCCCTCCTTGAACCGCCACCTTATTCTGGTGGAGGGGTTTGAGTACCTGAGTGATCCTAGGAGCTATGTTGCCGGGGGCTATATGCCCCTGGTAGGGTCTCCCAAGGCAAACAGGTCCTGGGTGACGGGTCAGACTAAGCGGTTCAAAAAGCCCTTTATGAATAGATTTAAATCAAGGACCGTGACGTCGCCCGGCATGGCGCAGCCGCGGCCTCACCCTGGAGCCAGGCCCGGGGTCAGGCCTCGAATGCAAGTGCCTGGTGACCAGGCCTCCCCTCACTGGGCCCGGCCGGGCTCAGCCCAAACGAGTAATGTGGGGATGTCCTCTTGTGGGCCCACCACCTGCAGGAGAATCCGTAAGGGGCTGGTGCACAGTGGATCGGGCAGCAGTCGAAAGCAGGGGCCT
>NW_018127920.1:2559385-2561690 GCF_001952655.1 Monopterus albus | reverse complement strand
ACTGTTTTGAGCTTGTTCAGCTCGGGGTTGTTGCGGCTACACCACAGGACCAGCTGCTCACCCTCCCGTCTGTAGGCTGACTGGTCATCGTCTCGGATGAGACCAATGACTGTTGTATCATCAGCAAACTTTAGGAGCTTGACAGATGGGTCCTTCAAGATGCAGTCATTGGTGTAGAGTGAAAACAGCAGAGGGGAGAGCACACATCCCTGGGGGGCACCTGTGCTTATTGTCCGGGTGCTGGATGTGGTTTTCCCCAGCCTCACCTGCTGCTTCCTGCTTCCATCCATCTATCCTTTATTTTTACTGCTTATCCTGTAGAATGTGGCAGGGAAGGGGGGACACTGGGTTAGAGGGACTTTGGTTTATCAGTTCTTTTCCAGTTTATTAGTCTTCATTGGACCCTTATAGAAAAAAATCACATACTCCTAATGCCTGTGCCAAATGGTATCCACCGGTTTTAATGACGTGTGTTACAACACATATGAGTTGTTTGTTTTGAGATGCAAATTATTCAAATTCTTTGCAACGAGACAAATATCAGTTGTAAATCGTGTAAATCTTAAAAAGGTCAAAGTAGACAGTAAAACATCACTGAATTTTTAATATTGCAGAGCACTGTTTTCTGAATTAAATTACTTTAATAAAAAGTTTAACTTTCTCAAAATGTATCAAATAACAAATTTGCATGAAACAACATTCAGTAACCACATAGATTCACACTTTTTGACACTGATTTTTGTATAAACACAGTGATGTATGAAGTACAATAACTATTTGTTGCCTGTCTGCAGTTTTAGTGTCACAGACACCAGGTTTAGATTACATCAAATTTACCTGGAGCCAGATGACTGCTTCTGAGTTTGAATAGCACTGGGAAGTGAAAAAGACAACAAAGAAAGCTGACTTCATTCACATGATACAGGTTGGTGTTGGAAGTGAAGTTCTTCTGCCCCACAGACTTGGTATTTGACACATCTAGGTCATGTTCATTTGGTGGTGCTCCACAGTAATTAATCCCATTAGAACATCTGTCTAGCATAGTGTTATAATTACAGTAGGTGCTCTGTGAATCCAGTCACCAGCTCATTGCCTGTGGTGAAATCGACAGATGCTATACTTTGTGAAGGATCCTGGAGCTACCATCAGCTTCTTCCAGAGTCTCCTCAACAAGAATGGGAAGCTTGTGATCATTCTAGTGTCTGGTAAGTGGATGGGACTGTTCTTAAATATATTTTTCTCTCTGATATGTTGGAGTCAGCTATGCTGGAGTTTTGTGGTGTAAGTTAGATATGAAGTCAGTGCACTGGCTCTCTGGCTTCTGGGATTGTCCCGACGGCACTTAAACATGCAGCGGTTCAACCAATTCTTAAAAAACCCAATCTTGATAGTACTGTTTTATCGAATTATAGACCAGTTTCTAAGTTACCATTTTTGTCTAAGATTTTAGAGAAAACGATTTTTATACAGTTACAGACCTTTTTAGAGAATAATAGCATATTTGAAAAGTTCCAGTCTGGTTTTAAGACACACCACAGTACGGAATCAGCGTTGTTGCGAGTATTTAATGATCTTGTGTTTACTGTGGATGAAGGTAATACTGCCATTCTGATTCTCCTAGATCTTTCAGCTGCTTTTGACACAGTAGACCATCGTATTTTGTTGTCCCGTCTGCAGCACTCTGTAGGACTTCATGGTAATGTTCTTAAATGGTTTGAATCGTATTTGTCTGATAGGAGTTTTGCTGTACATATTGATGAGTTCTCTTCTTCTGCTGTTCCTTTGAACTGTGGTGTGCCTCAGGGATCCATCTTGGGGCCAGTTCTCTTTTCTTTGTATTTACTTCCCCTTGGATCGATTTTTATGAAATATGGGTTGTCTTTTCATTGTTATGCGGATGATATTCAAATTTATTTGCCATTGAATGTCAATAAGAGCAACTCATTTCAGACCTTGAGGGATTGCCTGAGGGACATTAAGGCATGGTTATCACATAACTTCTTACATATTAATGAAAGTAAGACGGAATGTGTTGTAATTGATTTTGAAAAGGCAATTCATGCCTTTATTAGCACTAGACTGGATTATTGTAATGCTCTGTATACTGGCATTTCTCAAGCTTTAATGTCCCGATTACAGTTGGTCCAAAATGCAGCAGCTCGTCTTTTAACTAATACGCAGTGCCATGAGCATATCACTCCAGTCCTTGCCTCTCTACATTGGCTTCCTGTTCGTTTTCGGATTGATTTTAAATTGTTGATGTTTGTCTATAAGGCTGTACATGGTCTGGCACCTTCATATATTT
>NW_018127920.1:2548974-2559105 GCF_001952655.1 Monopterus albus | reverse complement strand
TTCTTGTTATTTTACTGTATTGATGTGTTTTATCTGGTCTTAGGTATTTTTATTATTATTATTATTTGTTTATGTTTTACTGGAAAGCACCTTGTAACGCAGGTTTAGAAAGGTGCTATATAAATAAACTTTGCTTGCTTGCTTGCTTACCTACTGTATTGCTTAAACACACTTTACATATACAGATAAAACCAGTTTAGCATTTTATCTCAGAAAAGAAAACACTAAAACTGTGATTATCAGTGTTATTGTGGTTAGTAGCATTCTGGTACTTTATATACTGTACACATGCCACATGGAGTAAGGTGGAAATGCATTACTACACTGCTACACCTTATTTCAGTAATGACAGCCTCTCTGTTGATGTGGCTTTGGCATAAGAGCATCATGGTAATGTTGGTCTGTCATTCAGTTGGTTCACCACTTTGTTACAGACTGAAATATATCAACAATTATTAAATGGATTTTATAAAATTTGGCAAAGACAATCCTGGTCCACAGAGGATGAATCCTATGGACAGTGGTGATCCTCTAACTTTTCCTCCAGCACCACCCCACCGGCTGGCCAAAGTTTTTGCATGTTTAGTAACAACAGCTTATTAGCAATAGTAGTTAACCCCCTGAACATCTACATGATAACACTATCATTGCATGTGAACATACTAGTGTTAGCAGCTATATGAAACTCCAGCTGTGCCTAGTCTCACAGAGCTGCTAGCATGGCTATAGAACCTTTATCTTGGTTTTTTTTGTCTTGTCTTCTAGATGAGAGTGGCTTGGGGAAGCTGTGGCATACTTACAAAAACCAGCTTTGTAACAAAGAACTATCTGAGTATCTTACCATTGGAGACATCAAAAGGTTCCTGGACTCCAAGGGAGTCAGCTACCAGAGCTATAAGCTGCTATCGCAATTGGATGTGAGAAAGTTGACCATGAGATGACCCCAGTAGCAAAAGAGAGAAAAAGCTTATCAGTTATTGCTTGGACAGCTGCCCAGGCTGAGCAAGGATGACGGTCTTAACAGCAATATAGAAATACTGGTCAATATAGAAACCTGTATGATCAATGAAATAATAGTATATCCCTAAGTAAGTCAGAGAGAAAGGTTGGATGAAGCAAGCAAGGAGGAGCTGTAGAGGGTGTAAAAGGAATGTCTCAAGCTCTGTAGTTGTTAACTATATATCCTTGTAAAAATTTAAAAGAGCTTGATTGTAATTTTTTTTAAAACTATTTTGTTTTGATGTCATGAGCTACTTAAATTTCCCAACAAATGTAAAGATCAGCATTTGAATCTGCCTAGTTTCGAACATAATTTACGTTTTAATGGGCTGTAGTTGGTGGGCTGTGCTGCCAACCCCTTTACACTGCTGCTCTCATTCAATCATGTTACTTTGGAAATATAAAAGTAAATAGGAAATTGAACATTTAATTTTTCACAGTGAATGAGCTGTTCATTTTAGATACTGTAAACTGAATACTCTCATGAGAGATTCTGGATTGTGTCATTTTGCTATTCACTGTTATACATTGCATGTCATCTTTATATCAGAGTTTGAATAAACAAAATTAGGACATGCTTACATTGAACTTTCTATTTTACATACATCTGTTGTGAAATTTCCTTGCAAATTTGACTAGAAGTCAAGTGCAATGTTTATGACCACACAGTGGAGTTGATGAGGTTTATATTTCTTTTATACCATTATTGTCCATTCAGATCAGTGTTTTTGAGGTACCCAGCATTGTCACTGATCATGGGGCTCTCATATGACTTAAAGATGCAAATCTTACACACTATGGTGTTTATACATACCGTGATAAGTCTACAGGGTTTAAATGTCATTATACTCCAAAAGACTATGACCTTTTCAGCTCAAGGACCCGTGCCAGTGGTACAGTATGTGAATACTGATATATTCATTGGCCCAACACGGGCACAACAGTAACAGCTGCTCTTAGTGTTTGTCATCAGCCAGAATGAATGTTGACAATACAGCTAAGGTGTTGGCACCATCGTGAGGGCAGCATCAGTAACTGAACCACCTCCACTATCTGTATACACGTTAACTGTACAACCATATGCAGAGGTATCTGCAATCAAATGCATTATCTATGGCTGCAGCTAATCCTATTGGTTTACTTGTTTTTTTAAAGGTTGTTTTTGATTGCACTACACTGACAACAAGCACTGAAGATGAAGCCAAAATGTAAAAGTTCCCCTTTCTAAGAGAAAGTGGATGACTAGTGTACCTCATTCATGAACCTAAGACTGTAAAGAACTATAGAATCAGTGCCTTTATCGTATCTGCAACTCCATTCAAAGTAAAACTCTGATGTGACTTCCATGTCTTCACTGCCCTCATAGGTAAAAGATAAAAGTTTGCAACAGAAAATTCTGGTTCAGTCCCGCAGGTCAGTTCATGAAGTGTGCAGTGGAAAAATGAATGAGAATGGCAGTTAGCACTCACATGATCCAGTGAATTCGTTCACAAGCTGACAGAGGTTCTACTCCTAGGTGTGAATGTAATTTACAGTAGTAGAAACAAAATCAATCTAAGCAAAGTCAGCCATACACGAGTACTGAGGTACTGACAGTTCAAAATAAAATGTCAACATACAAACACAAACAAACTAAAAACCAAGCTACTTCAGGGATGAGCGTCATCAATCATTGCCCATTGGTCTCAACCAATCGTTTTCCCCTGCTCTGCAGTACCAGACTTTCTCATGTTGGTATTTTCTTGCTCTTTTTTTTTTTTAATCAGCATCTCCCCATGACAGGCTCACATTACATAAGATCGGTCTTCCTGATGTTCAACCACCAATCAATGAGACAATGACAACTCATAACCATGTTAATATTGAAAATCAAACTGTCTAGAGAACTGCAGCACTCTTTGGGCACATCAAATATCAAAGCAATGTACACTTCAGACTTGTATTTTAGTAGCCAATGATTCTTTTATGATTAATAGGTCCCTCTGTCACCATAGATTTATGTTCCACACATTTCATTAGAAGGCAAATTTTTTCCATTGCTCTGGTAATATGATCTTTGGTTTTAGTAACAAGTATATCAGAAATTGTGGCATCCAAGCAAGACTAAATATGGAACAGGGCAGATTGGAGGTATTTTAAAATGTATGGATGGTCCCACTTTGTAAACATTTTAGGACTATTTTACTTGCTTGACTTTTTGAGATAATATAATTTACTTTAAGTTTAACTGTTAATCATTTGTTTTGTTGCATTCATGTAAAGAAGTGATAGGACTCATTAATAGCTATGAGAGTTCATGAAGAGGAAGCAGCACAACTGTACTTCACTCTAATGTACAAACAAAGTTCAGGCGAAGATCATCATGAGAACATCCATATGAAGGGGGTCAGCCAGTCTATGGGAGGGGAGAGCAGCTCTGCAACTCAGAAGACTGAGGGAAATCCTGTCTGTGTCTTTAGTTCCCACATATTCAAGGTAAATATTAAAATACTTTTATGATCACTTAGCTTCATTATGTATGACCCTATGTTTTTCATTGTATGATGCATGTATGCTATGTGTAATGCACTGCAGGGATTAATCATTGCCACTCAAACAAAGTAGAGCTTTTATGAGGGCAGTTCTGTCCAGAGCTGTCAGTTCTACCTCAGACACTCAGGAAAGCACAAGGCCATTCCGCCAGGAGTATTTAAAAGGTACAACAAGAAATACTAAGAGTACTACACTGCACTTAAAATCCTTTAGCAATTTTTACTACTTACACAGACTTAGCAGAGCAGTTATGGGTGCCTTCATACCTTCTGTTTGTTTGTTTGTGTCTGTGTGTGAATGTGCTTTGAAAGAACAAAATCATTTTGGTCATTGAATGAGGTCTCAACTATGACTTCTCTTAAAAGTTGAATTTTTGGTGATGAAATTGCCAGTGATTTCACACAGCCACAAAGCTGTAAGTTGGTAACATGGTCATAGTGCCAAAATACAGTTTCTGTGCTTATGTACATTGTCCATATTCAAGCATACCTGATAATACACTTGTCAGTGGCATGGCCAGGGAGCACAGTACTACACAAAGAGATTTAAGTGCACATAAAGTACATCTTTAGATTATAAAGTCTGTTCTTAGTGGTTCTTAATAATACCATCCACATCTGTGGAAAAATCCCTGCGACTCATATAATGACTGTAAATTATTGTCTCCATACTGTTGCAGAAGCAATATGTGCTTTCTATATGTCCATAGTTGTAGTTATGTTTTGCCATACATGGGTTAAATAAATACATATTATATATAAAACAGATGTCTCAAAAGATATTAACTGTAAATACTAATTTAGCTTCTCACACACAAAATCTGGACAGTAATCTTTTACAGATAGATACAGTACAGTTATTATGTGCTGGTGGGTAATTCAGAGTTTATTTTCAATATTTCCACTTGTCATTTCTTTAAATTTATTTTTGTTGTCGTGTGTTGATGCAGAATTGGAGCAGATAAAAGCAGTCTGGATGTTCTTGGTGTTGGAAGTGGTGGAGGTATGTGAAAAAATCCAATGACTAATGGTTGCATGATCAAACAGTACACTGAGGTGCTTTGCTTTGGTAGTTTCAGTACTTACTAATGGCCACTCTTAAACCGATCATCATGTTCATCATATGGATGAAATAAAGGGAACTTGCAATAACACACAGTATTTGTAGAGCTGTAGACATGTTCTGTCAACGAGATCAATGCAGGTAATCAGTTAAATGATTATCATACAGTTGTGTCATCCAAGTCATTGCTCATGACTGAAATGATACACATTGCATCTCTCTCTCTCTCTCTGACACACATCTGACACAAGATCAAAAAGCTGAGCTTTTCCTGACTTGTTTGAAGGTTGAATGGATTTTCTAACTGAAGGTATGCTGAAGGTATTAAGGCTGAAAGAGGAGGAAGATTTGAAGATTCTCCCATTGACTTTTATTATAAAAAATGCTGAAAAAAAGTGGAACATTTTGGTATTTGAATAGTATTTCTAGGTGAAGGTATGCTGAAGTTATTCAGCGGCAAAAAACTTCCAGAAGAATAAGAATAGATAAAGATTTGGATAACAATAATGCTGAGTCAGCAGTATCCACACTAATAATTAATTTTGGTGATGACAGCCAGAGACCACCAGGGGGTGCTTGAGACCCTAGCAAAGTTATACTGTTGCTAAGCAACATAAGCTCCAACCATGAACTTTAGTAGCATACAAACAGCAGAGAGACAGACTGTGGTGAAACATTTGACTGCAGGAAGGTAGGAGGCAGCTAATTTCAAAATCCTAATTATCTCAGAATCTTCCCCTTTTTGAGAGTAGTCATATGTGTGTAAAGGCATTAGGCAATGTTATAACTGAATAGAAAAGGCACCCAATAGCCTGCTCTTGACTGTCTCATCCTCCTTTCTGGGAGAGAGTCCTGAACAGGCAAGTGCTGCTTTTTAATGCCATTGCAGGTTCATTTGCAAAACCAGCCAGTTAGTCATCATCTTTTAAAGCCTTTTTTCTCTTGTAAAAGTAAAACACATTGTTTGAAAACCTTTCCATTAGGGCATAAATCAGCCATTGCATTTGTGGCTGTCATCAACCATCAAGTACCAGCGGTCCTTTGCGCTCATGGGGGGGTGAACGATATCCTTCATACCCCTTAAGGACCTGCTGTCTTTGGTAGCCAACTGGAAGCTATTGTTGTAGGCCCCAGAACAACTTCTTATGTTGAACTCATAAAATCTCAGTCACTTTGGTTTGTTTTCTACTCCATAGCTGCACACATTTCACTGATGATGATTACACCTGTGGGTTTTGTGCTGAAAATATTTGTCCTTACTTACTGGAAAAATGAGGCACATAAATAACTGGTAGTCCATTTTGGTGTGTATTCTCACACACACAATGACCTACTCTTATTAATCACATTTTAATATCTATTTCTGTACATGAATCAGATGAGGTTATCAGTTTACAGATTTTAAATATTCATCTCTTCCATTGCTCACAGGTGTTCTGCATCCTTCTCTGTCTAAATGACAAGTGTTGCTGTGGCCTCCCTCTGTCAGCTGAAACATGGGCAGCCCATCCAGTCCCACCACTGCTGAAGCTCATTGTCTGTGGCCTCTGTGCTCACACACCTGCTGTTGGGAGGCTGAACGACACATCCGTGCACCACATTTACATTTACATTTAACATTTACATTTATATTTAACATTTACATTTAGACTTTGTCACATTTAGCTAAATGTGAGAAAACTATTGAAAGTGCTATTTTTACAAATGGCGCCCCATATGCGACAACATCATGTACAGTATGTAATAGAAGAAATACATAACATGACAAATTAAAGTGTATTTTGACATAACATGACATAGCATGATATAAAACAAGACACAATGCATCAACATACAGTACAGTAGGGTCTAATCTGACAGACAGAATCATAGTGTATTATCTGTTTGTACAAACCTTTGTTTTGTACTTTATCTTTTAGTTTGAATGTGCATGTCACCTCTTGTGATTTAATGTTTTTAATGATTAAAATCATTTTTAGTCCCCCACTACACTTGCCTGCTCTACCCACTTATCTTTTTGACCACAGTGATAGGTCTCCTCTAGTGGCAGTCAAGGAACTGATTCTCCTCCCTTCTGCTGCGATGAACACATCTGTGGAAAACAAGGTGAAAAACATGTTACCTTTCAAGGAAAAAGTGTGTAACTTGTGAAGCGAGTGTGTGCAGTTAAACCATATAATGTGTTGTGTGGTTTAGAAAAAGCTTAAACAAGATAAGTCGAAGAAGAGGGCTCTGATGAAGCGAACGCCTATGAAGTGTCAGTTGAAGCAGGAAGGGAAGTGCTCCCTGAAGTCAAAGGTGGACATTGACCTATCAGATCCTGGTTTGCCTTGGCCAGGGTCAGACAGTGACTTCCAGGTGAAGAAGGCCTCTGCCCCTCCCTGGATCCATCGTCTTGTTCCTGTGGATCAAACACCGTCTGCTGTCCTTGAGGCCAAAAATGACCAGCAGCCTCCCAGACAGTCAGCCCAGACCCTCAACCTCAGGAACAAACCGGGGGTTTCTGAGCCCGTCCGAGAGAGGATGCAGAGGAGACCCAGCCAAGATGAGCACCATAAATCCAAATATAAAGTTAGACACCCTTTTGGTTGTTTTCTTTCTGTAAACCAGAGACTACAGAGGCCTGTTTCACATAGATAGACTTACTTTAGTTAGTCAGCTGTGAGCTCATCAAAGGAGCCTTAACACAGCTCCAAATCCTCCACACCCACATCTTTTCTACTTAAAATGTACAAACAGCTCTATAATTTGGAGCAATTTACTGACCATGCAGTAGCTAGCTTAGCTTCATGAATATGCAAAGCTCTCCAGACATTCTGTCCTCCGAAGTGCAGTTACACACCCTCAGACCCTAAGAGGGAAGACTTCTGAATGTACAGTGCACACGCCTGTGTCTAACATGTCAGCCAACACAAAATTTAAATAAGACAATTTTGAAATGATCCTCTTTTGGTAGCAGCTACTGCCTTCACCACCATATCCTGGACCAGTCAGCCCACTGAATAATGAAAATTGATATCAATCCTTTATCAGATATCCAGTAGACAGTGTAAATGACCTCAGAATATCAAAGTGAATTAGCGTTAGCAGGATTAGTAACACTCAATCAAATTTTATTTGTATAGTGCCAAATCACAACAAAAGTCATCTCAGGACACTTTACAAAGTAAGGTCTAGACGTTACTATTATCACTATTATTACAGAGGGAAAACCCAACAAATCCCCCTTGAGCAAGCACTTGGTGACAGTGGGGAGGAAAAGCTCCCTTTAACAGAAGAAACCTCCGACAGACAGAGAAACTCAGAGCATTGTGGGGTCCCCCAGCAGCCTAGGCCTATAGCAGCAAAACTAAGGGAAGGCTCAGGGTCACCTGATCCAGCCCTAAGTATAAGTCTAATCTTAAAGGTAGAGAGGGTGTCTGCCTCCCGAACTGAGACCGGGAGTTGGTTCCATAGGAGAGCAGTTTGATAGCTAAAGGCTCTGCCTCCCATTCTACTTCTGTGGACTCTAGGAACCACAAGTAAACCTGCACTCTGAGAGTGAAGTGTTCTGTTGGGATAATAAGGCTCTATGAGGTCTTTGAGATACGATGGAGCCTTGTCATTAAGAGCTTTGTATGTTAGGAGAAGGATTTTAAAGTCTATTCTGGATTTTACAGGGAGCCAGTGGAGAAAAGCTAATATGGGAGAGATATGATCTCTCTTGCTAGTTCCTGTCAGTACTCTGGCTGCAGCATTTTGGATTAACTGGAGGCTTTTTAGGGAATTATTGGGACATCCTGATAGTAAAGAGTTACAGTAGTCCAGCCTGGAAGTAACAAATGCATGGACCAGTTTTTCAGAAGAGCTATGTCATCTAAAGTAACTATATGATTAGACAGCAGATTTCTAACATTTTCAGGCCCAAGCACAATAACTTCAGTTTTGTCAGAGTTTAGAAGTAAGAAGTTGCAGGTCATCCAGGTCCTTATGTCTTTAAGACATGCTTAAAGTTTGACCAGCTGATCTGATTCATTTGGCTTCATAGACATATATAACTGAGTATCATCTGCATAGCAATGGAAATTTATGCTGTGCTTCCTGATAATATTGCCTAAAGGGAGCATGTACGTATAAAGTGAAGAGAATTGGACCTAACACAGAGCCCTGTGGAACGCCGTGACTAACTTCAGTTTGTGTGGAAGATTCCTCATTAACATGAACAAACTGAAATCTTTCTGATAAATATGATTTGAACCAATGTAGTGCAGTTCTTTTAATCCCAATAATGGTGTCAAAAGCAGCACTGAGATCTAAGAGGACAAGTATGGAGAGAAGTCCTTTAGATTGTTGGTGACTTTCACCAACGCAGTTTCTGTCCTATGATGGACTCCAAATCCTGACTGAAAATCCTCAAACAAATCATTCTTGTCCAAATGGTCACATAACTGCTTTGCAACAGCTTTTTCCAGAATCTTATAAATAAACCGGAGATTGGATATTGGTCTATAATTAGCTAGAACACCTGGGTCAGAGTAGGTTTTTTGAGTAGAGGTTTAATTACTGCAACTTTAAAAGCCTATAGAACATAACCTGTTAATAGAGAAAGGTTAATCAGATCTAATATGGATGTGTTGATTAGGGGAACAACGTCTTTGAGCAGCCTGGTTGGGATGGGGTCCAGGAGACATGTTGATGATTTAGATGAAGCAATTGTTGAGGTCAACTCAGAGAGATCTCTTATTTTCCTCTATCAGTGATGACTAAAATGTGGTTCTGGCACTACAAAGGGCTTTTTTTTATATGTTATTAAACTATTTTTCCAGGCTATGAAAAACTCTTCTCAGTACAGAAAGATTGGAAATGAATTCTCTCTCATCTGCTCATAGACCTGTTGGTGAGTAAAACCAACATATCTCAGTCTCCCTCACTTTTAAAGACTCGTATGGAGACAGCTATTTTTAAAATAATGCCACAAAGCTACATGTCTTTAGATTGAAGTAGCACTGGATTTATACATACTTTACATACACACATTTTTTTCTCTATATTTTGAACCCAGACTGGAATTGATGGGATTGACTGGGAAAGTCTGACAAGACAAACAGACCTGTGGAGGAGGCACAGCCGGCTTGTTAATTCTGAGTGTGGGACACCCTCATCTTCAGAGGCCAAGACAGACTATTACCATACAGTCTCTACCCAATCCCCTTATTCAGCTCTCACTGCCAGTGCAAGAGCTCTTCATCCACAGGTAACTGCAGATCAAGGAGTCAAACAGAGCATCCATGCCCCATTCCTCTACCCTAACACCTGACTTAACACCAACTCTCCACTTCCATCACTGACTGTGTGTACTTGGATTTACAGTAGATTACCATCTTGCACTTGGCTCTCTCCAGTAAGCTGATGTCTTAAGTGTTGTGTAAATGAGAAACCTGGTTCCTGTAACTGAAGCAGGGAATTAGAGAAACTTGATTCCCCGAGGGAGATTCCTCCTGGACAACACAGATTTCCTTACCATGTGTACAGGTAACTGGGTTTCTAATCTGCTTTTTT
>NW_018127920.1:2538869-2548840 GCF_001952655.1 Monopterus albus | reverse complement strand
CTCAGACTGACACAAACTGGCCTCTGCAAGTCTAAATAAGTCAGTTTCCACTGCTTTGAGTACTTGTTCAATTCAGACAATCTTTGCTGTGAAGAAGGGCTCTGTTCTGTCCACCTGCCTACCTTTCTCTAGCTGTGCTGTCAGTCTGCTCTGACACAGGCACAGCAAAAAACAAATAAAAGCTCTGAGCTCTGCTTCCACAATGAGTCTGGGGTAGAGGAGAAATCTGATTACTGGTCTGCCATGTGTAAAAGTGGCTTATCAGTAACCAGGTTAGTACATTGCATATAAACGTGCTGTCTCAGTTGTGCTGTGTGTGGATTTCTGCTACTTCAGGTTTTAGCAACATTTGACTCAGAATCTGATGACTGGTGGTTGTTTGTTGATGTTGCCCTGGGGAGGCAGGTTAGCTGTGTTCTAGTGTTTAACTGATATTATATAGTACTTAATAAAAACTAAGAATAGTTTATTAATTTATTTTACTTTAGTAATTAATTAGTCTTGCTTATTTACTCAAGAACAAAATGCATGTTACACAAAAGTACTTGAAGGAAAAAAACATCCATTAAATGTGTTCATGTATGAAGCTGCTGTACTTCATATCAGTGTGTCACACTGAGTAACGGATCAAACCGAGTTATCAGAAAGCTATGGCTTCAGGTTTTCCTTTTTCATTTTTTATTAAGAGCCTCATGGAAACAGCTTGCTTGCAGGACAGATTTCTGCCAGACTTAGTTGAAGCTTGGTATTTTTGCAGGTCCTGCTAAATGCAGAAATATGAACTATATAAATGGAGTATGGCAGAGCTACAGTCGGTTCCTGACATCGACATTCAGAGGCCGTCTTCTTAGCGGTGATCACTTCAGGCTTTGGTTTTCAGCCTGCTTTTGCCAAAACCCAGGACAACATGCAAGAGTCTATATACTGTACCACAATACAAAGTCATACATTCTTATTAGTATTTATAATATTACTGGCTTCCATTGCTGTGGAGCTAGTGTGTCCAAATCAGTCCTCCTGGCCCTAGTTAAAAGAAACAGAAGTAACAATTTCATCTATTTCCCAGGTCATTAAAGCTACATGCCAAAGAAACCCTTCCTTCCTTAAACTCAGAGCAAAGCTCCCTGGCATTGAGCACTGTGAAACCAACTACGTCAGTTGCAAATCTCCATCTTTACAGTAATGTTATTCAGTAGTAGTTTTAGGCTATGTTCATGTTACCTTATGAAATGGTCCAAAGTCTGAGTTTCTCTGGTAGTGGCTCAGATCTGTTCTTTTCGCAGATGTGTAAACAAAGCATATCAGATTACTTTCATACCGGTTCTTGGCCACTTGTACTGGATATCTGATCCATTTTCTGACCATGTGGCCCCTGTCGGAATGGTCAGAATTAATGTTTTTTTTAACCTGTCAGTCGTCTGCACATATCGCCTGTTGTCATCATTCAGTGTTGTCCCCTCACAGACCAGTAAAAATAAACAACGAGAAGAGCAACAGCAGTGATTCAGTGAAGAGGACATTTCAAATTTCTTGGATATTCATGGAGAAACTTCTCTTCAAGTCAAACTGGAACGAACATATAGTAACTGAGCAGTTCTTGAGGAAATTTGGCCATTTGACTGTTACACAAATGAGTTTGTTGGTATTCCTGTACTCACATGGCCGTCACACACAGAGTTGGATGCACTCACAAACATAAATGTGAACCATCAACATAAAAAGACTGCATCTGATACAATAAAAATTGAATTGAGTATTAAGGCCTGTGATGTGAAAGTCGCCTTAAAGCGCTATGTTTTATCGAGGATGACTTTTCCTATTTATTATGCACAGTTTAAGCCTAATTATAGGATTAATTACTTCAAGAGATGAAATGGGTTTTGCAGTTACAATTCACTTCCTGTGCTAAGTGCATACACTGAAATTATTTATTTTCTTTTAAGAACAAGACAATTTCTGCAATTTATCTTTTTATAGAAACATTTGAGATGTCTGGCAGATGCAGAGCCTGACCTCCAAAAGACTTCCCTTCAACTCTGAACCCACTGCCCCCAACCTTCCACCCTTCTATTTGTGAAGGAGGCAGACAATGGAGATACTGTGAGGAAGTACATGAACATGCCCCATTTAATATTAAAGTGAGCAGAAGTATGTCATGAAATAATGTGTAATAACTTTAAATGAGTGGCATCTGAAGATGAAGCTCTAATTAGACATGTCATATGACATGGTAGGGGTTTTGTTTCTGTCATCGTAGTGTCATTGAGACTCATGAATGCAAAGGCTTTAACATCTAAACAACAGACAACAGTACAGTTTACAGCATATGGCACCATAATAAGCTATAATGCTTGATTTATTTAGTAGGTTTTGTATGTCTTACTAGGACATTTGGAATTAAATTATTTTGTCTGTATGGAAACCCAAAGTCATCCATATTAAATAAATTAACAAGGCATTATAGAACAATCCTATGCATAAATACAGGTAAAATACCCATTAATATTTATAACAGTACTGTATGTTTAAAAAAAATCAGCCCATTATTGTGAATTGTGATCTTTTTCCTTCTTTCTTTTAGAGTAAAAAATTATTGCAGGTTGCATTTTGATTTGATTTTTAGTTTTTATTTCAAAAACCTGAAAAAGCAGCATTACAAAATAGAACAGTTAATCAC
This sequence comes from Monopterus albus, assembly GCF_001952655.1. NCBI lineage: Eukaryota > Metazoa > Chordata > Actinopteri > Synbranchiformes > Synbranchidae > Monopterus > Monopterus albus. The sequence continues at coordinate 2,546,163 of NW_018127920.1, read as the reverse complement.
TTAATCTGTCCTTTGTGTTGTGATGCAGAAGGTTTTGGTGTGGAGGTCAGAGTGGCTGAGGAGAGTGGAGCACATCTGATTTTCATGTGGGAGGCTGCTGTTCACTTACCAGCACCACAATACAATTGATTGATGTTTGCTTTGATTAATCTTAGCCACAATCTTAAATTAACCTTAATTAACCAAGTCTTTTAGTTTTTTTTAACACTAGCCATAGTTTATTATCCATGACCAGGATCTTTCTCTAACTTTAACCAGACCATAGTTCCCATGTGCAGATTTTACAGGAAATTTTTTTTTAAAAACGTTATCATTTAACTTAATTTGAGGCTTTGGTCATCAGATCACAACCTCTTGTCAGGCAATAAGGTTGCTTTAATCACTCATGTAATCTTAACAAGTCATGTGACATCAAGGTGTGAAGGACCCATGCACCCACCTGTGCACAAGCCTGAAAAAGGGCTGTGTGCACAAAAGGGTTACGTGTGGAGGTTAGGTTTCATGGCAGCTCCCAACTTGGCTGTAGCTGCAGCCGGAAGTGTTTAAACTTTGGGAAATGAAATGGATTAATTAAGTGTTTAGACCCTAACACTCATAACTTTGTGCAATAATAAATGTCAAAATCATAAATATGTAAAACAGTAAATATCAGCATTTCATTGCTATATTGTGCAGATAACTGTGTCGTTCACCAGGCCCGTCTACACTTAACAGCTCTGCGCACATACACTACACTAACATTTGGGCATAAATTGTAACTGCACTGTTAAATCAAGTCAAAAGTTGTTTATATAGCACTTTAAAAGAATAGCATGTTGGCCAACACACGTCACAGTTATAAAGTAAATAAGAAACTAGATAAAACAATAATTAAACTAAAATACAAATAAGAATGAAATGCAGCCACAAAAATGAGTAACCTCCACTAGGAATCATAGGCCGAAGCAAACAAATAGGTTTTTAGAGAGGATGACAGGTCAATGACAAATCTGCAATTTAAGGGTAGGGAGTTCCAGTCTCGGGGCTGCTCCTAAGAAAGTGCGATCTCCCCATTAACATTGTTTAAATTGTTAACATCTTAAAATGGGTTATACCATTTGAACTATGAGGTTTTCTGCTTTCTAATGATATATAGTTTGTCAAACTTTATTTGGAACAGGGCAGTGCTTTAGTATTGCTTTGTGTTCTGTGTTTTTGATTTTACAGCACTCTAGTGCACTCGCAAGCTGTAGAGCGCTATATAAATAAAGTTTATTATTATTATTATTTTTATTAATCAAAAGTAAATGCGAAATGTATTTTGTCAGCCCACAAGCGGTTCATGAGCACATCCAGTAGAAGGTGTTAAATGCCTGGAACTTCCCCCCGGTGAGGCCTGGTGGATGAAACAGCTTTGAGACTAAGAACCTTTGATTCACTACCTGTGTTCACAAGACCCCATTTCCACATGTGATCTGTACTGGGACACATTAATAACATCAGTTCCACAGGCCTTATTAAATGCTATATATTAATAAGTGTTTGCCTTATGCCAGTTGTGTCTGCACTGTGAACAGATCTCAGTGTTTACATTCTGCCAGGCAGCTTAAGCTAGCTGGGAGAGACCGCGTTCGATGACCTTTCAAATTGCTGAGTGGGTTTTTTTTTCCCTTCAGAATGTATAATGCTTTAAGGATCGTATGTCCACCTATAATCTGATCACAGATCACAGATCAAGTGTAGTCTGATCACATTCTGATAGCAGTGTGTTCTGCATGCATTTACACCACACCATTAACATGTTTCCTTATCCAGCAAGGATATCAGATACACATGGCTTGTTAATGGCAGGTGAATAAGGGATATAAATAATAATAATTTTGCAATTTACACAATGTTGCTGGAGAAATTTCAGTTCTACCTACAGCACATCTGGGATTGCGATGCTGCAGAAGTCCTGGTTGGTCCATTTCTTTCACTCTGAAATGATTCAAGACCCTTCAAGTATTTTCAAAGCCAACACCTTGAGGAGGCTTCACAGAGCCCTTTGAATAAGAACCTAGCACAAACACCACTGCCTGATTTTCAATGCCAATAACACTGACTATTTGTACATGATGCTGGCTGCAGAGCAAACAAATGATTTCTGTAGTTAGCTGAAGGAAACAACCTCTTCACTGAGCTACGTCAAGCTTACTCACACGTAATTCCTTCTGTGCTGTCATTTCTTGATCAAAAGTGACTTCATCTGCAGTTACTGTATGTTGGTTTTCCAGCTGCCTCAGGCACAGTGAGCTTTATGTGTTTGCGTCCCACTTCCCGTCGGGGAGCCCTGAAATGTTTTTCTGTTTACAGTTTTCTACAGTGATAACATTTTCCCTCTGAATCACAGGCAGCGCTGTGTAGTGGTGCCACCTTTTCCCTGCCGACTAACAGGTCAGTCTTTGTCAGTTGGCTACACTGCCTGCTCCCACACTAAAGGCCCTTTGAAATACCATTTTGTTTGCTCTAGTGTACTAAATACGTAGTGTGTAGTTTAAGACTCCTCAAAGTCACTGCAGGGAAAGGCAGAATCTGTGCTGATGACTCTGGCCTCTGTCATGCTGCTGTTTCTTCAGTTGTACTCAGTGTGTTATAATGAAAACTTATTTTGTTGGTACTTCATTTTCAGTCTGGGGTGTTATGGGCAGGACTCCATCTGTTGCTCACCTCCTTTTTAGAGATTTAGGCATCCATTTTTAAAGCCACTGTTTTCCACTCTTTGTAACACAAATTGAAATGTTAATGCCAACATTTTAAATTCTAATATCCACACACACACTAACAAACTATCACACTCATCTAAAAGTGTAGCTACAATTTCTGCCCAAATGTTAGTGTAGTGTATGTGCGCAGAGCTGTTAAGTGTAGACGGGCCTGGTGAACGACACAGTTATCTGCACAATATAGCAATGAAATGCTGATATTTACTGTTTTACATATTTATGATTTTGACATTTATTATTGCACAAAGTAATGAATGTTAGGGTCTAAACAATTAATTAATCCATTTTATTTCCCACAGTTTAAACACTTCCAGCTGCAACTACAGCCAAGATGGTAGCTGCCATGAAACTCAACCTCCACACATCAAATCATCCTTTCTGCATTCTGCAAGTGACACCACTCAGACGTTTTCTTAAAGTTGCTCTAATCAATATTTTTGTTAGAATATTGATTCATTATTAGACTATGTGTGATGTAAAAGGAATTGTAACCCAGCCAAGGAGAATTATTACCAACTACATAGCTGACCTCAGCTCTACAAAGCGTTGTGTCTTTCAGCTGATTGTTTAGTTTTTTGGCCCACATCTGTGCTGATGGGTTCAGTCTCATCATACTTTCCAGCGTGTAGCAGATAAAGAGCCAGATATTTGTCTTACGAGTTAGTGAAACCGAAACACAGCTAAAAGGAGAGTGAATATTGGACTTCAGTTTCAGTTTTGTGCTCTGTTTGTTGTTTCCACTGTATAACTACAACATCTTCCTTACATTGTGGGTGTGGTGTATGAATGTTAATACTCTGTAATAATTCTTTAATATATTACTTGTGTGGTGTAGAAGATAAGTATTTAAGAATGTAATTATGTACGAATGTTAACACTCTGTAATAATTCTTTAGTATATTCCTTGTGTGGTGTAGACGATAATTATCTATGTAGAGATACTGCTTGCAAACCAATGATGGTAAGATGATGTCATGGGGTAGGACTGGATAAGTCTGACTTCTTCCTACTCCATTCAAGCATGTACTAGGTATAAGCAAATTGATATTGGATTAGCATTTGTTGGATATGTGTAAAATTATGTGTGTTGACATATCAACTGTCTTTACATGCTTGAAAGAATAAATAAATCAAATCAAACATCGTCCTTGCCCTCAGGAGAGCACAAATGAAGCTTGAGTGAAAGAGAAACATCTGTGCAAATGTGAGTACTTTTGTTGTAATTCCATGCATGTGTAGGCCTGTTCAATTAATTTCAGTCTTATTTGTATAGCACCAAATCACAACAAAAATAATCTCAGGGCACTTTATATGGTAAAGTTACTTATTATTGTTTTTATTATTATAGAGAAAACTCCACAAATCCACCCTGAGCAACTTTTGGTGACAGTGTCCTGTTACTTCAGCCTGCATTCACTGATTTTTGTAGCCACTTGAGGACAGCATAACAATTTACAAATGTCATATTCTCACCTTAATTAACATGCCTAATAGTAAAGTTGGCTATGCTTCCAGCCGACATAGAGCAATTTTAGCATCCCTTTGAGTGTGTGTTTTGTATCCACTTGATAAATATTTAACTACAATGTCAACTTTCCTTTTAGCTCTGATTTGGTCTCCATCAACTTTTGAGAGTACAGTGGGTTTATCAGAGTTATATTTGTTTCTGAAAGCGTCAACAACAACAAAAGACAAGACAAACTGTACAAGGTCAGTGTTCAACTGTACAAGTTTGCTGGCCAGAAAAACCAAACTAATGAGTTGAGAGAGGCTAATATGCTAATGCTAAGCTCAGGATCTGAGGAGAATTGCAGAGGTGGTAATTTTCAGGGGGATCATCACTACTATGGACACCTTTCATATCTTTTGATCTAGTTTTAAAATATAAGTTATTGATATTTGCTTCTCTAATAATAAAGGCAATGTTACTGACTTACTCAAACTACAAGAAAACAGTACTGGACACAGAAAAACTGCTCACTCATAAAAGCACCAGTAAAAGTTAGTAGTGAAATCCACTTGTTGCATACCTCAGCTTCTCTGTGAAGGAGTGTCCATCAGTACCTGCAGCACACCTGCTCATGCCAGACACACAATGACCAGGTTATTGCCAGTATTGCGAGCACTATAGCCACTTATTGTTGGTCTGTGCTCCCTGCTGTCATCACTCCTATTAGATGCTGTGGAGGAATGTGCAGGCCACGTTTCTTTTTGCCCTGCCCCGGAGCAGCTGCCAGCTCAAATCACGATTCCCTTTTGTATGTGGCTGCAGGACAACCACACCTGCAGCCACCACATGCACGATTAGCCCACGTTTTCATTAACTTTTAGTCATCCCAGGAGTTTGGGTGTGTGGAACTACCTGACCCTGCTAATGAAAACCCATCCAACCAAATCCTTGTTTGAGAAAAGGTGTTTAATACTTTGAACAGATTTATTCTTTTTTAAATTTGTATTTATTTTTCATTCAACATTATTTATCATTTCACCTTGTAGGAAATCATTTTGATCCAACAGCTTCATAAGATAGATTTGATTTTATGTAAACAAGGTCCACATGACTGACTGCACCCCTAACTTCATGTTTGTATTTATGTGTTTCACAGATAACATTTATGTTTATTCAGTATTTTTGTTAACAGGTCTCATTTCCTGTGAGTTTAGACCTTAACCTTTACAGCCTCATGCAATGTCAGCAGGATGGGGAGATCAGGGTAAATTTAGATATTTCGATGTCACATCCAGGTATTTCTTCAGTGTTTAAATATGTTAAGCTTTAGTTTTTTCAAAATAAACAAGGTAAAATTAAAATAAATTGTTGTTGGTATTGAGTGATTGTAGTTTTACACTAGTATGCAATGTTGAATTAAATTTTAAAATTTAGCATTACATTGTGTTGAAAGTAATGAGTATAAGTGCGCAGGAAAGTGACAGATCTTTAAAATCTGTCAAAGGTCAACATCATCTAGATGCCAAGAAAAACAAATCACCTTCATAGTTGTTAAAAAAATAAAAACAAAGACAATAAATGCTCTTGTTTGACTGGGCAGGTATGTCCAGCTGACCCGGGCCTATCCAGGACTACCCTTGGCTACAGGTTGAGTACAGTATAGACTTTAGCTGTGTCTCAGTTCAGGGGCTGCATCCTTCGAAGGAGGCAGTAGCCGTTGTAAACTGCAAAGGCCAATCCACACTGGGACACAGCTAATGTGTGTTTGGAGGGAAAAATGCAGCCCAATTTAGGGGGGCAGTGAGCTGAGTGATGACAACAGCTTTTTAAGAACACTAGTGAGGAATGTGGCAGAGATGTGACCTGTGCAGGCAGTGTCATGAGTCAGGCTAAGGTGCAGCCTTTGCATACACACTGTGGACAGTACACATACACACTCTTTTACAGTAATACAATTACGTGTTGGTTGCCAGCAAATGTATAAAATGTGTTGAGGTGTTTTTGTTATGTTTGTAGCTACTTAATACAGACAACCAAGATAAGAGAAAATCAAAAGACTGGCATTATTTAGTTGTAGATCCATTATAACAAAATAACAAATGCAGTCAGAGCTAACCTGTGAGATCTGGGTGGTGTAGTTATGTTTACAGATTTATACTGTTCTTATTAAAGATAGTTAGTGCTTGCAGAAAGAAGCTGTGGCGGTAGTGCATGGTCTTGGTTTTGGGGACTGTCAGTCTGATTTTTCTCTGAGAGTTTTTGGAAAAAGGTTTGGCAGGGGTGAGACATGATCAGACATGGGTTTAGTCACTCTCTTTGTGACCCTGGAGGTGTAGATGTCTTAGCAGGGTGGTTAACTCTGCACATCACACTACACACTATGCAGTCTATGATTGGAGTGCAGTATCAAACCACACAGTGATGGAGGAAGTGATAATTGACTCAGCGACTCCAGGGTCTTTAAATGTGTTTCTGTGGTTATTTGTTAGTATTTGCTAAAAGCGAGGCATTTTTATATATACTGTATATATAAATCAGTAAGACCTCTGTTAGCTTTTTTTTCATTGGTAAAAACTCTACTTTGCTATTCATGAGCTCTTATTTGAGTCCAACATAAACTCGGTCTAATTCATAGCTGTGGGTCCTGTCTGGATTCTTGTTGTGTCTTCTCAGTCGTCTGTGGTTGGCTCAGGTATTACAACATCTCTTCCTGCTTGCAGCACACACTTCCTGTTTATCCTCTGGATTGCTATGAAAGTGTGATTCTGAGTCGCCCTTGTTGTTACCACAATTGGAGGAAGCCTTATGTTTAAAGGAGTCTCTACAGAAACAAAATCACAGCAGATTGAAGAAAATTCTAGTTGTTTTTGTATTTGACACAAATGTTCTCTTAGGAACAAGATACCTAATCAGAGGTTTGTAAAAAAAAGGTGGCTTAACACTTTATAAGAAGGACTCAGGCTGGTGGCATATGCTGACCTGAGAAAACAAACGCTGGCAACACTATTATGAATCGCAGACAACTCATGACCTCCATGTGTTTTTGACATGTTTGCCTGGCTGAAAAACAATGGTTGGCACATGGCCAGGCTGGAGGCTG
>NW_018127920.1:2533210-2538776 GCF_001952655.1 Monopterus albus | reverse complement strand
AATGCCAAGAATTCAGACTGCTGCCCAACAAGGTGCTCTCACTCTACCTCCCTCTCATGCCCCATGTCACACCAGCAAACCACCCACTACAGCTTTTCTGGGGTTTCACAGACCAGCCAGCTGAATGTTTTGGTGGCTACTTGTGTTACCTTTGTGCACTGTGTGGTTTGATGTTGTCTTTACTATGCACACAGTAGCATCACTGCTTCAGTCTGGAGCTATAACTCCTGCCCTCAGGAAGTGAGCTGTGTGTAAGGCGACCAACTTCCCCAGGTTTGGTCCCAGCAAAATAATCAAGTTTGATGAGGTGTCCAGGGTGGGCTGTGGGTGGCTGAGGCTAGTCTTTTTCATCTTTTAATCATCTTTAAATATGACTTCTTCAGTACCATCTGTAAGGGCTTATGAAACATTGCTGTATTAAAATTCTTTATTAAAATCCATAAAACTATTGCTACCTTCTACAGTGTTGTAATAATAATTCTTTTGAATCCCTTTACCATAAATAACATCACATAGCCCACATCTGGGATGTGTTTAACAATACAAATAGTTCTTGGTGTTGGGGTCATTGATGGTTGTTCCTCTCTCAGTTGGAGAAACAATGACACAATAAAGCAACCAAAGCACTGTGGCAGAATTAAGATTGGGAATGTCACTAATGAGCTACCTGGCAACAGTTCCACTCTTAAACTGGCATTTTTTTTATTTTACATTTGTGTTTTTTAATCACTGTAAACATTTTATAAACTGTTCTTAGCAATACAGTTTTCTAAATGCTTAAAAATACAGACAGAAAGGAAAAACCAACACAGAGTGTCTTAGTAAAGTTTTGAACTATCACGTACTACCAGAACAGCTTTGGTGCACCTTGGCATTGATTCTACAATTCTCTGAACTCTGCTTAATTTGTAAGTTATAAAGACCCCAAATATCACTTTGTGACAGACCCGGCATGTCAATGTGGGGAGAGGAGGTCCCAGTATGAAGAAATTTCCTCAATGACCGGTGCATTTGAGTAGTTTCCGTATTAAGGGAGCTGCTTAGGGACAAAATGTTGCTTGTTGTGTGTCTGTAGCGACCAGTAAATCACATAAGAAAATACATTTGCAAGTGCAAGTTATCAGTTTCAAGCGCAGTTAATGCTAGATTAGGAGTGCAAGGCTACGGCCTCTAATCCATTCAGTAACTAGCAACGGGCCATATTACTCCAGAACATTTTAACATTGTATTCAGAGTATTACAGCAACAAATTTAAAGCAAACCAGAGACTATATAATACAGCCACATTAAATAAACATGTTCTTACTTTCAGCTATTTAAACCAGCCCATAACACAGTCATGGAGCAGGAGTCCTCATTCATGTTATTCCATGCTTTGCTTCAGTTCTTTTGAAATCCATGCCCTCAGCATCAGACTGGCTTGTACTAACCTTTTCATTAACAGTTGTAGGTTTTATAACTGGGTCCAGCTTGGCCTGTTTATCTTCTGGTTTCTGACTAGCTTCACCCTGCTGCGACTTAAAATACTTTAGTTAATTCGTCTGTTTATTTTGCATTTTTGCCCCATGGCTAAAATGACGTTATACAAAATGTGCGCCTGACCCAGTGTGACCTTCAAGAGCTTGTTATGTTTTGACATATTTAGCCTAACTGCCTGTTTTTACTGTATTTAATTATTCTAACTGAAGGCTAGTTGTACAAAAAGTATTATACCTTGGACTTTTTATATGTTATTCATATATTCAATGTCTTCATACGTAAATGAGGTGCCAGGTCCGACTGAAGGCCAAGGATCCCCTCACTGTAGGGATAAGTTCTTTTATTTCTGTACATATAACACTATACGCAGTCCTGTAGACAGCTTTGTGCTAAACTACTGATCAACAGTTGGTGGCAGTAACATGCCAAGAAGTGTAGTAACCCACCAACAAGACAAAGACTGGTAGCTAGCAGATATGACCATGAAGGTTTCAGAGTTTTTCAAGATCAGTTGCTGATTTTAGAGGAGTGAAAAGCATTCAGTATGACCAAGAATTCAAGAACAGTGCAGTTTGGTGGTAAGCAGTGAATATAAATTTAGTTTACAAAACCCATCACAATCATGGTAATCATTTGTTGACCCCGCAGATTTTTCTTTGGGCTCCATGGACCAACCCTAGACTAAGAACCAGTTCTGTAGATTTCACACAAGGGTCTGTTCTAGTCAAGGTTTCAATAGAAAACTATTGTTAAACTGTTTTCAGTAATTATTATGATTATGTAACATACATTTTTTCCAATATAATAATCTTTATGAGTTCCATTGTAAATTAGTTTCCCCCTTCATACATTCTCTGTAGTTTCTCTCAGCAGACTGTATCCTCACTGTTTTCAGTTGTGGGGGGGGAACCTTCAGCACCCTTATCAAACTTCCCAAATTACATTTCCCATGTTTCATGACAGCACGAGCCAACACTTAATGTGAGGACCTTCCCGCTTTCCAACAAAACACTTTTTATGTGCCTGTGGGATCACAATGAGAATGCAGAGTTTTTCCTACCAATCATGGGAACCTGGGGATAAGCCTGTATTTCCTGGAGTGCAGCCAGTTAGGAAAGAGATGGAGGGAGCACAGGATGTCCTGAGCACAGCACATCGCAATGGAAGGGACAGACCTGGTGAAAAGCAGTTCACAGGGATTTTCTCCACATCACCACTTCCTTTGTTAAAGACCCTCCCCAGATGGAGTGGGATTCCCTAACAAAGTTTTCCATTACACCTGACCCACCTCTGTTTTCTTGAAAACATCTGTCAAATATGACCTGACCTAAGACCCATGGGTACGTGAGGGAGGGTTAGGGTTACCCTTAAACCATAGTACAATATATCTGAATCATTGTTTGGTTGCCTGGAAATACCAGTTGCTCTCAGTTATTAAAGATTTGTCTTGCATACATTTTGACACCTTGAGATTTCTCCCTGAGGTCTCACATCCACAGTTACACAGCAATTTGTTGGTATTTCAGAGCGGCAACCTCGCTATGTCCTCCCTCTGGCCACGGTGAGAGGAGAGTCGATTATACTGCAGTGGGGGCGGAGGCATGTGTGTGTATAAGTACAGGCCCCTCACAGGGAATCCTCCCTATGAGGTAGAGCTGAGCTGTGCTGAACTGTGCCTAAACCAAGATACTACAGGAGAGCCAAAGAGCAGACCGGTGTACCTCTCAGTGCACAGACTCTGAACTGTGGATACATTTTCATCCTAGAGCTGACTAAGAAGATTTCTTTCCTCTTGGGACTCTGGACAGTTGATCTGTATAGCTTTTAACTTCTACACATTTGTATTCCTTTGGAAGGTTTTACCAGCTTTCTCTTTTTGTTTAAGTGTTGTGATCAGGATGCTTAGTCTTTTCACTTTGCAACAAATCATTTCCACCCTTTTTGTGCTTGGTTGCACTTCAGTGATGGTGAGTTGCTCTGAGCTGTGGTTCTCTGTAGTCACTTTTGCTTGTAAAGTTTCATATTAGTCAGTGCAGCTAATAGTGACTTTACTGTCATCTTATTGTTTTCATTTATTATGTTTTAAAATGACACTAAACACTGTCACGTATCTTGACCTGACGTTTGATCTTGACCCAGGCTGCAGAAGGTGAGTGCCCAGCTGAGTGCTCCTGCGCCCCCTCGCCCCCATTGTGCCCCCTGGGTGTCAGCTGGGTGACCGACCACTGCGGCTGCTGTAAAGTTTGTGCTAGGCAATTCAATGAAGACTGCAGTGCCACTGAACCTTGCGATCACATCAAGGGGCTACGCTGCCATCTGGGGGCTGGAGGGGATCCCAAGAGAGGACTGTGTCGAGGTGGGGATGACAACAAGGCTGAGCATAAGCATGTTATTGAACTTCACTAACGAAACATAAGTCATCAGCAACTACATATTTACTGTCATATGTAGATGTTACAATGAAACAACTTTGGGTTTAAATCACAAATAGTATTAGATATTAGATGTTGTGCATATTTTGAAAAAGAAATTCTGCATGTAGTGAACAATGAAGAGTGAATAAAAGTGAAAAATATGGAACATTCAATGTAACAAACTATTGCTAGCTGGTTGGATGGATCAAATAACAAGATTTAGGAACAGTATAAAGGGGGCTCTTAAAAATGAATGGGATAACAACAATAACAAAACTTATGTTACGCTAAATTTCGTTTATTTTTTTCTGACTTTTCTCTTTTTTTCTGAAGAACTGCACTATTCCTGCAAGGCTATCAAAACCCCTCAAATAAAACAATCAAAAACACACAACCTAAAAAGTTTGTGACAGCTGGACTAGATTGATCTTACTTGCTTTTTATTTGGAAAAAAAAACACTGGTTACCAGTATAAATCACAAGGCAAATAACCACTGTAAACAAAAAAGGTACATATTAAGGGAGCACTCTAATGATTTTACAAATGATGATCACTTTACTTGTAGTTCTACTGGGAAGTACTTCTGAGCTTGTGCAAAAGTTTTTAGGAGGGTTTTGTGTGGGTCTGCAGGAGGTGAGTCTAAGAAAACAACCATATAATGTCATTAGATGTCTTAGCCAGAAAATCTGCATGATAAACAGGAGGTGTGGTGTTTTAAGGATGTATGAAGTTTCCAGGCTAGTGAGGGTCTAACAAACGAAATGTGAAGTAGCTTTATGGTAGTCAGACTGACTTACATCAGCGACTGAAAAACAGATTTTTTTGTTGGGTTTTTTTTTGCCTCTGTTGAACAAATATTGTCCATTCTTTTTAAATATGGAACTACAATACAAAACCACTTGCATAACTCATTAAAAAGCATGACATCATGAATTATTTAGGCTTAGAGAGTATATTTCTTTCCCCACTTTGTTCTTACAGGCTCTTATGTATTAGTTGTTTTTGTCTACAGACAGGCTTTCTACTGTGTCCTTGTATGAAGTTCAAATGTCTCTCTTCACAGCACTGTTTCCTGTTTTCTGTGTGTGTGTGTGTGTGTGTGTGTGTGTTGACAGCTGAGGCCCAGGGTTTGCCCTGTGAGTTCAGTGGCCGGGTGTACCAGCATTGTGAGAACTTTCAGCCCAGCTGCCAGCACCAGTGCACCTGTATGGATGGGGTAGTGGGCTGCATGGCCCTCTGTCCTCACCAAGTGCCCCTGCCTGACTGGCGCTGCTCGCGGCCCCGTCTGGCCCGGCCTGATACCGGCTGCTGTGAGGAATGGGTGTGTGACGATGACAACCACATCAGTGTGGAGCCAGCTGAGCTGACACACACCTCCCTGCCAGACAGCCAGTCCTTTCCTAACCACATCAGTACTTTGTTGGAAGCTCAACTGCAGCCTCGGCACCCAGCTCTCACCAGAGAGCCAATATTCAGAGGTAAACAACACAGTATCCCAGCCATGCTTTTCCTGATGCACACCACCAACACTAAATATGGTCTGAAGGAGGTTTTTCTTTTTGATGTGCAGGAGACGGGCCAAATTTACAGTCAGAATCAAGATACAAGAATATAAGATTTTGCTCATTCCAAATTGCTTGGTCCGAAAGCATTAAATGAGCATTTGAATGTT
>NW_018127920.1:2529859-2533191 GCF_001952655.1 Monopterus albus | reverse complement strand
TATCCCTCTGGGAGCATGATCAGAAAGTTAAAGTATCATGGTGCTGCTTCTCTGACAGATACATCTGTCATCCTGTGAGCAAAGTTGACTGAGTTGATTGATTTTATCCTCAGGATGTCACTCCTGGAAATGTCATAGTGGGCACAAAATTGAAAAGGTTTTTCCTCAGAGGAGCATGAATGAATTCAGTATGTGTAACTGCATACTACAGTACACGTTATATTTTTGGTTTTTACCTTAGAGTAAATGCCACAGGGTTACTAAAATCTTTATGAATCATCCTATGGAGCCCATAAGTGTCCACAATTAATTTAATGAAAATGCTTTTCTGAGTTGTTGAGATATCAGATCCTAATAAGCACTGAAAACAAAACATGCAAATGACTGACATCTCTACACTCAGGCTCTTAATGGGGCAAAAATAGCATACATATAATTTAACCAAAGGCAATAAAATATCAAATTTTTTACAGATCATAACACATAATGTTTGCTGGGATTCATCATCTGATTGTAACATTTGCCTGTCTTTGGCTCTCCTACAGAGAGTGTGCCCTTCCCCATGTCTGAGGTATTACTTGAATCCAGCTGTTTCCCTCAAACCACTGAATGGACCGAGTGTTCCACTACATGCGGGATGGGCATTTCAAGTAGGGTGACCAATAACAACCCTGACTGTCGGCTGATCAGAGAAACCAGACTGTGCCAAGTCCGACAGTGTGAGCTGCAGCTTCCGGTAGCTAGCAAGGTACATAGGACGTTCCCATTAGGAAATGAAAGAAGATTGTGGATAAATGTAAAATATTAGTAGGATTTAAGGGGGATTACATTACAGTCTCATTTCAGTTGCTGGACCAGCGCTGGTAGTAAGATGATTGTATTTGTCAGTTAAAATCCTCAGAATTAATGTGATTTTCACACAATATGGAGAATGAAAAAATGAATCAATAAACACTGAATTGTCCCTTAATGAAATCCAGTAGATTTGATGCTATTTTAATGGAAGCTCTGTTTCTGTCATCTAGAAGGGGAAGAGGTGTCAAAGAACGGTCCGCCCCCAGGAACCAGTCCGAATCACTTTCGCTGGATGCTCAACAGCACGGCGGTACCGACCTCGCACCTGTGGGACTTGCACTGATGACCGTTGCTGCACAGCCTCTCTGTCCCGCACCATACGGCTCCGCTTCCGGTGCCCCGATGGAGAGGGCTTCTACAGAAACGTCATGTGGATCCAGCGCTGCAGCTGCAATACAAGCTGTCATACACACAGCAGGCCCTCCAGCCCCTCAGTGAGTCTCCACAATGACATCCATACCTTCAGGCACTAAGGCTGACTCATCATGCCCAGCCCTTCCCTGGCACACTGGGCAAAGACTTTACACCGCCCCTCCTTAAACCCATCTCCTTCCTGTCTGTCAGCTGGGTGGGAACCTTTGAGCTCCTGCCACCACCTTCCCCAACCAGGCAGTACACTTGCTTGTGTAACCAGTGTACGAAGAAATCTAACTTCCTTATAACTCTTTGATTGAAACCACACCAAATCCCGATTTATTTTGTTATTTGTATAAACAGGGTTATACAGTGCTTTGCGAAAGTATTCGGCCCCCTTGAATTTTGCAACCTTTTGCCACATTTCAGGCTTCAGACATAAAGATATAAAACTGTAATTTTTTGTGAAGAATCAACAACAAGTGGGACACAATCATGAAGTGGAACTTTTTTTTTAACAAATAAAAACTGAAAAATTGGGCGTGCAAAATTATTCAGCCCCTTTACTTTCAGTGCAGCAAACTCTCTCCAGAAGTTCAGTGAGGATCTCTGAATGATCCAATGTTGACCTAAATGACTAATAATGATAAATAGAATCCACCTGTGTGTAATCAAGTCTCCGTATAAATGCACCTGCACTGTAATAGTCTCAGAGGTCCGTTTAAAGCGCAGAGAGCATCATGAAGAACAAAGAACACACCAGGCAGGTCCGAGATACTGTTGTGGAGAAGTTTAACGCCGGATTTGGATACAAAAAGATTTCCCAAGCTTTAAACATCCCAAGGAGCACTGTGCAAGCAATAATATTGAAATGGAAGGAGTATCAGACCACTGCAAATCCACCAAGACCTGGCCGTCCCTCTAAACCTTCAGCTCATACAAGGAGAAGACTGATCAGAGATGCAGCCAAGAGGCCCATGATCACTCTGGATGAACTGCAGAGATCCACAGCTGAGGTGGGAGACTCTGTCCATAGGACAACAATCAGTCGTATACTGCACAAATCTGGCCTTTATGGAAGAGTGGCAAGAAGAAAGCCATTTCTTAAAGATAGCCATAAAAAGTGTCGTTTAAAGTTTGCCACAAGCCACCTGGGAGACACACCAAACGTGGAAGAAGGTGCTCTGGTCAGATGAAAACAAAATCGAACTTTTTGGCAACAATGCAAAACGTTATGTTTGGCGTAAAAGCAACACAGCTCATCACCCTGAACACACCATCCCCACTGTCAAACATGGTGGTGGCAGCATCATGGTTTGGGCCTGCTTTTCTTCAGCAGGGACAGGGAAGATGGTTAAAATTGATGGGAAGATGGATGGAGCCAAATACAGGACCATTCTGGAAGGAAACCTGATGGAGTCTGCAAAAGACCTGAGACTGGGACGGAGATTTGTCTTCCAACAAGACAATGATCCAAAACATAAAGCAAAATCTACAATGGAATGGTTCACAAATAAACATATCCAGGTGTTAGAATGGCCAAGTCAAAGTCCAGACCTGAATCCAATCGAGAATCTGTGGAAAGAACTGAAAACTGCTGTTCACAAACGCTCTCCATCCAACCTCACTGAGCTCGAGCTGTTTTGCAAGGAGGAATGGGCAAAAATTTCAGTCTCTCGATGTGCAAAACTGATAGACATACCCCAAGCGACTTACAGCTGTAATCGCAGCAAAAGGTGGCGCTACAAAGTATTAACTTAAGGGGGCTGAATAATTTTGCACGCCCAATTTTTCAGTTTTTTATTTGTTAAAAAAGTTTGAAATATCCAATAAATTTCATTCCACTTCATGATTGTGTCCCACTTGTTGTTGATTCTTCACAAAAAATTACAGTTTTATATCTTTATGTTTGAAGCCTGAAATGTGGCAAAAGGTCGCAAAGTTCAAGGGGGCCGAATACTTTCGCAAGCACTGTATGTCTAAGCAACCCTGGACTTCAAACATAGACACTATTAGTCTCTTTGTGTATTCAGATCAAATACCTGGACGACGTGTGTGTGGAATTTAGTGGATTTCCGGATGGTGGGCAAGCAGACCCCCTGACTCTTGGGGCGATCAGTGTT
>NW_018127920.1:2520571-2527337 GCF_001952655.1 Monopterus albus | reverse complement strand
CCGCCGACGGCCAAGGAGTGTTGCACCCGGTAAAGCCCGTTACACTTGCACTTTAAGCTTCCTGCCATGACAACATCAGTTTGTCCACACTCAAGATGCGTTACTTCTCTAGTACCAAGGCAGCACTCAGGACAACACACACTATGCAGCTGTGTTAGACTGTTGGTGGAGCGTTTTTACTGAAGCTTTTTAAATTTATTTATAACTTTGTATCCTGTTCATAGACGACAAAGTGACGTTTCTGTCACACAGAAAGGTTATTTACACCAGAAACAGGGAACATGAGAGGTGATGATAATTCTGGACATGCATCTTTAGCCTGATGCATTTTGAATTAGTGACTCAGAACTAGATGACATAAGACGTATTCATTATGGCCTATACTTTGTTTTAGGATGTTTCCTACATATGGGAAGTACTTTTCACACATGCATACTGATTGTGGAATGTATTGCCTTTGTGTGTGTTTCTGTTTGTGTAGTTGAAAGTGTATTGGTCTGTTTGAAGAATGAGAATCTTTCGCATTTCGCTCATTATGCTACTACAGTATATAGATCAAAGCATATAGTGTGTATAGACTTCACTCTTAATTGTGGAGTGGTAACTTTTATTATCACCTCATTTTTTGGGGTGTGAGTTTATTTTGTGTGTGTCCTTCACAGTGTACATACAGTGCTTTAACCAGAGGGTTGAAATTATTTCAAATATTTAAGACCTGTTATATGTGTTCATTGGATGTTTTTGTCTGTAAACTTCTGTACATCAAATAAAAACAACCTGTAATGCGTCTTATTTTTTGACTAATGTTTGAAGTAAATCAAGAGACTTTGCAGTTGTACAATACAACTTCCAATAGTCATGGCTGGGTCAACTTTTCAAAAGTATAAATATACAGTGGAACAAAGCCAGCTTCTTTAAAATAAAGGCTGAAAGACTGCGGAGGCAGGTGACAATGGCAGGATTAGACAAAGGGAAGGGTGAGACTGGTCCAGGTGGTCTTGATGAAAAGTTTGGTTGAGCTCAGACTCAAGGAGGACATTAGCTGGAACCCAGGTCCTGTCTGGACATCAGCAGGTGATGAAGAATGCAGGCTGGAGCTCCATCAGTGACACAGGCGGGAGGAGGGGGTTTGGAAGTGGCACGAGAGGACTAGACTTAAAAGGCAGACATTGAGTGTATGATGGATGCAACGAGATCTCTGAAGCTTCAACCTGACAGGCATTTTGTTCACCACCTTGGATATCGGGATAAAACCAACAATACATGGAGCTGACTTTCTAGATTTAACCTTTAAAGGTAAGTCTTTAGTAGATAGCCATGCCTTCTGACCTGGCTGGTAGACACAGGACTCTTGTTGTCAGACACCATAGAACAGGCAGAGGATGGAGTAGGGCAGACAAAGCTTGATGAGAGCTCTTGCTGTCCATTCCTTTAAAAAAAAAAACACCTCAAATACACAGTACACATTTCCACTGTGTGATGGTCCACCCCAGATGCCTATGAGCCCAGAGCAGGGCTTCCTTTTGGCACAGTACCGTTTTAAGCAGCATTTAAAGATGTAGCTATTGTAGTGACACAGTTGTGCCAAAGTCATCTTGAGCCCATGTGGTTATATCACTTATAGAAGAGTGACGATTCTTGATACAGTGACGTCTGAGGGATCAGAGAGCATGGTCATCCAGCTTAGGCTTGTGCCCTTTATGCACTGAAATCCTTCCAGATTCCTTGAATCTTTTAATCATGTTCTGCACCACAGAAGGCAACATATCCAAACCCCTTCCTATCTTTCTTTGAGGAACATTGTTTTAAACATTTCAATAAATTTCTCACACATATGTTGGCAAACTGGTGGTCCTCGGCCCATCTTTGATCCTAAAAGGCTTGGCCTTTCCTGGATGCCACTTTTGTACCAAATCATGATGCATTCACATGTTGACATCGCCTGTTTCAAATGGAATGTTTTACCTCATTACTGGCCCTGAAATGCAGCTATCTAACTTATTTTGGAATGTGTTGCAGCATCAGAATTGTAGTGAGTGTTTATGTTGAACAGAGAATAAAATTGATGAGGTATCACATCAAATAATGTGCTGCTGTGTTGTTTTCACTGTAATGCAGGACATAGATGATTTACACATCATTGTTTTCAGTTTTAATTTAGATTTTACATACCATCCCAACTGATTTGGGGTTGTAGCACTAGTATCAGACACAGCTGCAGTAGTTTTGGTAGTGGTAGTTACTTAAATCAGTGTTGACGTCACAGTGTTTACTTGACCGTGATCCCTCAGTCTAAACAGTAACCCTTGTGGAGATGTTGACTTTAGCCCCATAAAACATTTGTTTTCAGCACTACAAGCTTTTATTTCTGGAAAAACTACAGCTCTCCAAGAGACAGAGGATGGCATTGACAGGGTTACAGCTTACGTTAAAGTACTTGATAAATAACATCAGCAGCTGTGTTGTTGTTGTTTTTGTGTTAGCAGATCGCTACAGCTAATGTCAGGACAATAGCGATTAACAGTTTGCAACCCTGCATAAGTTTGCTCAGTTACAAAGTATAATTAATGCATTATTAACAGTGTATAGGGTTTAGACTCTCACAACAGCCATTCATTCAGTCACCCTCTGTTTTTCTCTTCTGCTTCGTCTAACATCATCATCTTCAGCTTCTTTGCTGCTTCTGCCATGTTGAGCCATACAAAGAATACCAAGCTAGCTTCTTCTTATAGCTAGCTGAAGGGTCTGACCTACAGTAGTTGTGTGATGTGGTGCCATAAAAGCATTTTGCAGTTCTTTTGAGAAGTCTCCGAGACGTGAATCCAGAGCTGCATTTTGCAATCACAGAAGTCTGGGCACACAGGAAGTGAACTATCAAAATAGCATTGAAGCTATTATGTTATTCTAAAATGTTACATAATGCTGGTTTAAAATCATGGTTCAGTCAGCCATGATACACAATGTGTACACATCATCCTTGGTTTGGCATTCATCACCCTCGCAGTAACAGTGGAACCCTTAATCCTGGATCATCAATATCTTACTCCTACCATGGAGCTTCTTAGTTCACATTTTCAGTTAAAGCTTTGCGTTGCCTCACGGCCTTACACAGTGCTTCGCCTGGCTCTGGAGCACAAACATTACAGTGGACTACTAAATACCTCACCCTGGAATACTGACCTCTTAAATGTCCCAGTCAAAACTACTGGTGTGTGTTTCATCCTTACCACCTCTCCACCCATAACTGGACCAGACATACTGTATTTTTGTGTGGGATCATAACAAAGGCAGTACCTTTTCTGATTGGTGGGTCTTTAAGTGTACATGTATATGTTTTTGCCTTACGGTGGCACTAAAGGTAGCCATTAGGATTCTTCACCAGGGAACCATGAACATCTGTAGTTAATGTAATCTGACAGTCCAATAATGTATAATGCTCTGAACCATAATGTTTGGTGGATGGACAGATTGATGAATAGCCACTGTCATTATCAATATTTGTATATTAATGGATCAAATTAATATGTATAGTGAAATGTGTGGACTTACCCCTCAGATCTGCAGAGATTTTTAGCCTCTTAACTCATTGCTTTGGATTTACACCCCTCAAACCCTGTGGTTTCCACATTCATGAGGCAGCTGTTATTAGTAGGAAAGCTCTTAAAAAATAGGTCCACTGTACACTACCTGCCTGGCACCAAAACAGCAGTGGGGAAAAAGAGGAACATTTAGCTGCTAAAATTCCAAATATTCTCATGAGTTGTTGGAAAGCGAGGACTGAATACTTATCAGGTGGACAAAAACTTAATTCTCCAGCTCACTGGTAAAGTTGCTTTGTGTTTGTTGAATGTGTAAATAAATGCAGTCTGCAATTGTAAGTTAACATTCTCACAGTAATAATTGTATTAATTTGATGTGTAAGATATTGTGTTTTCACCAAAAGGTGTTTGTCCATGACCAAACATTGTATTTCAGAATTTTATTGAAATACAAATACAGTCATTTCTGTGATGTGTGATTAAAATAAAACACTTATTCTAGCTCTGAGCCCTGTTAGATACCCAGAACTACTATATATATATATATTATAGTTTTTGATGCAGAGACTTCAACAAAGACACCAAATTTATTAATCAGAAGTAAAAATATCAAAATGAGGAAAATAAGATGAAAACCAATCATACCAGGTGCATGAAACGAGGCAGGTAGCATGCTGGGGGCATACTAATAGTGCACAGAGGATAAAACAAACGAAGACCAATTAATCAAATCAGAACGACCACAAACAAACATACAACCTCATAGGTGAGTGAACTTCCAATACAATGACTTCACTCATGGCTGAAGCCTGCCAGAATCTGCAGTACTACAAACAAAGAAATACATAGGTTTAAAACACTAAAAATACATAGAATTAAAACAATAAAAATACAATAAAAACCATACATACCGGTAAGCCAAAGCCATCAAAGCTGTTCAGCCCCCACACAATGTCCTACTTTCCCTCTTTCTACTGAAAACAACACCTGAGGATTATGCTGCTTTTCGGATATCAAATTAGAAAGGTATTGAGATGGCTATTGTATACTCGTATGGCAAAAATGCCTCCAGTAAGAAATCATTTCTCCGGTTTCATGTCTAGTAAGGCATTATCTTTCATCACGGGCATTGCAACTTGGGCTGGAAAAAATGCTGGTTTGGAGTAACTTGTAAATTCAACATGGTGAGAACATCAGCCAGCGGCACTCACTCCAGTCATTATAAAGTGTTTTGAGAGAGTGGTGCTGGCCCACATCCAGAGCAGTATACCGGACACCCTGGACCCCCTGCAGTATGCTTACCGGCCCAACAGGGCCACCTCAGACACCATCACGGCTGCACTCCACTATTCCCTTTCTCACCTGGAAAATAGAAACTCCTACATCAGGATACTCTTCATTGACTACAGCTCTGCCTTCAACACAGTTGTCCCCCACAAACTCACCCACAAACTGTCCACACTGGGTCTGCACCCCACCCTCTGTGACTGGCTCCTGGACTTTCTGTCTGGCAGGCCTCAGACTGTCAGGATTGGCAATAGGACTTCAGTCAGCATTGCTCATGGATGACATCACAGTGGTAGGTTGCGTCACTGACGGGGACGAAGCAGCCTACAGGAGGGAGGTGGCCGGTCTGGTGTCATAGTGCAAGGACAATAATCTCAGCCTCAACACGGACAAGATGAAGGAGATGATAGTGGACATGAGGAAGGAGAGGAGAACTCAGCCACTGTTCATCCGGGGGTCCTTGTGGGAGGACGCTGCCTAAATAGAGGTGTAAACAATAAGGAGCAGGTGAAACTAATGCGAGTGATGAAGAACGTAAAAAGACCGAAACTAAGGTGAAAACAAAAACAGGAAGCAACATCAAAATAAAAGCCGGACGGGAAACAGCGGAACCGAATCATGACAGCATGGGGATATGTACATACACATTGAGAGCCGATGTACCAGAGTCAAATTCCTCGTGTGTCCGACACACCTGGCAAATAAAGCTGATTCTGATTTTGATTCTGTAGCAGAGTGGAACAACAATAGTTAACTGTCTTACTGCAGGTGCCACATTCAAACTGAATACAGTGTTTGTTTAACAAATATTGTGAAAGTATGTGGAATCTTTACTGAATCAGTGATGAGTAGCTAGGAAAAAACTACATTAAAAGGACATGATTATGTGTAGTGACATCCCACAGGCAAAATGAATTGGTCCTATTTAACTGTTTGACTTGTCTTCCTCTCTGACACAAGTGCACCAATCAGTACCTTTTGTTTAGAATTGTGAATCTTTTAGAATAAGATTAAATATTTATAACACTGCAAACATTTTAATTTGCTTCAAGAATTAACAAATTAAGAGAGTCAAATTAAATGTCTGTACCTGATTAAATATTTATAACACTGCAAACATTTTAATTTGCTTCATGGCACTTGTTTGGACGGCAAAGTAAGAATTTCATTGTACAGAGAAACACGTTTCCTCACTGTGCATATGACAGTAAACACTTGACTTGACTTGACTTGACTTAAACTGACAATATGTCAAATATTAGTATCCCCCTATGCATCGTCATTCTTCAGATGAGGTTAAATTCTTTTACCATCCAACTAACAAACAGGAACCAGAAAGCACACATGGCATACCATCTCACCATGGAGACTTTCTCACCATCTGCTGTCATCACTGATGGCGCCACTGGTTCTCATTTGACTGTATTACCCTTGATGACCATATTAGTCTGCTTAGACTCTTTGGTTGGTGTAAATTATAAGTAGTGATGGTTCTAACAGAGTTGTTGTACACAAAAGCTGGTGTCCCATGACAACGTGTGACTGCTCATTTGTTTTAAGAGTCATACTAGAATTTCAGTTAAATTCATGGCACTGTGAGAATCAGAGGCAAGGTGATATGGGAAAAATATGTTCATGACAGTTTCTCATTCTGTTGACTGCCAAACCTTGTGTGTCTCCACCTTCACTGAAGCTTCACTGAAGGAATTAGGTGGACATTGAAATTTCTCTATACTTAAACATAATATGACATAGTTTGTTCTAGGAACCTTTAATAAAAAAATGACAGTTACATCCTAATATCTTTTTTAGGTTTTATAAAAACAGCCTGGGACCTGGCAAATGGAGGAACTCTCCACCAACCTGAAGGGAACAAGCCACCCTTTTCCGACTGAGAACCATGGCCTCAGATTTGGAGGTGCTGATTCTCATCCCAGCCA
>NW_018127920.1:2512131-2519303 GCF_001952655.1 Monopterus albus | reverse complement strand
GCCCTTAGCAAAGGGCCCCGGACCCCGTACTCCCGGAGCACCCCCCACAGGGTGCTGCGAGGGACACGGTCGAATGCCTTCTCCAGATCCACGCAGCACATGTGGACTGGTTGGGCAAACTCCCATGAACCCTCCGCCACCCTGAAGAGGGTATAGAGCTGGTCCAGTGTTCCACGGCCAGGACGAAAACCGCATTGTTCCTCCTGAATCCGAGGTTCGACTATCGGTCGAATTCTCCTCTCCAGTACCCTGGCATAGACTTTCCCGGGGAGGCTGAGGAGTGTGATCCCCCTATAATTGGAGCACATCCTCTGGTCCCCCTTCTTAAAAAGAGGGACCACCACCCCGGTCTGCCAGTCCAGAGGCACTGTACCCAACCGCCATGCGATGTTGCAGAGGCGTGTCAACCAAGACAGCCCCACAACATCCAGAGGCTTAAGGTACTCGGGGCAGATCTCATCCACTCCCGGTGCCTTGCCTTAAGAAGAATAATGTAGTGTGTTATACATAAACAATTACATAAATATTTATGTATTGCATATAAATGCTAAATAGTATCAAACCTAATTGACTGAGTCCTGGGACAGCACTATTCAGATCCCATTCTGACTTCCCGTGAGTAGCACCTCCATGATCTGATCATTTGGTATTACAGACTGCAATAAAGGAGGAAAACATTATGTAAAAGATTATACTAAGCAACCAGTTGAAATTCCCTGATTCCCAGTGAGAAATGACCACATTGCTGACATCACTCAAAACTCCACGTCAGTCCAGTACCTGTGGACTCAGAATACATCAAGCATTTAGGATGACTCTAAACTAAAACCACAAAATGCAGATCACACTGAGGTGCTTAGGAAACAGATGGAAGGCTCTCTCCATATTACAGTGACAAGGTTTCATAAATGTGCTAGTCTTGGCAGCCTGTGGTGCTGTGATGATTCACTGTAGTTTGTACTGGCCAGGAACCCAGACTGGAAGATGCAGGTGTAGTCAAGCCTGGCAGCCAGCTGTAACTTTCATCGTGGCCTTGACAGAGGAACAGGAAATATGTCAGAACTCAGCAGAGAGTGATGAAGATTGGCCTGGGCTGCCATTCCGACCCCCCACACCACCTCCTCATGCACTATGAGAAAAGCAGCTCCTTTCAATACATTGTGGGTTAATAACATATCTACATATGTGCGGTTGTTGGCTTGTAGTGCTGAAAACAGATGTTTTATGGGGCTAAAGTCAACATCTCCACAAAGGTTACTGTTTAGACTGAGGGATCACTGTCGAGTAAACACTGTGACGTCAACACTGATTCAATAACTACCACTGCTAAAACTACTACAGTTGTGTCTGATACCAGTGCTACAACCCTAAATCAGTTGGGATGGTACAGTATGTAAAATCAAAATTAAAACTAAAAATAGGGATGTGTAAATAATCTGTGTCCTGTATTACTTTGAAAACAATACAGCAGCACATTATTTGGTGTGATACCTCATCAATTTTATTCTTTATTTTCACATTTAATTTAGATTTTAAATACCATCCCAACTTTTTCTAATTTGGGGTTGTATAATTTCCACTATTGTTGCTGATAATACTGATGCTACTGCTGCGATTTTTGGTCCAATCCTCCTGCTCCACACATTTTATACTGTGGATATCGATATACTTACTGTTATGCCAGTGACCTCAGAGATTTGTGGGAAGTAGACACTACAGATGTCTATAGTCACAATCTATAGTCATTCAGTGACAATGCTAACATACTGATTTTCAGCAGGTGTGATGCTTATCACTGTCTTAATTTAAGGTGGCATCAAATAAAAACATCTGAGGCTGACAGGAATGTCATTAAGTTTGCATATATGTCATAATCCAAAGTTCTGGTCAAAACAAAACTGTGAAGGTGCTGGATGAATAGTTGAGCAATCAGCCAAGACGAGTATGTAAGGTGTCACTGCGTTGGTCTTGTTTTCTGTCATTTGTCCCTTCAGTTTGACATTTCTTCCTCTAATCTGGAATAAAATGACTTGGCTAACACCATGCTCACATAGAACTTAAAAAAAGAATAAAACTAAATAAAGGGAAATGAAATTTATTTTGAATATCCTTTCTCAAACAAAACGGTTGAAACTGGCTTTCACAGTTGTGAAATAATGACTTTATAGTTCAAATACTGTAACACTTTGTTTTGTAAAGAAATGTGCAATTACTGCTTTGAAAGGTGCTTTTGATATTACCACAACTACTGTAATAATAGCAATGCTTTGACCACAAGTACTAATAATTAGAACTGAAACTACTCTTTAATCTATCATGCAATCAATGTAAAGGCCCAATCAATGTAAGATGTAAAATGCTTATCCATCCACAGGTGGATTGGATTTTATATACGTATATAAAATGCTTCTACAGCCTCTCGTTCTCTCTTTGTAGATATATATATTTATTTTTAGACTCTGAAAAGGTCTGAATTCCTATGTTAATAGCCTTTTTGTAGATAGATAGACAGACAGACAGACAAATAGATAGATAGATAGATAGATAGATAGATAGATAGATAGATAGATAGACAGACAGATAGATAGAAGGAATTAAGGAACCCAAGATGCACCCAGGAAATCACAATATAAAGGTGCCAGTGTCTGCTCCTAACATTATAGGATGCTGTCCTCTTCAGGAAGTCAGCCGGAAGTACAGCATGGTGGCAAGTTAATGAAGCCTGCTGAGTATAGTAGGCCTACTGTTGGACCTACTGGGATTTAATCTGCCCTCTTTGAGAGACCTTGAGCAACAATGAATCCCAAGACAGTCATCTTCACTTTCCTATGAGGTGGAACAAGATCATATGTGTCCTCATCAAATTCTGTGCATCTTTCATTAATGTAGCCTATGTAAGTATGATTGGCTTTATTTCTTTATTGGCCATATTAACTCCATGGTTTCAATGACAATATCAAAAACAAACAAAAATTAGATAGAAGGAAGGAAGGATGACATATTTGTGGACACATATACACACACACCATTTTTGAAGTTGTATAGGCTACAAAGAATGAATGGTGTGCTGTATAATAATAACATTTCTATATTGATTTTTACCTTGAAATGACAATGTTCCTGTGTAAAGTAATTTTAAACTACAAACCCAGTGACTGATTAGAGATACTGATTTAAGTTTAAGATACTGATGCATCTTAAATTAAGTTTGTGACTTTTGTGAAATTTGCTTTTTGATTATTTCTTCATGTGCAAATGTAGCTGAGTGTAAACTGAAGAAGGCATGGAAGAAATGTCTGTGGATTTTCTCCCTGTGCTCATGTTGACAATTTAAACTAAATAAAAAGGCACATCTAAATGGTTTGACTCTGCAATGATAATATCAATAATAATAATAATCATTATCATCACTATTATTATTAGCTTTTATTTAATAGCCTAATTACCCATTTAGGCTATTGAAGCTCATCATCTTATAATTGCTTAAAGAAATGACATTTTGGCAGAAGATAACTGAGAAAACAGTTTCATTTATTTTATTTACAATTCAGTGCTCAATTCTGATTAACTAAGCAATGTTGTACTTTTATGAACGTCTTTCAACGCCTTTCTACTTTGTACACTTAGTTTAGGTGTCGATGATGTATGACAAACATAGAAGCACAGGCCGGAATTTTTTTAAATAGCTGTTTGTTATGTCAATGCACACACTCAGTGGTAACCTTCGGGGAGCTAAGGCACGTGAATGTGCATATTAATCAGCCCCTATAAACTCATAAATCACTTTGACTGTGGACACGCCCCCTGCTCTCCTATTGGCTGCTGCACGCTTCATCTCGGCTGCGTCTCCTTTTGGTAATTTAAATAGCCCCTTGCGCATTTTGATGAATAGTGTCGCTGTCAAATGCATTAGAAACACATCAAGGCGTGTTGATAGTCAGACAGCTGCAAGGGAGAGGAGCGGAAGAAAAGCTGCGTCCTGTCTCCTCTTCATGGTTACATGTAGTTATTTATCAGCGGAGCTGGATGTAGGGGAGAGTTTGTTCAACTGTTACCGTGAGCGTGCTGTTCCGGGGTTAACGTTCTGTTTCTTTGCCTTTTTTCTGGAAAGCCATGGAGACCAGAACATGTCAAGTCTAAGTGAGGTTTTACTACTCTAAGTGTGTCTAGGTTCTTGTACATATTTTTCCGCCTTGTCAAACTTCAACGCAGGAGGGAAACCTTTGGCTCGATCAGGTAAAATGGCCTTCCTTTTTCCTTTTTTTCGCTCCGCGCGCGCATTTCTGCGTCTCCTTCTTGTAAACAGCATGCCGGTTAAGATAAAAACAATGTTGTGTGAAGGTTAAGACTATAATTGTAATGTAAGGGAATACTTTTACAATGCTTCTCATATTACATTTAGTCTCAAAAGTCCCATTTGATGACTTTCCCCTTTTATGTGGTGCCTTCTGTGTAATGAAGATGTGTAAATCTCTAATATTCGTTCTTGTATTGATCAGTAGGTTAATATTACAAGTCTTGGTGTTTTTAGTCGGTTGCAGTCATGCAGAAGCCCACTGTACGTTTGTCAGAGCAAGTGTTAACGACTAGTGTGTGTGTGTGTGTGTGTGTGTGTAGTGACTTCACATACAGCAGCACTACTATAAACTCCTATTTGTAATTACAAGTAAATATATTTTGTTCAGAAATTATTCATTTAAGAAGGTTACATGAGACATTGTAAAAGGAGACAGCAGTAGCCTGTTTATATTGTCTTAAAAAGGCAGTAAAGTAAACATAGCTGGGTCTTGCCCTTACACCTGCCTCAGTTGTCAAACCTCTATCCTGTATTTCTAGGAGCCCCTGAGGACCCACATCAGCATGGTAAACAGCCAAGCATCAGGCGTACCGCCCGCCTCCAGGTCTTGTGCAGGATGCGGTGGGAAGATTGCTGACCGCTTCCTACTCTTCTCCATGGAGCGCTACTGGCACACTCGCTGTCTCAAGTGCTCTTGCTGCCAAGCCCAGCTGGGGGACATTGGCACCACCTGCTACAGCAAAGGGGGCATGATTCTGTGTCGGAGTGACTACATCAGGTGAGAGGAAGGAAGCGGTAGCACAAGAGGAGGGAGGAGGAGGGGGAGGAAGGGGAGGAAAGGAAGCTGCTAGTTTTTCTATTTTGGAGTATGTACAGACTGAGTACAGCTTGAGCAATCTGTGTTTTTGTGTTTGCAGACTGTTCGGGCACAGCGGGGCGTGCAGCGCCTGCGGCCAGTCGATCCCAGCCAGTGAAATGGTGATGAGGGCACAGGGAAATGTTTACCACCTCAAGGTAAATCCCAAGCTCTCACATCAGCGTGCTTTGTCTCCCGCTGCTTGTTTGACAGAAACATCTGGGATTTGGTGAGCAGAGACTGTAAGACAGGAAGGTGTGCCCCCTCAGTATCAGCAGAGAAAGAAAATGTGCCCTCCATCTTTTGTTGTTTAATGTAGACACTTTGTTTGATTTATTTTTATGCTTACACCAAATTAGACTGCAGTGTTTTTATATTTTAAGTAATGTTTATCCATCCAGGTTTGGTCTTTCATACTAGGTGCCTTCACTTGCAAAACTGTTTGTGAGAAAAATGAGGTTAGTTTAGGCTGATATCATGTCTATATTATATTAATGTGCTTTATTGTGTTACTTCCCACAGAAAAAACTAGTCTGAATCTGATCCATTTCTTTGGTTTCTCTGCAGTGTTTCAGCTGTGCCACCTGTAGAAACAGACTGATGCCTGGTGATCGTTTCCATTACATCAACGGTACGATCTTCTGTGAGCACGACCGACCCGGCGCTGCCTTGCTCAACAGCCACCTGCCTCCACTCCAGAGCAACTCTGTGCTGACAGACCAGAAGGTAATTAAAGGGCTTGCTGATGTGACACTACAGAGTCGTTTATATTTACAGAAGAGCGTAAACTCTCCTCACATGAATACCAGTGTGCTGTAGTATAAACAATAAAATCTGTTGATTTTCCTCCTGGGGGATTTGACTGTCGTAGCAGGACATGCTGTTCCTATGAAGAAAATGATCTTATAATGTGAATCCTGAAAAGTTAGGGGTGCCATTTTCATAATGCAACCAAGTGTTTACGCTACACTGTGTCATTGCAGAAACTATTATGAGAGGCTGAAAAATAGCAGTATTAAGAATGAGTCTAAACACTCAGCTGACACTACAATGCTCTTCACAACTAGTGTATTGTAATCTAAAAATGTTTTTTGTCAATTTGTGTATTGTGAGATGAATTAATTCATAATTGCAGAAACTATTATGAGAGGCTGAAAAATAGCAGTATTAAGAATGAGTCTAAACACTCAGCTGACACTACAATGCTCTTCACAACTAGTGTATTGTAATCTAAAAATGTTTTTTGTCAATTTGTGTATTGTGAGATGAATTAATCCACAATATTATTATTATTATTATTATTATTATTATTATTATGATGTGTCTGAAAGCTAAAAATAACAAATTTAAAGGTAAGAAGGAAACGAACAAAAACCCAGCTGTGAGGCTTTGTGTTGTCACAAGCAAAAGGCCATACAGTTGAACCTGAAATGTGTGTTGTGGTAGGGACCCTAACCCTGTCGGCTCTCTGTGATCTGCAGGTATGCTGAGGGGCAGGAGCGCAGTGTTTTGTTCTCGCCTTTTCTTCCTAACTTCACTTCTCCTTGGTGCACTCTTCTTCTCCTGCTACTGTTGCCATTGTTGTGGATTCTCATCACTGACCTGCTTCCCTTCTCCAGAGAGGATGCAGTTGCACACCAAGATGTCCCGTCTGTCACCGTATCAGAGACTCTGTGTACTGCATACAAACTCACATTTATGTTGTGCTCAATGTTAAAATGGTCCCCGCATCATACAGACACTTACAGTATACGTATGTGAACTGAACCGTTAAAAGGCTCCTTCAGGAATAACCGAAAGCTGGAGGAAAACGATGATGGTGGCTAGCGCCAACTGGGAACATGAACAGAAGATGCTGGAATGAAAGTTTGATGGGCTGCTGTAAAATGACTGTCAAAGCTTTGCTTATGCCATGTGGCATTGTTACCCCTGATGTTAATGAACTCTTGATCTTTCTCTTGTATATGTTAATATGAGATCATACACAGGTTTGAATGTAGACGATGGGTATCTGACAGT
>NW_018127920.1:2501341-2512116 GCF_001952655.1 Monopterus albus | reverse complement strand
AGTGGCATTCAAACCCACACCACAAACATTTTTAAGCACTCATGTTGCTCTTTTCTGTGATTACTAAGTTTTCAGATGCTCTGCACAAAAGAACAAGTGAAATGATTCTGTGAAGGTTTTGCTTTTTTTCCTGTGGACTTTTCTTAATCAGAAGCCTGTTAAGTGTGTGGAAAAAAAGTAGAGTTAAAAACAAATACTATTAAAATAATTTTCTTCTAACATATCAAAGAGTGAGCTGAGGTCATTTTGAAGCAGCATTGCAGTGGCACGGTATAGTGTGGTACCTTGCATGGTGGGTGTTTCTGGCTCTTTCACTCTTTAGCCCTGTATGGTGAAAACATGCCTGATTACCCCAAGGAATGGAATTAGGGCGCTTGAGCTCTGACCATTTACAGAAGCAATTAAACATGAGCCCTGTATCTGTGCTGCTGGAGCTCCTAAGAGGGTGAACTTGGGGCATATCCCGTGGCTGACTGGCTCAGTGCCTGCCTGCCTGTCTCTAATGAAGCCTAATCTGAAAGCAGTCTAATTAAAGGGGAGTGGCCCCCTCTACATCCAGGGCATTTGAAACAATCTGATGTATTTACTGTTTACTATGTTCCAATTAAAGCTCCCACACAGCCTGGTTTGTTCCCCACCACAGCTCTTTGTTCTCTGCCACTCTGCATGGCTTCTGAAAATTATTTTTCTGAGCTACATCTAATTTGCTTGGCATACCTTTTTAATGCTATGTGAAACTTAAAATCTCGGGATACCGTCAGAGGTTGGGAGTTAATCTTAGCGTGATAGCAGAGGTGGAGTATGCAGCGTGCAGGAAGCAGAAGATAGCATCTGCTCTACTTTCACACCTTGCCTGGGAGCATGGCAGCCATCGAACTTGCTCTTTAATGTGCTTAGCTATTTCAAAATGTCCCACTTGTCATGGTAGGTGCTGATACTGCATCAATTATTTATTCCACGTCTGATCAAGAAGCGTCACACAAATTCATTAACGTATGCAAATGATCACAATTACAATTATCTTTGTATTGTGATAGTGAAGAAATAAAACCTCGGCACATTCCCCAGTCCCACCACACCACAAGTTACACTTTGCATTCAAACTAATCAAGCCTCATCTGCCTTTTCCTAATTAGCCGGAACGTTTTCAGATGCCAATTAGCAGGTCTCATGAAAAGGCTCTTTGCCATGAGGCGTTGTCTTTTATCAGAGCTTCTGCAGGTGTGTGCCTCACCATGTAGGCTGTGTCATAGGAAAGTGTTTATTCCTGCTAATTAATCATATTAACACATGCAGATGAATGTAATTGCCTGAGCTCCTCCACCTCACACTGTGTGAAGACACATAATGATGCCAGGATATTTTTACATGCTCATGATGAAGAAGAAGAGGACTGGCAAAGCCCTCTTCTTGCCCAGACACTCCTGTGATAGAGATCCAAGACGGCTGCCTTCATCTAGCCCAGTTCCTAGCTGGTACACTGGTCTGCCAGCCAAACGCTCTTTCTAGCAATGAAACCTCTCTGTATTCAGAGGCCACAGTGTTTGGAACCGGACAATGTGCTGTCACTAGTGGTCCAGTCTGCTTTGTGTCGCCAGATGTGAACTTGAGTCTTAACAGCAGGAAAGCACTGGGGCTCAGTTTCCAATCTGGTTAACAGCTGTTGTTAGGAATGTGCTCAAAATGGAATTATTGAACTCTCACTTTATTATGACTTTAATTTTGTCTCTGTCTTCGATGAAAAAAGCTCATTACTTTGGTGTTTTGAGCTGGATGTCCAGGAAATTGGCAAATTCTGTTAGCAATACTACAATTAACTTGTACAGGCACTATTCTAATTGGGCATCAACAGTCATATTGAATTGTAGTAAAGTGCTTATTCTCCATTACTACACAATGTGGGATTCACTAAACTGTTCATAATGTGCGAACTCTCTAAACTGTTCACCACAAACCACCATAGACTTAACAAGCCTCATCACAACTGTGAGAAATGCCACTACTCCAGGCTCTTGCTAATCCTTTGGTACATTTTGGTGGTGCATGATGAATAAATTAGACCACATAAGGAAGTATTTTGAAGGGCTTACTGATAATAAAAATGACTGATAAGGACAAGTGGGAAACAATATAAAACAATAACTCCCTCTTGCTTTGACAGTTTATGGTGGCTATGTACAGTTTGCAAAGTTGAAACCTTTAAATTAGAAAAAAGACTAAACATACATTAAAGGGTCAAATTGGCCAAATTACAAAAAACAAATGGACTATTTCTTTGGTAGTTTTCATTGCTTTTGAATTTTTTAAGTCAAGATTTAGGTCATTTTTAAGTCTATATGAAACAAAAATCCATCCACCTACAATTGATTAGGGTGAAGGACACAGATACTGTATCTCAAACCTGTGCAGTTAAAACCAAAACTACCTGTATGCTGAGATATCACCACCGGAAAGTGAGAAAATGTACATAATCTAATCCTTTGAATGACTTTTGACACTGCAGTTTCAGCACTCATCAGTTCAGTGGGGCTGTGTGCAGAGATTTATCATCATTATGGGCTAAATTTGTTTCAGCTCTGTATCATATTGATAAAGATTGACTTTCTCTCAGTTCGGCTATGATGCCAGTTATTACCCATGCTCTATATATTCCAACAAACCAGAAATGTATAGTACATTGCTTCCAGTTTGAGGATCATTCCGAGAAAAGGCCTGTACTGGGTGGTTAGAACAAACAAATGGATCATTCCCTTTAAAATGAGGCCTTACTGTGTATAGATATAGATGATTCCACATTAGTGAAAAAAGAGGAAGATGACTTGAGCATGAAGGATGCCAGAGAAATACAGTGTACATGAATGCTGATAGACAGGTCTTGTCCTCCCTTAGGCAGTAAGCTCACCCCAAGAAAGTTTGCTGTACAACCACCATCTGGTTGTCACCATTCAAAAAATCCAAGCATGTAAATGCAGTGGTAGTGTGCTGAAAAATGTTTGCAGCATTTAACTGTGCTGACAATTCTTCTGAAAGTTGCTTGGGCTGCCAGAGCTATTTATGGAAGCTTCCTGTCCCTGAGCATCAGATGATCGTTGAGCAGTAGCTGCTACAACTACCAGCACGCACCTAATTTGTCATAGCCATATTGTGTTAAATGTTCCAGTGATTTCTGAATCCTTTTTGTACTCGCTGAGGTCTGCTGTGCTGCATACTCTGCACTGTATGGGACTGAAACATGAGACACTGCTGGCACATGTTGCAGCCATAACTCACCGCCTTCAGCATGGGAGTAGAGGATCATAATGACAAAGAGAGCGACTTTACAACTCTGAGCCTCATACAGGAATGTCAGGGAGGGGAGAGGGAGAAAAGTTCTCCTGGCCAATCGGAACTCTTTGAATAATTAAAGTGATCGGCTTAATTAGCTCAATTACGTTAATTTGACCACGGAACACGGCCATATGGTGAAAGGAAACAAAAGAGGGGGGAACTAATTAAAAGTAAAATAATGAGGATTTTAATTAACTGGCTCCCCAGACAGTGGAGCGCAGGGATCAGGAGCCTGCTACCATAATTAAAGTGCTGTAATGCTGGCAACATCTCTTCTCTCTTTCTTATATCTGTGAGGGCTCTATCCATCTAATTAAATCTGTAAATAAATTAGCAACATTGAGGGTTCCTGCTTGACTTAACACCGCCTGCAATCCACCCCCCACCTTCCCAATAACATGCTCACCTTACTTTCAGCACACTGTGTTACACATATCTAGGCAAAGGTTGAGCTAAAGTCTGTCATTAACAGAAGGATGTTGGGAGAGGATTGTGTGTGTGTGTGTGTGTGTGTGTGTGTCTGTGTGTGTGTGAGAGAGAGAGAGATTCACTCTATCATGTTTGTGCAGGCTGATGTTTGCTCCCTTTCATAACCCCTGATTCTGTTTTGAAGCTCTATCTGCTGTGAACACTGACACAGATCACAGGAGGCCAAAGCAGAGGTGACATGGGCAACACTTCTATGTGGTGTACATGTTCAGTGTGCAACCAGCCACCGTGCATGTTCAACACATGCCATATGGGTTTCTTCCATTCTCTGTCCCTAATACACTGTAGCTTAGTGTTTGACTGCTACCCTTCAGCCACACCTCTCCTGTGCTCCTGTCTCGCCCATTGCCTTTTTCTTTCTCCCCTTTACACACACAGTCAACCTGCAGAAGGCCCCACCCCGTGGAAGCAGGAGCTTTTTTCATTAAAATGCACTCAGACTGACGAGAGACTTATTTGCATATTAAATTAACAAGCACTTAAGAGTTCTGAGCGAGCTGTTACACTGCCAGCTCCAAGTAAATGAGGAGCCAGCCTGCGTTTGACTGTCATTACCCATGGCTGTCACTGTTGGACATGGTTGAGGAATGGTGTGTTCAGAGATAGAGAGACACAGAGACAGATAAATGTGACAGAGTCAACAAATATATCGCCTCTTCCACCTCTGCTGTCCCTACTAGAGTTAAAATGATGTATTGACTTGATAATAATAAATGGTTTTTCATTACAGTCAGTCAGTTTGATCCCTATGATGGAGTTAATATACAGAACTGATCAGTGCTATACTGGGAGACCCTAGAAAAGACCCAAACCTGATAATGATGAATAATTTAGATCAAACTTCACACATGTATGGATGAGTGCAGGTATGTTTTATTAGTAGCCTGAGGAGTGAAGGCAGTACAGTCATGGCAGTAGCAGCCAGATTTTAAAGCAATAACTAAATAAACATTCATGATAATGATTCAATCTTCTATAAGTAGCTCACCAAAGTCCCAAGTCCTGACAGTTTTGAATGTCCAAAACATTTTAAATTAAATAACACTATAGCCTCATACACAGCAGTAAGTAATCTGCATTGATAGTTAGTACCACACGCTGTCAACCAGCACAGCAAATGCCATTAATAAATAGTTGCTTATTACACATCCAGCAGACATGCAGCAGCATTAGCATTCATATGAATGCAGGTTTACCAGTTTTCAGCTTCCTTCTATCTCAGTGTCTGGTCCAAACCAACTCCTGAAAAAAAAAGATCTCTCTTTAACTGTTACATGCTCAGTACTGCTATGTTCACCAGCTAGTCTCTACCTACCTACATCTGTGGTTTGATTCTGAGCAGGTAGTGTACAGTTGCTGGAAATGAGACAGATGATGATGAGAGTCGAGCTGCTGAAACAAACAAACAAGCAAACAAACAAAAGCTAAAATGCTAAGGAAAGCTGCAGTTCCCCTCAGCCCTGTTTCAGGTTCATGACTATGGAGATCTACTTTCACATTACATTACATTAGTTGGTTGATCAATTGTAGCGTTGGGGGCAGAAGGACACCTGGTGAGATCCCCATAATGCCCCACTGGGTGGGATGTATTTGGTTGGCGGGAATTGTTCGGGGTTCTGGTTGTTGGTGCGGTTGCCTCTGTGTGTGAGAGTGAAAATAAAAGAGAAAAAGGCAACTTCTGTCTCCAGATCCTTCCTCTTGCTAGTCCATTTTACAATATAATAATGCTGAGTAGTGCCGCTTTAAGACCTACACTACATACAAAGTAAGGATTTTTTAAAAGTCTTTTGCAAACATGTTAAATATAGAGACTAGAAAACACGCTGCAGACTCCGAAAGGCAGACAACAAAACCTTTATCAGATGCTGAAATGAGGAGGCGACAGTGGTGCGGCGGGTAGAGCAGTTGTCTCCCAACTGGAAGGTTCGAATCTCGGTGTCTGCAGTCCACATGTCGAAGTGTCCTTGGGCCAGACACTGAACCCCCCCGTTGGCCGTGATGGCAGCATGTATGCACACAGTGGCCCGGGGCCCTCGGCTCCAAACATAATTTCGTTGTACGTGTTACAATGACAACAAATAAAGGTCCTTCTAAACGGAACAAAAACTACTTTTTGAGCAGTGGTAATCAGTGGGGGCTGTGATATGATGTCCTGACACAAGCAGCGATGCAGCAATGTCCAGAACTATACTACTTAATGAATAGTGACTCCACTTATCAGCCATCAGTAGCATCAAAATATAGATTCTTCACTTTATCCACCTTTAGGAAGCCATGTCTGTCAGTCCTCAATCTCAGCACATTAAAAGGGATGCACCTCCACTCTGTGCACTCTATATTAGGTGAGCACACGTGGGTGCTGTATCAGTACTAACCTCGGCAAGCTGTGGGAGAAACTCGAGGGAGGGATCCTCACAGCTGAGACTCACAAACAGCTGTATAACAACAGTGACTGAAGCACCAGTTGGCACACATGCTCCCTGAAGTGTTCTACAGATAGAAAAAACAGCATCACCTCAATATCATACTGCAAAGCATGATGATGATAAACTTGCTTTGTCCTTTTGTGTAACTTTACTATTCAGGCAGGACTTAAATTTTTCTTGTGAAAAATGGTTATGTTTTTCATTGCACTATCATCTGTTTGAAGAAACTTGGTTTATGATGGAAACAAGTGCTTAATAGTGCGGGCCTCCTCAGCAGGGCGCCGGTTCTGTGCAAAAAGCTGCCAAACGTCCTCAGTCACTTCCTGCAAATCACTCCAGAAGCTCTGACAAACTTGTCTCTAATTTGTTTTTGAGTTTGATTGATTGCTATCATCTTTCTGATTGTCGTTCTATTATGTGCTCATTTTATTACTGTTCTTTATCATAGTTCATTTTATCACTGCAGCTTTATCACTTTTTCATTTTGGTTTATTGCTTTTACTTGTATGGCACTTTCTAACTTTGTCTCAAAACGTGCTTTATAGAGTTACTTTTCAGTATAATGTGGTGGAAAAGAAGTCAAATGATCTGAATTAGCAGAACCTTTATGGTTTTCACTGTAATGCATTGTACTGTATATTGCTATATTGTGATCGTTTGAACAGTAGTTGTAATGAAAGTCATTTGTTCTTCTATACACAGTATCTCTGAAAGAAAACAATCAATCAGAAAACTTGATGCACTACAAAAGCTTAACCTTTATTTAGGGTTATGAACAATCAAGGTAAAAGGGAAGGAATTAAATGCAATATTGCTTAAAGCTCACATTTATACTTTACTCATTATTTTTCAGGAGGAAAGAGAGAGAACGTAGACTGATTGATCAGACTGACAGTGCAGTGGACTGATACTTAGCTTCTGCAAAATCATAATACATATTTTAAACATGCAATGCAATTAAGATCTGAGAAGCATCCACTAACAAGCTTGTCCATTCAATAAGATGTAACAAGTGAAAGAAGGACCTGTCAATCAGTTTAAATTGTGTTTATATTTAACAAATTCCTACTGAGCCTCAGTGGGATCAGTATTATTGAAGACATTACTGCATCACAGATCCTG
This sequence comes from Monopterus albus, assembly GCF_001952655.1. NCBI lineage: Eukaryota > Metazoa > Chordata > Actinopteri > Synbranchiformes > Synbranchidae > Monopterus > Monopterus albus. The sequence goes on along the minus strand of NW_018127920.1, from coordinate 2,504,752 downwards.
AGCTCAGTCAACTACAGTCCAAAAACAGTATGTGTTCAAATGTTCATATACCAATAGAGGCCTGACACAAGCAGTTTAGTTCCTGTAGACATTTCTCTGGCTCCTCTGGGGTCCTCCTCTGTAATGGAAATCCTGTTTTTTTCCAGGTGGAGTCACAGTCTTGCCCAGCAGTGCCACAGCAGAGCATCACCTTCATCATTAGAGGAGGAGCCGCCAAACTGTTGTCAGATGAGCGTCTGGGGATCAAGCTCCCCTGTTTGTCTTGAGACCGATTTTATGATATGAGAGCTGGGAAAGGCCAGGCCTTCATCAACCCCCCACTCCACCAAACCAGGTGGAACACACGTACGTTCATTAGCGCCCTTTAATGAAGAGCAGATGCAACAATGCTGCCTCTCACTCCCTCGCTCTCACACACAAAGAGCTGTGCACAATACAGATACACAAATACACAAACACACATTTTGAAAATCTACAGATACTCCAGGCTAATGCTGTTGAAGGTCATAGAAGCAATGTTAATGTGTATTTATAGTCATGCACATGTACACGTACAGGACACTGATAGTTGCAGACAGTCTTTCTCACATTAAAATACATTGATCCTCACATATAAAGACAGCCTATGTTGGTGTGTATGTAGTCCCACACACCCCCTCCCACACATTGGCTCATTCATTCAGTCCTAACGGTGGGATCTTTCACAGCTCAGACGTGTGGGCCTCATTTGTCCAATTTAGATGAATGACTGAGATCATATATCATTACCCCTTATGTCAGACTATTTTTATCTTGGAGGACGTCGATGCAAGCGGATTGGAGGAACTAAAAAAAAAAAAAGCACCGTCTGTGGATTTAGGTTGAAATTTTACTGGGTCTGAGCTTCTCATCATTGACAACAAAAGCAGATGGGGGTTCAATGTTTTGCTGAAGGAAACATGCACAAACTGCTGATGGACATACTGGCTGTTCCTGTTTCCATTTTATGTCAGAACAACTTTCTTAAGCCTGGGGGTAAATTCACTTAATTCCATTCTGAAACACTCCATGCTTTGAATATTTTCTAAAGCAAACTAGTAGCACTGTGTACATTATTATAATCTGATCAATTATATACAGTAGTAGTAGTAGTAAACATGGCTCAGCTTAAAGACGTTTTATCCTTATTTAATCTCTTCTTGAGATGTGCAAGTTAAGCATTTGTATTTGTATTAGAATTTTTTATCACGTGTACATTATGAACTACTTTTTCTAAGTAGCTCTTGCTAACCAAACCCGTTTTCTCCCTAGGGGAGCTTTGCTGTAGTTCAATGTGAAGTACTGGATGTGTTAGCTTGAAAAGCCTTTTTCAGAGTAACTTCCTCAACACTCTTAGCACAGTCAACACAATAAAAACTAGTAGAGCTGAGAATACTGTTGCTAACTTTTTGATCTTTTTTTCTCCCAGAAAAGTAACTAGCGACAAACCTAGCAACTTTTTGGATAAACTTTAAAACCTGACACCATAAGCCATTCCTAACCAGTTTGTCCTCATCGTGTCTTCTTCCTAGTGTCAACACAAACTATAGGTGCCTAATTTTGCCAAACTGTACAAAAGGCAACTTCCAGTTTGAAGCTAACAGTAGCTCTGTAACAAGTACATTTGGTAATCCAGTAGAACACACTGGTTAATGTTACACAAAGCTCAAATTACTTTGAAAACAAAATCATATGAATTCAGTATTTTAATGTTCTCCATCTCAAAATGCCAAACTGATGTTAAGCCTGGTTTTGGCTCTTTCTCTGTCCCACTCTCTCTTTGCAGAAAAACACAACCTCTTCTGACTGGCAGCCACTGTTTCAGACCTTTAGCTGCAAGAACGTCTATATGGCTGGCTGTTTGAAATGTATACTCATAGTTTGACAAATGCTTCTTATAACCTTCACTGGTGGGACTAATTTGCTGACTGTATTTTGAAAACAGTTTAGAAAAGCTGGAACAATAACAAAAGCGCTGTAGGAAGCAGTGTCTAGAAGGAGGTATTACAGTGGAGAGATACCACATCCTGTCCCATTTTCACTTGATTTATCAGACAGTGTGTAAAATCTTAATGCACCTTTAACTCCCTTCCCTTCAAGAAAGTCGTTAATATTTCTCAATGCTCTCATGTGGGGTGGCTGTGGCTCAAGAGGTAGGGCAGTCGTCTCGCTGACCAGCAAGTTGGTGGTTCGACTCCCGGTCTCCCCGCATGCCTAAGTGTCCCCGAATTGCTCCCGGTGGCTTGATTAGCGCCGTTGTGTGGCTGCTGTCGTCATCGGTGTGTGAATGAATGGGTGAATGGTGGTATGATCTCCCTGTAAAGCGCTTTGGAAAAAAGCGCTATTTAAATACAGACCATTTACCATTCATGTGCTTATTCGGTATGTGGTGGAGGGCACCAGTATGTTTAGTTCACCAATGAGCTGCAAGAAAGAAATGCAATCTGTAAATTAGCATAAATAAGCAATTACTGACACCTATTGTTTGTTTGGTTAAACAACTTCTTCTTCTTCTACTTTTAGGTAAATCATAGCTAGATCGGACTTGACTATTGGAGTTTTATTTCTTTTCAAAACAGACCAAAGTCAGTTCACTATAGTGTTCAAATCCTCTATATGATGCCTGCACTACAATCTACAAAAAGCTTTAGAAATTTAAGCCCTTTTCCCACAGCCATTTCAATGCAGGATTATTTTCCACCATGGCATTTTTATAGAAGGTAGTGTATCTAATTCATTACTAGACCCTTGGGTTTTCTTAAAATGTAAATAAACCAAATCACTGTTATAAACACACCCCTGATCTTGTTCGGACATATGGCACTGAAACTGAACATAGCGTAAATATTTTTTGCCCTAAACCCTCTTCTGTCTGACCATTTTCTAATAACATTTGAATTTACATTAATGGATTATACAGCATGTGTAAAAAAATCCACTACATTATATATTGTCTATCTGACAATGCCGTTACCAGATTTTAGGAAATAATTCCATCATTATTTACTTCACTGCCATGTGCCAACACAATGGAAGGCGGCCACCTTAACTTTACTCCAACAAAAGTTGATAATCTTGTTGATAGTACTGCAGCCTCCCTGCGTAATATGCTTGATACTGTTGCCCCTCTGAAAAAGAAGCCGGTGAAACAGAGGAGACCGGCCCCATGGTACAGCTCGCAGCTCCACTCCCTAGTACCCCCAGTACTGCTGTGAAGAACCTTGGAGTCATTTTTGACAAGGATATGTCCTTTAAATCACACATAAACTTTCACCTATGCAATATGTCCAAAATCAGGAGCATCCTGTGTTAAAATGATGATGAAAAACTGGTTCATGTATTTGTCACTTCTAGACTGGACTACTGTAACTCTTTACTATCAGGATGTCCCAA
>NW_018127920.1:2498352-2500720 GCF_001952655.1 Monopterus albus | reverse complement strand
TGTTTGTTGTTGTGGTTTGTTGTGTCTTGTTGCTTTTCTTCTTTTCTCTCTCCTCTATCCACTCACCCCAACCGGTCGAGGCAGAAGGCCGCCCACCAAGAGCCGGGGTCTGTTGAAGGTTTCTTCTGTTAAAGAGAGTTTTCCTCCACACTGTCACTAAGGGCTGCTCAAGGGGGATTTGTTGGGTTTTCCTCTATGATATACGTGGTAATAATAGTAAGGTATAGACCTTACTTTGTAAAGTTCCCTGAGATGACATTTTTATGATTTGGTGCTATAAAAATAAAATTGAACTGGATTGAATTGACTTAAGTCAGAAGAGTTTTTCCTAGCCTGGAAAGATAGTTTAATAATATATAAAACATCCCTTCATAGTGCCAGAACTGCATATTATTCATCACAACAATTGCTTCATCTAAGCTTCTTAAACCCCATCTCAGCCAGCTTGTTTCCCCTAATCAACACATCCATACTAGATCTGATTAACCTCTCTCTATTAACATTATGTTCCACAGGCTTTTAAGGTTGCTGTAATTATACCTCTACTTAAAAAGCCTACTCTTGACCCAGGTGTTCTAGCTAATTATAGACCAATATCCAATCTCCCCTTTATTTCTATGATCCTTGAAAAAGCTGTTGCAAAGTAGTTATGTGACCACGTGCACGAGAATGATTTGTTTGAGGATTTTCAGTCAGGATTTAGAGTCCATCATAGGACAGAAACTGCATTGGTGAAAGTCACCAACAATCTCCTCCCAGCCTCAGACAAAGGACTTCTCTTCATACTTGTCCTCTTAGATCACAGGGCTACTTTTGACACCACTGATCACAGCATCTTATTACAGAGACTAGAACCACACTAAGGTGGTTAAAATGTTATCTATCAGATAGATTCCAGTTCGTTCATATTAATGATGAATCTTCCACACAAACTGAAGTTAGTCATGGTGTTCCACAGGGCTCTGTGTTAGGTCCAATTCTCTTCACTTTATACATGCTCCCTTTAGGCAATATTATCAGGAAGCACAGCATGAATTTCCATTGCCATTGCAGAAGATAGTCATATTTATCTATGAACCCCGAAGAATCAGATAAGTTAGCCAAACTTCAAGCATGTCTAAAAGATATAAAGGCCTTGATGACTTGTAACTTCCTACTTCTATACTCAGCCAAAATCAAAGTTAATGTGCTTGGGCCTTAAAATCTTAGAAATATGTGATTTAACCTTTTTTTTTTACTCTAGAAATGCCATAGCTTTGGCCTTGTTGATAGTACTGCATCCTCCCTGCGTACAACACTTAATACTGTTGCCCCTCTGAAAAAGAACGCAGGGAAACAGAGGAGACCCCGTGGTACAGCTCACGGCTCCGCTCCCTAAAGCAGGCATCACAAAAACTCAAAAGGAGGTGGTGTTACTCTAGATGACATACAGTAGCTCTGGCCTCCAGTACTGCTGTGAGGAACCTTCAAGTCATTTTTGACCAGGATATGTCCTTTAAATCACACATAATCCAAGTCTCTAGAACTGGCTTCTTTCACCTGCACAGTATCATCAAAATCAGGAGCATCCTGTCTCAAAGTGATGCTGGAAAACTGGTTCATGCATTTGTTACTTCCAGGCTGGACTACTGTAAGTCTTCACTATCAGGATGTCCCAATAATTCCATAAAAAGAGTACAGTTAATCCAAAATGCTGCAGTCAGAGTACTGACAGGAACTAGAAAGAGAGAGCATATCTCTCCCATATTAGCTTCTCTCCACTGGCTCCCTGTAAAATCCAGAATAGAATTTAAAATCCTTCTCCTAACATACAAAGCCCTAATGGCAAGGTTCCATCATATCTTAAATCCCTCTGCCAGTGCTCCCTATACCTTGCGATCAAGCAGAGACAGACTGAGGGGGCAGAGTGCACTGGGAGAAGAGGGCACAGCTACTTACAATCAGCTGATTAGCTGGTCGCTATTTAACCTGGGTGCCGGCGTATCGTTGTTGTCAGTCGGTTCCGCTAGTTACTAGCACACTACGTGGCCAGTATATTCTATACTAATCTACTGTGAGCTTTGCCTCTCCCTAGTTTGTGCTTCCTGCCCGTTCAGCTGCTCGGCTCACCTGTTTGCTGGTTGCTGCCTGGGTTGACTCCAGTCCTGTACCAGCTCTCCTTACCTGTTGTTCCTCATGGCAGAGTGAGCTGTTTCCAGCTCAATGTCAGCATACTCACTTGTTGGCTCCTTGTCACTGCCCAGGTGGTTTCCAGACCGCTACATCTCTGATGAGCAGTCACTGACCACATCAACCTGACCAGTGTTTGATTGTTTGTTGTGTCCTGTTGCTTTTCTTCTTTTCTCTCTCCTCTATCCACTCACCCCAA
>NW_018127920.1:2456254-2498309 GCF_001952655.1 Monopterus albus | reverse complement strand
GGTTTCTTCCGTTAAAGAGAGTTTTTCCTCCCCACTGTCGCCAAGTGCTTGTTCAAGGGGGATTTGTTGGGTTTTCCCCATGTAATAATAATGATAACAGTAAGGTCTAGACCTTACTCTGTAAAGTGTCCTGAGATGACTTTTGTTGTGATTTGGTGCTATACAAATAAAATTTGATTTGATTTGATTTGATTTGATTTGTCCCAGTCTAGCCACACGTCGTTCCCCACCTGAGTTGCCATCAGCCTGCCTTGCTCCAGTACTGTTCTCCAGCTTCCACTAGTTCACCTTCACTTGTTTGGCCTGGTCCGCTCCAGTACAGCCTTCCAGCTCCATCTGGTTAATTTAAACTCCACCGGCCCGTCTTTCCCTCTACTCTATTGGTTTACTGTTTACTTGCCCCTTGCATGGGGATATGTACATACTGATTGAGAGCTGCTGTACCAGAGTCAAATTCCTCATGTGTCCGACACACCTGGCCAATAAAGCAGATTCTGATTCTGATTCTGATTCTGATCCAGTATTTGGATCAAGAAGCTCCTTCCAGATGTCAGATACTTAATGACCATTTACTGTAGATAAATATATTGTTTGTTGTGTCCTGATGCATTTCTTTGTTTTCTTTCTCCTCTATCTGCTCATCCCAACTGATTGAGACAGAAGGCCACCCACCAAGAGCCGGCATCTGCCAGAGTCTAGACCTTACTATGTCTCCTGAGATGATTCTTATTGTGAAATATCACTATACAAATAAAACTGAATTGAATTCTAAGTATCATATTGGAATCAGTACCAGCAGATACTTAATGTTCAAGGCATCAAATTAGTATTGGGGCCAAAAGAACTGGATCAGGACATCCCTATATAATACTGTACAACAAGTCCTCCAACCTATATGATCCATATTATTGTGTGATCCTCCCTTCTCATACATCCCATAGGGGTGTCTCAATAAATCACGTTTCTACGATAGCAGGAAGAAATGAGACAATTCTGCCAACATTAGATACAATGTTCCTCACACTACCAAGCTTTACGAACCTTTGTCATCAGCTACTTGAACACCATCACTTTGGAAACTTTCATAAACATCATGTAATGAAATCATGTTGATTTCATTACGTGAATGCATTCATTTAGGTTTAACCACAAAAAATACTTGAAAAGAAACTTGATAAATGGAAGCCACACACTGGAAATGAACTCCCATCTCAGGAGGGAAAGTCTTGTGTTTGTGTACTCAGTCATTCACCCCAGGTTCCTCTTAATGTGGACTTTATATAATACTTCTTATATAATACTTCTTAATCATTCTTTTACTTGTGCTATAATTAATACAGTCTCTAGATGTCATCAAATCATAATACGTAAGAGTTCATCGTAATAACCTGCTGGCACAAATGACATATACTGTCGTATTTAGCAGGAAGACAGTCTCTATTGTACTGGCAACCTGTCCAGGGTGTACCCCGGCTCTCGCCCAGTGCTGGGATTGGCTCCAGCCCCACCCCCCACAAGCCTCTTCAGAATAAGTGGTATAGATAATGAATGGATGAATTTAAAACATTTTTTACCATAATTTTTAGCTAAAACTTTGGATATATGTAAATACAGTTACACTATGATGTCACTAATATGCAAATTCATGTGTGGTATCATCTAGCATGTTCCACCTCCTTTCCATTGAAAAACACTGGCAGCACTAGGCTGGACCAAAGTAGAGGTTATTCAGTGGACCAGCATTTGAAAGAGTTTCATATCCGACAGTTACAGTATTTTAGCCTATAGATTGGCTTGCATCTGGAACTAGATATCAGTACACTACTAATACTATACAGCAAATGCTGACACTGTTTAATCTTAAATCTATCTTCTATAAATACATTTTTTAAACTAGTTGGTTGTTTTTTTCTAGAATTCCCCACAATGTGAATTTTCCAACCCCAACTGCTTTCTAATAGAAGGCCAGGCTTTAAAGCCACAATCCAATTATTGTTCATTAGAGTTAACTCATAACATCCCAGCCTTCTGCCTTAATTGAGGCCTCTGAACTAGAGGAGCTGGTGGAGTTCATACTGCCACACTGGTTTTAGACTCAGAATGGAGCAGCAAACACCCACTCAGCAAAACTAGTTGAAAAATCAGCAAAATGTAGTAGGAAAAATAATAAACTGTATGAGATGTGTATTATAGGCTTAGTGTTGCCACCTAGGCAGTGTCACTGATTAAGCATATACATTCCAAAATTAAATTACCTTCTGCTGCATGTATAACAGAACTATACCACATAATTGGATTTAATATTCCAGGGATTCTCTTCAACCTAAAAACATTACAGCAAATTTAACAGAGTTTGCTTCTAGTTGGGAATTACTTCCCTGTTATATTTACACAATAATTTAGATCGTGTCACAAATTCTCAGACAGAATTCAAGTTCACTGCGAATTTTGTAACCTAAAATCATTTGGTCAACTGGGGACTAGTTAGTAAGCAGACACTCACTGGTGTTTTAGGGCTGCCAAGCAGCAAACCATATTTGGAAATGTGTTTCATTATATAACAAATCACTGTGATAGTGTAAGGGCTGAAAATGGAAGTGTGATGAAGGGGCATCAGTGGACAGTGTTGAGCATCAGTGGTAGCATACTGCTGACATACTGTAAACAGGCATTTGACTGCAAAGCTGCCTCTTACAGTTACCATCTTAGTCTAGGTTTACTGTACATTCACATTTTGTTAGCTGAGTTTAAGCCAGCACATCTTTCCTTAACTGCCGCTTTGGATGCTTGAGGTCAACAGGAAATATGAGCATTTCTTTCTGTTTGCCTCACTTGCACAAGCAGTGGTTTCATCATTTATTTTGTTAGGAAAAACTGAAGAGGACTATGTGGGACTCTAAATAGTTCTTAAGGAACTCGTCAACAACAGGACTATAATTGATTTTGAAAGCCCTCTGTGATAGTAACTGTTAAGGTGAATTTTCAGCTTGCTTTATTCATGTCGGTACCCATTTTGTACAGACAGTAGTTGTAACTATTGTATGTGCTTTTAAAGCTACTCATCTCAAAACATGTTACAAGTCTAGTTCAACCCAAGACATAAAATAATTAACCATTTATGGCAAAATGTTATGCAGTTTGTTTTAATTAAAAAGGTTCCACTCCTTGAGTAAAGTCTCAAACATTCTGAGCATCAACAAGGATTCTGCTGCAGAACCAGTCCATCCATCCATCTATACCGCTTATTCCTCAATAGGGTCGAGGGGCCTGGAGCCAATCCCAGCTGACACTGGGCGAGAGGTGGGTCCACCAAACCACTGATAGGTTGCCAGTCTATCATAAGGCTGACACATAAAAAACAACTATATTCACTCCTACAGACAATTTAGAGTCGCCAATGAACCTAAGTTGCATGTCTTTGGACTGTGGGATGAAGCCAGACAGAATCCATACATTCTGCACAGAAGTGCACTGGAACGACCTGGAGTCAAACCTGGGACCCTTCTTTCTGTGAGACAACAGCGCTAACCACCACGCCCTGCTGCAGAACCAGTCCTTCCTGCAAAACACATTCATGAACATATTTTTTCCCAGTTTCTCCTTTTTTTTTGCAAAAATATATGTGCAGTTTTTTTTTACTTAAAGTGAAAAATTATCAAGTTACTTGCATATCATTTTGCTCAGTTTGTGTTGCCACAAGCAAATTGGTGTCTACATGCCAGTATAGTAGGTCTTGAGTCCTGAACTTAGACTCGAATCTTGAGTACTGATTTTCAGGACTCATGATTTGAACTGGACTTGAGCACTGATGATGCAGACTCAAGCATTGACTGCAAGTTGAAGATTTAAACCCAGACCTTTTTTTATAACATGCCATAATAATTTGGCATAAGATATTGATAATAAAACCTATTTGCTCACACCATGCTGTATCCTGCACACTTCCATCAAAACATACACTCTGCCTTTCTATAAATTATTTATTGTTTATTCATTCAGTGATGCAATACACTGTGAGAAAGGTTGGAATTATCTTTGATAACCACATACCAACAAATGATACGTTATTCACAGGAGTTTTGATGTTCTCCTCTGTAACATAAGAACCAAATAAAAAAATGCTAGAAAATCTGGGGGTCCTTACTGTCAAAGCCTTTCCGTTATCCATCATAATCCTAAACATGTGGTCTTGATAACAATGCAAGAGTCCAGACAAGTTTCCATATTGTTTGATCCAAAATAAGAAAAATATTCACAGACTCGACCGAATACCAGTGAAAACTGTCAGTTGTGTAGTCCTTGATGACTTGGACTTGGTAAAAGGGACTTGACTCGACTCAGACTATTCTTTGGTGACTCGGACTTGACTCAGTCTCTGACACTTGGGACTCGAGACTAAACTCGGACTTGAGGTTTAGTGACTCAAGTATAACACTACTACATGTACAGGTGGGTGACAAATCAAAGGAAAAACCTGTACAAAGTGTCTCAGTCAGACGTTGAGCCACCATGTGTCACCAGAATAGCTTCAGTGCACCCTAGTATTGATTCTACAAGTCTCTGAAATCTACTGGATGGATGAACACCATTCACCAATTCATTAAAAAAAAAAACTTAGTCTGGAAACACCTTTAGAATGCTTCTGTTAAATGGACACAATTTGATATAATTCATTTCACTTTATCTACAATACTCATATATACCTTATATAAGACAGAAGTGGACCACTTATCCACAAACACTGATACCTCAGGCATTTTGGCCTTTTATAAAATATCACTTTAAAAAGTCCCTTTGTTGATGAGCACAATCCCATTCTTTTGATTACACATTTGATGCTAGAATAACTAACACTCTGCCTACAACCTAAAACCACTCAGCCATCTATACAGTTCTAAAAAGCCAAGTGCAAGAAGAGGAGTACGCTGATCAGAAGAGGTGCAGCTGAAATGTCAGTGTGTGGTTTGTATGTATGTATGTGTGTGTATGAGGTTTGGCATTTCAGAAAGAGATATCATTGCGGAGCAGGGTGAGAGGTGTACAGTACAGATTCTGAGATGGCGGGAGAAGGTTTGCTCTGACTAACCCTGAGAGTGGTGGACTGTGGTTTTCCTGATTCAGCAGTGCACTGCTGCCAGCCAACACTGGGTGAGATGCTGGGATGCAGGCTGGGAGTTCAAGTCCCCATGGCTTTGCTAGGTGCCTGGTCCTCAGTCCACAGCTTGATAAACTACGTCGCTTTAACCTTTTTTGGTTGAACCTCTCCCTTTTGGAAATGCCAGAGTAGGACTGAGGGCACAGCTAGCCCAGCACAGTTTCACCTCGTTGAACCACAGGGCACCTACGCTTCTTATCAGCACCAATGCACCTGCACATCCACTACAATAGGAGGTTATGGATGTGTGTATGTGTGGTGGTATGTGGGGAGGTGGGTGTAGACAGCGTGGTTCCTTACTGGATTGGTGAGCTCTTGCGCTCTGCACTCTGTTTTTTCCACAAAAAACAGACCTGACAGTTTGAGGTTTGTCGAGTCAGTGTGGCTGACTGTATTTGCTGTTGAACTGAACTTTTCTATTCGCAGTGGAGGTTAGCAAAAGTGCAGCAAGATAACAGATCAAGCCAACTTCACTCCACCAATCTCTGGCCCCATCTTTTGCTCTGTTTGGTTATTCTGCTGGTCATGACCCCAGAAATAGCAGGGAGCTGAAACAGACCACCATTTCTGGGCTGGTTGGTAAAAGCTATGATGAATTCTTGTAACAAAACAAGCATATAATTGTTACTGTTTGTAAGACTTACACTGTATTGGTCTGTGCAGGCACTATGCTGCCTTGTGGTTAAGTTGATCTATTTTGGATTTAAGTGGGGCACTAAATGCCTATTTGCATCTGTGTGTATGTGTGCACATAAGCATGGCTTTGAGTGTATGTGTGGCTGCACACTTTTGTGTGTGTTTTCTATAAATGCGTAAGCCAATGAGGAACTGATAAGCCTAGTGGAGCCAGACAGCAGACACTTAAAGATGTCTGCATTGATAATAAAGGGAGAGTTTAGTATAGGCAGCCTCTCCTCCAAACAGACACAAACACTCATATCACTTTAAACCTGGGCTCCCACAGTGAACTGTATACACAGTTACATGTGTCTGAAAAAACCTTTCTTCAAGGAAGTAAGTAAACAGATTAAGTTCATCACTACTGGGAAGGTGGTTCAGGTTGAATCTTGGTCCATGTAATGTTATCACGATGCTATTTGTTGTCATAAGCATTTGAACACCGGTGTGCACCAGTGACCACAGGCTGAAGAGAAAATGCAGATCTTCCTTCCAGTTTAATGTAAATCTTTATATTGTGTGAGGAAATCTAAACACGTGAGTGTCTGTGGAGTCTCTGCTCTGGTTGTGGGAGATCAAAACACTGGACAGACACTGTTGAAGCAGGCTTATCTAAGCACTGTGGCAGGGGGTCAGTAAGCTTAAAACAGCTATGATCTCAGCACTCACTGAAATGAATCCTCCATGGCCGTGCTCTGTGTCACTATAGCCTTGAAAGAAACTGCAGAAAGGGGTTAAAAGCTAATTGATTGCATGTTGTCAGAGTGCATGAATCGCGTCTCTCTTTGTGTGTGTGAACATGTGCATCTGAGCACAAGTGCCGGTGTGTGTGTGTGTGTGTGTGTGTGTGGTGTGTCCCTCGCCCCCATCCCTCCTGTCTGTGTTTTTGAACTTGGAGATGAAGCCATCTGCACTGCTCTCTGGAGACACCAGGCTCCCTCGTTTCCTCATCTCTCCTCCATTTTCTGCTCCTGCTGTAATGGGAAAATTGCTCTGTCTTTCCGCTCTAGTTGGGATTGGCAGTGTTGATAAGCATTGCAGGGACAATTAGAGGTAGGAGTTTTCAATGAGAGGCTTTCAAATGATGCTGAGCTGTCATTGGTGGCTGATACCCCTTGAGACATACCACTGCGCCCACCATGACTCCCTCCTCACTAAAGCTTAGAGGTAAGTCCAGAGTCTGGGCACAGCAACAACCTTCCCAAAGAAACAACTTTTCATAAATGTACTGGCATTGATCTGACCAGCATTCACCTTCTGTACGTACTCAGACAATAGATGTGCACAGCAGCTGGTCTTATTCTTTTTTGTTCCTTTTCATCTAGTTGTCTTGTGATGCCGGTTGCACACAATAAAGACTACAAAAAGGCTTTGTTTGGATGTGTATGATGAGCCTCAGCAGGCTCCAACCGACACAGCTTTACCTTACCTTTCCCCTTCTGCTAGAGATGGGGATGAATTTGTTATATATCTCACTGTGCTGCAGTCCCTCAACTAATTACTGCTAAAAGGTCTCATATGACTTGGAGGTAAGCAAGTGGTGAGAGGCTGGAGCTTGTAGGCAGGCAGAAATATGAAGGTGTAGAAGGGGCTGGGGGCATTGTTTATGATCTAAGTGAAGTGGACCATCACAGGGGGAGTCAAGCAAAGGCCAAGTCACTAATGGAGGGAACGATTAGAGGAGAGTGAGAGGGGTATGAAAGAGGGGCAGGGCAAGAGCAACATTCCTGTGTAGAACTCAAGCCCCCCACCCTTCAGTAACAGGACACTCATATTTCTGCAGTGAGGGCGTCATGTGAAAAGCCCAGAGCCAGTCTGAAGCAGCCCTGTTACCTTCACTTTGTGTTTTCCTTTTCACTGGCAGCTGGATATGCTGAGTTTTCACATCTGCTACTAGTGTGTGTCGTTTTTAACCCTTCTCCAAATCTAAGCTATAATTCAGTCACATAGCACAGCACAGATAATCGTCAGTATTACCAGAGCTGTTCATCCTGCAGCACCTCTGTTCTGTTTCTCAGGAATAGGTCTCCAATTCCCTCACGCATCTGAGGTCAAACAGGCATCAAAACCCCAACTCAGCAGCCACAAGGTTTCTTTTGAGCTCAGATAAAATCTGTAATAATAGGTGAGTCAGTGGTGCTCCATTCACAGCACACTGTTAATTGGCCGTAAATGAGCCCATCTGGTTGGATTTGCCGTTTGGTGAGGCAGCGGGATAGCAGCTCCCTCTCAGCTAAGCTCCACTGGCTGCCTGCTCTGCCCATGGCCCAGCTCACACCATAGACCACCTAAGCTTAACATGAGACCTAAATTACACCTCTCCACACCAGCATGTAAAAGAACTGTAGGTGCAGCTCATTTCCAAGTCTCCCTTAATTAATAGCTGCATTATAAATAAACCCTTAGTTAAGGCCTTTATTTGAGAAGTTGTATGCAACATTTATGGCTAAGATTATGAAAAATAAATACTGAACTTTTGTTTGTGGTGGTCACAGCATTGAAAAATGCCATTTAAATTAGCATTAATTGCTCTTTTGGCCACTTGGAGGCAGTGTAACAAGCCGTCACCACAACAAATTACAACAAAAGTCATCTCAAGACAAGGGATGTTTTATATATTATTAAACTATCTTTCCAGGCTAGGAAAAACTCTTCTGACTTAAGTCAATTCAATCCAATTCAATTTTATTTTTATAGCACCAAATCATAAAAAGAGTCATCTCAGGAAACTTTACAAAGTAAGGTATAGAGCTTACTATTATTACTAAATCATAGAGGGAAACCCATCAAATCCCCCTTGAGCAGCACTTGGCGACAGTGGGGAGGAAAAACTCCCTTTAACAGACAAAACCTCCAACAGACCTCGGCTCTTGGTGGGCGGCCTTCTGCCTCAACCAATTGGTGAGTGGATAAACGAGAAAGAGAAGAAAGAAAAGCAACAAACACAGCAACAAACAATCAAACACTGGGCAGGAGAGGAGAGAAACTCAGAGCATCATGGGGCCCCCCAGCAGTCTAGGTCTATAACCTGTAAACCTGCACTCTGAGAGCAAAGTGCTCTGTTAGGATGATAAGGCTCTATGAGGTCTTTAAGATAAGATGGAGACTTGTCATTAAGGCCTTTGTATGTTAGGAGAAGGATTTTAAATTCTATTCTGGATTTTACAGGGAGCCAGTGGAGAGAAGCTAATATGGGAGAGATATAAACTCTCTTGCTAGTTCCTATCAGTACTCTGGCTGCAGCATTTTGGATTAACTGGAGGTTTTTTAGGGAATTATTGGGACATCTTGATAGTAAAGAGTTACAGTAGTCCAGCCTGGAAGTAACAAATGCATGAACCAGTTTTTCACATCACTTTGAGACAGGATGCTCCTGATTTTGGTGATGCTGTGCAGGTGAAAGAAGGCAGTTCTAGAGACTTGGATTATGTGTGATTTAAAGGACATATCCTTGTCAAAAATGACTCGAAGGTTCCTCACAGCAGTACTGGGGGTACTAAGGAGTGGAGCTTGGAGCTGGCTTCTTTTTCAGAGGGGCAACAGTATCAAGTGTATTACGCAGGGAAGCTGCAGTACTCGAAGGTTCCTCACAGCAGTACTGGAGGCGAGAGCTACAGTATTTCATCTAGAGCAATGCCACCTCCTTTCCAGTTTTTGTGAGGCCTGCTTTAAGGAGCGGAGGTGCGAGCTGTACCACAGGGCTAGTCTCCTCTGTCATATGAATTAAATGCACTGTTGAGGTTGTCATTATCAGCATCTAGATGAATATTAAAGTCACCCACTATGAGTATTTTATCTGTACTAAGCACTTAATCAGACAATGTCTTAGAATGGACGGTATACAATAACAAATAGAACAGGCTTTTGAGTGTTCCAGTTTGGGTGTGAGAGACTCAGGGTGAGACTTTCAAATGAGTTATAACTATGTTTAGGTCTAGGGTTGATTAATAGGCTTGAGTCAAAGATCGCTGCCACACCACCACCTCGGCCTGTGTTTCGAGGGGTGTGACAGTTACTGTGACCAGGTGGAGTGGATTCATTTAGACTGACATGTTCTTCCTGCTGTAACCACGTTTCAGTAAGACATAGTAAGTCAATGTGATGTTCACTTATTAAATCATTCACTAACAGAGATTTGGACCACAGAGATCGAATATTTAATAGTCAACACTTGATTGTTTTGTTATTTTGTTCTATGAGAGGATTAGTCTTAATTTTAATTAGGTTCTTATGAATAACTCCTCCTGACGTGATTTTTGATTGATATAATTTAGTTATAGTTACATAATGATGGTATTGCCCTGGCATCAAATGTCCTGTACCATATGGGATGATAATACTGGACATGGTGAATGCAACAATTAAGCACTCAAAAAACAGATAGTCATGGTTTAAAATATCTATAGTACATGCAAAATGCATCCAACCTTTAAACAACATCTTTCTACCAATAAACAGCCCGTTCACTTTCTAACATAACAACAATAAAGTTACATTCCCAAAGTCACAAACTCCATTAACCTTTGCTTAGTTTAAACTCAAATAATGACAAATTTGACTGGTTCCACTCTGTGGGGTCCAGACCTGTTGGCACCACTTTCCCACCTTTAGCCTCAGATCAATCCCAGCACATCCTGCCCACTCTGTTTGCACAGCTTGCTGCTCAACACTCATACTAATACAATACATTACCTCAAAGTAGAACAAACTATCACAACCTCTCATAATGTGAAATCATTGAGTATGTGAAACTGTTGGTTCTGTGATGCTCAGGATGGGATTTGATGTGGCTTTCAAGTGTGGATCAATTAGTAAGCTCTGTGATACATGTGCACTTGTTAAAACACAATGGGCTCTCATTTCCTGCAATAAGGTGCAGCAGTAAACTGGTGTCTAAATTCTATGTGCAAGGCACATATCTAACAATGTTTAGAAATTTTGGTGACCAGAGACATTAAAGGAGGGAGGAATACATGGTGAGCAGGTGGAGTCGGGGCTGAGTTTAGTTCTGTCCAATCAAACCAGCTGCTCTCATCCCTTTAAAGAGCAGAGAGGAAACCTGACTGACTGGTGGTGCTGATGTCAGGACAAGAAAATAAAGATTCTGTCCCTATATCTTCTTTTCCTGCTAGTTATGGTCCACATTCTGAAATTGTGATGACAAAACTATTTATGGAGAAGTATTTCACATGAATATTCACTCAGTCTGCTAATATTACTGACTGGAAAGAAAGACTCCTGTAACTAGCAGCAATTATATAGCAAAGTATATAGTGTAATTCACAGCTGCATCTAATGTGTGATATCCACAAATGTCTCTCATGTAACTTTATGAATGTTTCACTGGTTTTAAAATAACAGTAAAATATTGTAATCCCTGCATTTATGGTGAAACTGACTGTGGTTTGCCAGAACGCACAGCTAGTGGATGTGTCGGCCACTTTATCTCCACCTACAGCTGCTTTCAAAGCTGATCAAACAGCCATAAAATGCAAAAACAGACACAATATATATCCTCACAGTAGTAAAGACAGTACGTCTGTGTGAAACTTGTTCCTTTGAAGAAACTGTAACTTAACAGTGACAGCAGCCACAGTGAGGTGACTTGACCTGCTGGGTTACAGGATCAATCTGTCTGTCTGAGGGATGTTTGTTGTGTATCTTAGCTCATGAGCTGCTTTCATGTGTTTTTATGTGTAATTTTTAACATGGATATGGATTCCCAAACACTGACTGCAGATCACCTCTGAATGCTGTAAGAACAGACGGTGCATCCTGACACCCACCACTCTGTTTGACTACATTCATATGTGTAGCCACACAGCGAGGACTAGTTTATTTATCATACATAATAATAATCTTTCTAAATTATCACACATACAGTATTTCAATTCTGCAAATTTCACAATAGCTATACAATTACTCAGGGTGAATATCAGCAGATCAGTTGTGATTTAAGGCTTAATTTTAAGTTGGTGTATCCATTAAAATACATTTAGGTATCTGATCCAGTCCTTCCCAGCCTACACACTTGTCGGCAAAACTGCAAATGCACCTGTGAAGTGATAAGAGCTGGTCTGAGCAGGTGTTGTCGTTATTGCTATTTTGGTTCAAAACAAGCACCAAAACTGCACTGCGCTGTCTAATTAGCAGACGGGGCGCCTTGGCTGCACCTCTCCTCCCACCTCAACGTAAGCACATTCATTCATGGCAGGAAAATACCAAACACCCCAATGTGCAACAAGAAGTAGACATGTGCTCGAGGAAAACTGCATTATGACTGCATTTTAAGTTTCCTAGGATTTGTACTGGCAGGAAAATAAAGCCTTATGTCTTGTTTCCTGTTCCTTCAAGTGTTAAATATTGAAAGTGTGGATATGGAGTCTTTGAATGAGCATTACCCATAGAGTAATGAGCAGCTGAATTAATTACTTCTACAGTGAAGTTATGTAACCACCAAGATAAGTAATGAATAAATCATACATTCTTTCATGTAATTTGCCAGTGGTGTTGAATTGTGTAACAGCAATATGTTTTTAAATTAATAATTTCAGTAATTATCATATATGGACTTAGACTTCTATAACATTTTTTAATGTGCTCAAAGCTCTTCAGTCTTTGGCCATTCACCCATACACACTCACACCAACAGCAACGGCCACAACAAGCAACTTGGGTTCAATGTTTTGTTCCAGGACACTTAGACACTGGGACTGGAGAAGTCAGGGTTCTAACTGCTAATCTTCCAGTTAGTGGACCACCCACTCTACCTCCCGAGCCACAGCTGTCCCATGTAATATATGATTGTATCACAAACCCGCTTGATGAGTAATTAAATGAAGTACTTTTACGTTGTTGAGTAAATTCTCCACAACACAGTGGATGAATGTAAGCTTAGGATGAATAAAACATATTCACTGGATGTAGTCCCATTATCATACTGTCATCATATCAGTGATAGACTACACCGATTCACCGATGGCAATAATAACAGCCAGCAGTTAGAATAGGTCAGTCCCAAGGAACAAACACTTCCTGGCTGCACATGAGCCAGAAAGGTTCTCTTACTCTGTCTCCGGGATCGCTTTGATTTACCAACACTATACAGATATTTGAACCATGTGACAACTTAAGTACAAGTTCAGAAAAACACAGTATAAAGGCATAAATCATCAAAACCACATTTTAAAGCTGTTTGTGATGCTTTCACATTTCAGCATGGTGTACACTTTTTCATTTTGGGCATTTTGCTTCATTTTTGTTGTGTTATAACAGCTCACTACTAACACTGGTGCAGGACATTCTTTATTGGATAAGTATATACAGTATATTTGAGACACCCATAAGCCGTTTTTACACTGAGATCCCACACTACTGCCGTTCCAAAGGGTCACCAACATCACGCCCTTGCGCTGTTCATACAGATCAAGCTGATGGTATAATTGTGAGCCAGCCTGTGAATTCAGACAGCAGGCTGCCATTCCACACCAGAGGCAAGACACGACATCGCTCTGTGTCAGCTGTGACGTACATTTTGCGCTGCTAGTCTACGAGCCAAAACAATAATGGCAGGATGGTGGTCATAATTTTTTTTATTATTTTGCCCCTTCGCTGTGGGGAAGCTCCCAATCAAACTCTTCAACTTTCACAAATCAGCCCTTGTAAGTTGGTCTCTCCTATATAAACACAACTACTCTCATAAATAGAGTTTATGGAATAATGCCATTATTACTGACAACAACAAATCCTTTTTTATGAAAACAGGTTAACAATAACATTCTACTTGCAAAGCAGTTGTTTAATTGTGATGTACTGTATCTCTATTTTCATGCTTCATAGACGAGTCCCTGTCTCCTAACATGAGTATTGTATGTGTTATTAACACACTTCTATCTGGCATTCTTTGTTTAGCATGCTCTTTTTCAAATACACACACCTCTATTAATTTATCTCTTTCAGTTAATGGCATTTCTATCCTTTACATAAGATTCAATAACAACTTCATAAGAAACTCTCTCACTCCAAGAACAACAATAGCTGGACATACCAGACTGTTGATGGAACGCTGTTTTTACTCTGCCCCACAAATTTGCCTTGTCCAACAAAGTTAAAAAACTTTCCTTTAAAATTTTACATAAATTTTACCCATTAAACTCTATTATTTGTAAATACATTCCAAACATGCTCTTTTTGCGGCAATGAGCTAGAAACTCTAGAACAACTTTTTTTTCAGTGTGTACATCTGACAGTACTTTGGACTGATTTTTGATTTGATCTTAATTAAATATTTTGGTAAGGAAATTGTGTTTAAAGAATATGATATATTAGTAACATGCGTCAAGCCCCATTTCTGCTCATTAACTTGGCAAAATTCTTCATTCATAAAATGAAATTTTTGAAACTATCACTATAGTATTTTAAAACTTTTAGACAAACTGATCTGAACAGTTACTTCCAAACACTATCACACCTAAAACATTCTAACAAAAAACGAACCAAAACCACTGACCTCTTCAATTTTTAAACATTTTTATTTTATTTTAGTATAATTTAACCTCTGTTTGTTTCACTTTGTCCTGCCTTTTTGTTTTTCTGCTTTATGCTTACTTAAGCTTACTTTGATGTATTATGCCTACTTTTTTTAATTTGATGCATCCTGTTATGCAGTTGATTCAACTGTTTGTACTGAACTGTATTTCTATTAAAATAATAATTTAAAAAATGGTGGGAGAGCTAAGTGCGGATGTAGCTTTGTTGGCTCTTCATTGATTTCACTTTATGCAAAATTGGTTAGCATGTTTCTTGCTATGTGTGCTAATGTCATGAGTAATAAAGGCAATGAACGCATTCATGACATCACAAATGCTCTGGCCTGTAAGTTAGAGAGAAGCTGACAACAGTTTGAGACAGAGAGGCGTGCGGACTTGAGACACCCTTTATTCCCTTTTGTTTTGCCCCGGTACCATCTCCCAAGTCGGACCAGAGGTGGAATGAAAATGTGCCATTCTGGCTTTGTGCCTTACACACAGAAAACGAGACTGAATAAAGGCGCACCAATCCTGCCCCAAAAAGGCAGTGTGCAAGGGGCTATACTGGCATCCTGCCCTAGATTTGCCACTCCTGAGCAAATAAGTTGAGGTCTGGTTACAATTTAGCCTCAGTTAGGTGGTGGTATAAATCAGTGCTGTATACAGTCCAAAGTGTATGTTAAATTGATGATCTCACTTTGCAACATTTCCAAATAACATGATGAACATGCAGCACATGCAACGGCAGCTCAGCAATTTTAGGAAGGCACTCTTATCAGGCAGATTTTAGTTTTAAAACTTGGATCGGAAATAAAATGTTGTTTCTAATGTAATGTTATATGTAAGTTTTGTTCTTTTACCTCTACAGTGGTAGTTTTTGTGTCCTATACAGTAAGTCAATGAGGGGTGGGCTCTTTTAAGTATGTGCATGACAATCCAGGAATCCTTGAACGGAATCTGTGCCCATAGAGTTCTAACGACACCGCCACAGATTTTGAAAAGAAAGTAGAAACTCAGAATGTAAACATGTCTTTGCCCCTGCCTGCATGTACACAACAGTTGTGTGATGTTTTGATAGCCCCTGCCTGCATGTACAGTACACAACAGTTGTGTGATGTTTTGATTGCTGTTTGTCATTTTCAGTCTTTTTCCAAGCCAAGGATCCAACATTCACATCCACAGTACTTCTCACCCTGATTGGCTAGTTGCACATCTGTCTGGTACTTCTTTTTCATTCCTTACACAACAGTCTGTGACACTTCTCATGTCAGTCTTCTAGAGCTGTTCTCTTCAGCAGCTGTGTGGACAGCCCAGGTTAATGTCTGTTAACAAAGATATTCATGTCTCCTGATGAGACTGTCTGAAAACGCACACTGTTGGGCCTGTACACATAGAAATGACTAAGAAATATGCTGATTTTAACAGTACAATGTTATGCTTCCTGTCATTGTTATTTAAACAGATTTTCAGTCCAGCTAAAGCTGTGTTTCAGCAAAAAGCTAACTTTTTGTGTAGATCACAGAAGTGGGTGATTTCCCCACCCACTCCAGCCTTTTTATGTCCAAATACATATTTACATGAGCACTGAGATATTGTAATGTTACAATGCTTCTAAATTATGCAATCTCACCAGTGAGTGACACACCATTCTGCTCAGAGTCACTGAGGTCGAGGCACATGCTGGAATAATGTAAGAACAAATAGGGCCAGGTGAGTGAGATAAGCCTCTACTAACAGTTGGCAGAGTTGTGTGACAGGCATTAAAGTGGGAAAGCGGGAAAAGCAATTTCAGTCCCATTCATTTTGTTAACAGCCGTAGTGTTGCGAAATGTTTCTACTTAAGCATCACTTGCAGGTAAGTGACTAACAAAAATAGATTTTTAATCTCATTATCTCCAAAATAGCTATGTCGGAGGAGCGAGAGAGAGAGTGCGTGTGTGATAAACAGAGCTGGAGAGAGTGTGTATGTGCACTTATAAATGATTGTGTTTGAGAGGGAAAGAAGAGAGAAAGGTGGGGGAGAGAACAGGAGGGGGTATGGGTGTAGAGACAGGCAACCTCGCTTCCTCTCACCCTGAGGTGCTCTAATTGAGAGGAGGCTTTTGTTATATAAACAAGAGGTACACCTCAAGTTGAAAATTAAATATTTGGAGAGCAGGTGGCATACTTTGGAACTTGATATATATTTCAGTGGGTGAACGCTGGTGTCAAAGGGGTGCCGATGAAGAGGTGGTTATTGGCATGGAGAGCCTGCTCTCTGCACCAGAGAGTCAGTTCTCACCTCGCCTCTCCTTCACAACAATGAACGCAACAGCCTCTAAAGCTCTATTTCTGTATGCTCCAATTGGATTATGCTGCTGCTGATTGTTCCACATCTCAATAGGCTGTTAAAGTGGTAACCTACAAGTTCCTTGTTATCTTTCTTTTTTTACTTTGTCTCCATGTTTTGTGCTAAGAGCTCATTACTGCAGTTTTTGCTCTGCACATCCCAGAGATCAATCTGGTACTTCGATGTCTTTTTTCCATGAATTTTTGAAGTTTGAGTTTCTGTAAGTGGTGCTCTTTTGTGTCTTCAGCTCTGTGGCTATTGCTGCTCGTGCTAATTTGTGTTTCATAAAGTTGGAAAGTCTGACTTCCTGTGAGGAAAAATATTAAGAAGCAGCTAGTCAGAATTCCAAGTAGTAAGGATGGGCAATATTTCCTCAACACAGATAAAATCCATGAAGCAAAATGCCATTAAACAGATATTATAAAGAAAAGATGAAAGAATCCTGTAGGTTGGGCGTTGAAAGGCTACCAGACTTTTAAGAAGTTATTTAAATATACCACAACATGAGATTTGACCATGGAAGTTCATTCTAGACCTTAGCAACAGTTTGTGTGGCAACATCATCTTAAATAACACTATGAGTTGTGGTTGAAGCTAAAACTGGACCTTGTTGAGACTGTTCTCATTAGTGTGTGGTGGTTGTAATGGCAGTCTTAAGCCATATCCACATTATAACAGAAAATGCAAACACCTCCCGCATTATTGTGTGTGTCGTGTGTTGTGACTACTTGGCAGATGCAGCGTGCTGTGGAAGGTTCAAACTTGCTGAACTTGGCCCTTTGTGAACCCTGCCAGCAGTTAATGGTCACTGCTTGTGCTGCAATTAAAGATGGAGGATAAACGAATGAAGAGTGTTTCTGAATTAAACTGTAGAGTCATCATAATAAGGCCAAACCAGCCAAA
The DNA here is from genome assembly GCF_001952655.1 of Monopterus albus. Taxonomy (NCBI): domain Eukaryota; kingdom Metazoa; phylum Chordata; class Actinopteri; order Synbranchiformes; family Synbranchidae; genus Monopterus; species Monopterus albus. Next base: position 2,480,716 of record NW_018127920.1, on the reverse strand, counting down.
CTAGGGGAGATTGGAGGCTCACGGCACATTGGTCCCAGGCACAGTGGAGGCTAAAGCTGACGGTCAGTGTGCTGACAGCGGTATGTTATCAGGCCTGTCAGTCTGTACCTGAAGCATGGGCCATAATTTAGTCTTTCAGATGACTTATTCCCTTTCCTTTATTGCCTGCACTCAACAGCACACATAACATAATTTTGTCCATGCCACCTCTTGCCGTTTTTAGATAACATTATTCCATCAGCATCAGGCTGGAGAAGCAGAGCAGGCTGATGAGGGAATAGGTACACCTTCAGTGTTTCAGGTGAGGCGCTGATTATGAATTATAGTTTAGAATTAAGTGGAGGCATCAGCATTAAAGTTATTCTCAGAATATTTAACCTTTGTAACCTTTGTCAACCTGAGGATTTTGGACAGTGCTAGACAGCATCTCCACCACCATAATCCAAACACCACATGAGGCAATATCTGTTGGAAGAATGTTCATCCCTCCAGTAAAGTTCAGAGACTTGGAGAGTCAATGCCAAGGTGCACTGAAGCTGTTCTGGTGGCACGTGGTGGCCCAACACCTTACTGACACTTTATGTTGGTTTGTCATAGTCAAAGTATTTATTTGTCATATGCACAGTTAGGAAACGTGTTTCCCTGTACAATGAAATTCACACATCCACATGAATGCCACAAAATACAAATAAAATATAAAGTAGATAAATAAGTAATACAAAATCTAAGGTACTTTAAGCAGCAAATGTAGCAATATAATAAAAATATATAAGAATATAATAGACAATGTATGCTGCATGGGAGCAGCATGTGTAGCAGTCAACAGTCAATGTGCAATTATGCATGTACAAACTGAGAACGTAAAGAGTACATCACGTATTTCCTGGTAATAAACTCCTCAGCTGTTTAGGAGTCTGATGACAGAGGGAAAGAAAGAGTTTTTCAGTCTAGTGGTCCTGCATTTCACACTTCTGAACCTCCGGCCAGAGGGTAGAGAGGCAAACAGTCTGTGCTGGGGGTAGGTGGGATCTTTGAGGATGGAGGCAGCGTTCCTACGCACCCTGCGGTGGTAAATGCGCTGCAGAGAGGGCAGTGGAGTCCTGGTGATCTTCTCCGCAGTCTTTACCACTCTCTGCAGGCGCTTGCAGTCCATAGCAGTAGTGCTGCCATACCAGACAGTGATGGAGCTGGTCAAGATGCTCTCAACGATGCAGCTGTAGAAGTTGCCAAGGATATAGAACTGCGATGTATCACACATTCTACCATGTTTCAAAATTCATGTTGTAAAATCTAAGTTATCATCCAACTTCAAACTACAAGGTTGTTGCTGTTGCATGGTGTATACGGGCCATTAGGGAAGCTGGACATCTCAGCTGCCAATGAGGTCAAAGGGAAGTGTCTAGCATTCATCAGCAATATCTGTGAGCCCTGCCCATTTATATTATGATCAATGTAAGCAAAGAGTAACAGTTTATTTTTGTTTTAGGGGAAACTAGAATTTGCATGTTTTAGACACTTAAGCAGTTTTATTCTATAGCTCTGTTCCACCATTCTTATAACAAAAACTCAAGCTATACAAATAAATAAACTACAAAAATCTCAATTTTAGCTTAATTTTAAAAACTGAATGACCAAGTATGCCACTACAGCATTATTTTCAAGATTACACTGCACAAAGGCAAACTTGAGGAAGTCAACCTGTTTATGTTTTTTATTATAACAGAGAATGCAATTAATGACATTCATTTGAAAGTAGAGCACCATGTAGTTTGAGATGCAGAAACACAACAACATGTCCTTGTGGCTGCATTGATCAGTCACACATGAGAAAAATAAAAGGTTGTGCTTATGTATGGGTAGAACAGAATAATACTACTTAACAATAGCTGCCTCTGCAGATAGTGCCTCCATCTAAAAAGCTTGTACAGCATAGCAGAGGGTAAATGGGAGCTGGAGAGTCTGGTGCAATCAATAAAAGCCATCAAACACCTGAGGGGTCCCCCAATTTTCCCACAAACCACTCCACCCCCTGGGTAGGGGGAAAACAATGGCAAGACATCAATATCTGCAATTGGGAGAAGGTGGAGCAGGAGACAGTGAGCAAACCACACAAGCGGGTCACCTCTCCTCCAGACAGTAAATGGGCACGCAATCGTTTGCATCAATTCAAGGCAGTGGGAGATGAAGGACGGGATGGGGAAGGGGTGCCATTAGGAGGATATTGGTATAGAAGGTGGGCGTCAGGGAAGAAGAAGGGGTGTGGAGGTTTTTAAACCAGGTAGAGACAGAGACACAGGGGGATATAGGTGTTTTCAATTACCCACAAATTCACAGCAATTTCCTCCTCTTTCTGACCACACCTCCCGCTGCGAGGCTGATGGGGGTCTTGAACAAAGAGGCGTGGAGATTGCAATAGTTTGACTACAGGTTGGTGGGGAGGAGCAGGAGGAGGTCGGTTTTCATCTGTCTGCCTTGTTCAACCTTTCTCTGTCACCTTGCGGATTTCATTGGAGTCTTCTTTTTTTTGCAGTGGGTAGGAACTTCAAAGTGCATTTCAACTTCTGTGTAGTTGTTGATAAGCCACTTCCTGAGAGATACTCTTATGCTGCTTAAAGATAACAGGCAAATGTACACACACAGGCACACACAGAGACACACAAACACCCACCACAGCCACACGCACACACACACCGCATTGTTCCATTCTACAGAACAAGTCCATTTTGTGTCTGTGGTTAAATTTGGTCTGTAGCAATACACACCTCATCTCCCTGATCACTGTCGCCTTCTGTGAAAAACTCCCCTACAGTTCTGCCATTTGCATTGTGTTCCTCCATTAGCAGACAGGGGAGGTTGTAACATTTTGGATTAAATAACAGAACATACTTTGTGTGTGAGGTGTGGGGTGTCCTGGGGTAGATATATACTGACAAAAACACCTCAGCAGGGATGCAAAATGACAGAAATGGAACAATTATGTTCATCAGGTGGAGGGGCTGCGAATCATAATAATAGTATCAATTCAAATTGTGTCAGAAAGTCTTATCCTCATTTCCAAGATTAAAGCTATGCCATTGAATTATTGTTGATACACTTTAATGTTTTTCTTCTGGTAAATTTAGGTTAACCATGAGGAGAAAAATGTCCAATTCAGCAGATAGATTAAAAGGTGAAAACAAAGCAAATCAAGTAAATGTACAATATGGGACACATGTCAGCCATGGCTGGATGAGCAATCAGGCAACTCCTACTGCATCCTAAACTTTCAGGAACTCCAAAAACCCCAGAGTCACTCAGCAACTAATAGGTATATTCATTATTGATTCACCTGCCAGTTATTTTCCTTTTTAATGGCTCATTTACTATGTAAACTGTTAGAAAACAGTCATAGTAGAAAACTATCTATCAAAATTCTGCATCTTGTTTTCTCCATTCAACAGTTCAAAATCTAAAGATACTGAGTTTGCTAGAAGATCACACTGTAGCATTTTTTATGTAAAAGGATTTAAGTGATTAATTATCAGAATTGTTGCTGATTAATTTTCTGTCACTCAGCTAACTAAGTCAGCTGTAAAGCTGGTTCTTGTCTGGAGAAATAATGAAGCTGCCATGTACAATGGAGGTCAGGATGGGGCACGACAACAAATTTCTGCCCCCGGACCCCCAGCAGGTTAATTTGTCCATGTTGTTGGGGCCAACGATTCCTAAGGTGGTTTTTAGCCATATTAGCTGCTGTGTCAACTGCTCAGTCAGTGGGTCGACCACTTTGGGCTAGACACACAGACATTGGCCTACATTATAGTTTAGGAACAAATATCTGCAAAACTAATGACATTCCCGTGACCCTCAATTCTACTGTTCAGAGCACATTAGCATACTAAACTGGTGAGCATGGTACACATGTCTAAACATCAGCATGTTAGCTTTGCCATAGTATTGTGTCAGCATTTAGCCACAGCTCCACAGTGCTGCTAGAATAATGGTCCATGGAGTCAAATAGCAGCAGTGAGTTACAGCATGTTTCCTGTTAATCTTGCACCTTCCTTACCAATGCAAACATATACACATGAAAGTCCTCTCTACACAAGTCAGGAAGTTCCCCCTGCTTGCAGATGTTGCCACATGAACATATGAGAGGCCTGATAGCAGCCTCTATCAACCATGTCACTTCCCCTGCTCCCTGGCTCAACAATGAGGAACAACTGGGTAGCCATTTTACATACTCACCCTCATCTGAAGTAGTGTGTATGTGTGTGTATGTGTGAAGGGGGTGGGCTAGGGTTCTTTCTGGATGGTTAGCCTTATCTTCCCTCCTTCCCTCCCATGCACATTCACAATGTATGCTGCACCAGATGGCCAGAGAACACAGAGCCGCTAATGGTTCCACTTGATCATGTCTTTGCTCTGCTATAAATCAGTGTATTAACAATGAACATAAATGCCATACACAGAGCATCTGATTGATCCTCATGTGATGCATAAAGCCTTTTCATAAAAAGAGAGGAAACACTTAAAGGACAACGTAGATTAAACCACGTGTCAATGGGAGAAATCTCAAAGGCATTAGCCGCAATTTAAATACATTTACTTGAACTGAATTTGAATGGCTCTCCATGCTTGTATTTACATATATTTTTAGTTTATAGAGAGATATGATTACTGATGAACATATGGGAAGAGTTAATTGGTCCAGATTTATGACTCAATTTTCAAACAGCTTTTATTTTGAAGTTCATTATAAACAAGTGGTTAGGAGTTCAAATACAAGGGAGTGCTATCAGATTCCGTGGGAGCCTGCCGCAGCTCCAACCACAGACACACACACAATTATAAATGAGAGGTAGTGTGTCTGTAGTAATACATTACTGCTCCCATGTGGTGAAATATAAGTCTGACTGAAATGTCTGTCTAGATTTCTGCCTCCACGCTAATAATGGAGATGAATGGAGTCGTGTTTGTGCCACACACAACACTGAAAAATTATATTTAAAAATTTTTTTTAATCACAGTTGCATTAATTTGATGAATCCACAGGACACAGTGAAAAGCCAGTTGCCCATAACAGTCATTTTAACTAAAGCACTTTAATAAAACAAAAACAAAAAACTAAGTCATCAGGTCTGTATACTGTTTGCATATGAACTACAGATTTATTTTGACTCATATTCACTCTGTGTCTGAATGTCTACATAAAACAATAACAAAAAGTGAAGGACTTGGAGGGAGTGGGGGAGGGGGATGTGGTATGGGTGGCCATTGTACAATACTGGGTGCACCTAAGGAATTTTAACTAATTAATGTATATTTGAGGGTTTCCTGGGCCTTGAATTTGTATTTCTTGGTATTCACCCAACCAGGGACTGCACATGGAAGTGAGCTAGTTAGCTAAATCTGATACAGTGCACTTGTACCATACTTACTGTATGAGGCTATTGTTTTTGTATGTGTTCCCTGACAAATGTATTAAATGTAATCAAATGGCATAACATTAAATTTTTGGTTAGAAAGTATTGAAGACACTTTTCAATGCTCTGAACACAATTTTCAATCACCTTCATAGTATTCATAGTATTGGGGTAGAGGCAGAAACTTTAGAATCTAAAAACAAACCTGAATAAATACAACCAAAACTATCTGAATGGCTGGATAGCACTTAAGGTATGTGAACCCACCCTTTATTATCCCACTTATATTCCAAGTTGTTTAAACGAGTGTCCTACAGTCTACTAACAATTCAGTGGTAATAAGCTCATTGACTAGAAGAATTCAGATCATTTTAAATAAAATCCTAATTTGAAAAGTAATAAATGAATAGACATCAAATAAATGTGGAGTAAAAGCACAAGATGTCTTTCTCAGATGAAATGGAGTAGAAGTAACAACAGTAAACTAACAGTACAAAAATAGTGATATATATAAGTTGAAGTACAAAAATCTCATAGTTGTGCTTAAGTGCACTACATGAGTAAATGTTCATTTCCACCACTGCTCATCAAGTATTATACCAGGTGAATCATTTATACCACTTATCACAGGGAGACTGGAGCCAATACCAGCTGACCTTGGGTGAGAGGTGGGGTACACCCTGGACATGTCGCCAGTCTATCACAGGGCTGGCAAGCACACACACTCCTAGGGGCAATTTAGAGTCATCAGTCAACCTAAGCTGCATGTTTTTAGACTGTGGGAGGAAGCTGGAGTACCCAGAGAGAACAGGCAGAAGGAGAACATGCAAACTCCACACTGGGGCTTGAACCTAGATCTTTCTTGCTGTGAGGCAACAGTGCTAACCACTGCACCACTCTGAACGATCATTTCATATAAAACTAACCAATGCAAGAGTCAGAGTAACTACCATATGTGTCAAAACCAGAGAAAGTCATCAGAGAAAAGGTTTCATATTTCAATGGTTATATATAAGAAGTTAAACCTCGCTGCCTCTTTGAAAATTGTAACCCATCAGGACTATTGCCTCTGATTGTTCTCATCTAACTCGCACAAACATATCCTTCAACTGTAAATCTAACCCGTTTCTCCTCAGTGCTCTTTATTTAGCCCCGCTGCTTGTGTTGGAATGGGGATCTGTGTCAGGATGGTGCATGAGACTGCAGATCAGTGTCATTTTCCAACAAGTGTTCTATATTTGGCTGTGGAGGGAACTGCATGACCCACTACATGTACAGACACACTGGTCTGGACCTCCACCACTCTTTCACCTGCTGGTTGTTCATTTCGCCATCATATTGAAGAGGAGGTGAGTAGTAAATGCATCATTTCCTTATCGATGCTGCAGTATGCATGTTCATCCAGTCTTCTCTCTATACTAATATGATTATTAAAATTTCACACAGAGTACACATACCAAGACAGGCTGACCTAAAGAATGGCTATACTGCTGTCATCTGTGACCTATACATCATGGTGATTGGCAAAGTGGCATTCGGAGGTGACCATGTCTCAGTCAGAGGTGCCAGAGGCCAGACTGGGCCTGAACAGTCCTGACCCCCTGGTGAGAGAGGCGTTTCTGATGGCCCATGATTACATAGACTATGTAACTACAGGTGGGGCAGATGGGACAATTGGTCCTGCCCCTTCAGCCTGCACCGCTGCTCTGCGCCATGCTGGAGATGAGCTCGTTACCCGTTTCCCCATCTTCTTTAGGCGCTGGCCTCGTGTCTTCCAGGATGCGACAGAGAGCACGGCCTGCCCCATGCTCATAAACATCCTGGATGAGCACTTCTTTCCCCCTGTCCCTGGGGGGCGGCGGCGCAGGGACCTGGCCTGGAGTGCAGTGCTGTCGGTGTATGTGCTGGCTGGCCAGATGGCTCTGCATTGCCATGAAAGGGACATGATGGTGGTCCTGCCCCAGCTAAAAGAGTGTGTAGGGGCCTATGTAGAAAGGGTCATCTGCCCTGAGATACAAGACATGGGAGGATGGGTAAGTGCTCACAAGCACATATCTACATCTACAGGGAAGTTCATAGCAGCTGAATCCCCTTATTGTACTCAGATTCTTTAAAAATAAGCACACACACACACACACCATAGGTTTTCAATTAAACAGCCCAAAAACCTACAACCCTAGTCTCATAACAAGCAACAGGGGGCACTGCAGTGATTTAGTTCATGAACCCCATGGAGTGACAAAACAGGAGATAAAAAAAAAAAAAAAAAAGCTTGAAGCAGTAGATGCACTGATCCTACATGTCCCATGATGCAACATGTTTTTCATTAGCTCATGGTAAAGCCCACATCCTTCTGGCCATTTTCAGATCCCTACACTGGGACATTGTGCAGAAATAACTTGCTAGGGGGGCTGGGGCATAACTTTGCTCTGAGGCCCACTTAAAGCTTTCTCCCCCCCCCCCCCCCCCCCCCTTGTATCTGTGGCGCACGCTCGGTGTCGCAGGCACAGTGCGCTCTGCAACTACACTTGTTACAGTATTGTTTCTTCAAGGGAGAATTTTAACCCTGGTTTGTCAAAAGACTACCCTTGCAGGATGTTATGAAAATTTTCTGTACTTGCCTCAGACAGGTTTTGTGTCACGCTTTGGAGAGAAGCCAAACTTGGAATGCCAGGTGAAGAAAGTGTGCTGCGGGACATTGATGGCTCTGGCTACCAGCATCCTCATCTACTTCTTGTGGAGAAAGTGGTTAAACACTGCCACCTAGCGACACTCCATACATGCCAAGGAAATATCTGGGTACCCTTTATTTCTGAAGTTCACCCACTACTTGCATAGTGCGATTCACATTTGTTCTAATTAAACACCAGTAGCAACTTGTAATGTCAGGAGCATTTAAACCTTACGCCACCTGAAGGAAAAGATTAACAAAGTTTTCTGAATAGCACTGTATGAACTTTGACATGGCCCATTAGAAATTATTCTGTTTACCTATGAGTCAATTATAATACACATCAGTAAACCCAGGAAGGCAAACTCAATATGCAGAAGATTTTATTCACATGAACAGCAGACAGAACACTGAAAACTGTACTGGAAACATTACATTTCACTGGAAACTGGAAAGACCTGGAACATTACATTTCACTGAAAACTGGAAAGACCCGGAACATTACATTTCACTGCAAATGTTATCAGAACTTGGAAAAAGTGCAGCATTTAGGCCAGCTCCTCCTCACCCTCCTCTTCAAACTCACCCTCCTCTTCAGCAGTGGCATCCTGGTATTGCTGGTACTCAGAAACCAGGTCATTCATGTTGCTCTCTGCCTCAGTAAACTCCATCTCATCCATGCCCTCACCAGTGTACCAATGGAGGAAAGCTTTGCGCCTGAACATGGCTGTGAACTGCTCAGAGATGCGCTTGAACAGCTCCTGGATGGCAGTGCTGTTGCCAATGAAAGTAGCAGCCATCTTGAGGCCACGGGGAGGAATGTCGCAGACAGCGGTCTTGACATTGTTTGGAATCCACTCAACAAAGTAGCTGCTGTTCTTGTTCTGCACATTGAGCATCTGCTCATCCACCTCCTTCATGGACATGCGGCCCCGGAAGATTGCAGCCACAGTCAGATAACGGCCGTGACGTGGGTCGCAGGCAGCCATCATGTTCTTGGCATCGAACATCTGCTGGGTGAGTTCTGGCACAGTGAGTGATCTGTACTGCTGGCTGCCTCTGCTTGTGAGGGGAGCAAAGCCTGGCATGAAGAAGTGCAGACGGGGGAATGGCACCATGTTTACAGCCAACTTACGCAGATCAGCATTGAGCTGTCCTGGGAACCTGAGGCAGGTAGTGACACCACTCATGGTGGCAGAAACCAGGTGGTTGAGATCACCATATGAGGGGGTTGTGAGTTTGAGGGTGCGGAAGCAGATATCATACAGGGCCTCATTGTCGATGCAGTAGGTCTCATCTGTATTTTCTACAAGCTGGTGGACTGATAGCGTGGCATTATAGGGCTCGACAACTGTGTCCGATACTTTTGGAGAAGGCACCACACTGAAGGTGTTCATGATGCGATCAGGATACTCTTCACGGATCTTGCTGATGAGCAGTGTGCCCATACCTGAGCCTGTTCCACCACCTAGGGAGTGGGTGAGCTGGAACCCCTGCAGGCAGTCACAGCTCTCAGCCTCCTTCCGTACCACATCCAGAACAGAGTCCACCAGCTCTGCACCCTCTGTGTAGTGACCCTTAGCCCAGTTGTTGCCTGCACCACTCTGGCCTGTAAGCAGGAATTAAATTCAGCTCTACAGACTTCAGTGAATCTAGAGTAGTGTCAGAAAATGTCTTGCAATATACTTACCAAAAACAAAGTTATCTGGTCTGAAGATCTGGCCAAAAGGGCCAGACCTCACCGAGTCCATGGTGCCTGGCTCCAGATCAACCAGCACAGCACGGGGCACATACTTCCCACCTGCAAACACCAGAAGAGTCAAACCAATGTCTTTATACATTTAAAAAGTCTAAACAAGCTAAGCAATTTGAACCAAGTACAATTTGGGCTGCTGCAGACTTGCCTGAGGCTTCATTGTAGTAGACATTGATCCTGTCCAGCTGCAGGTCACTGTCACCATGATATGTACCAGTTGGGTCAATCCCGTGCTCATCACTGATCACCTCCCAAAACTGAAACATAAGCAAAACTTTGTTTGGTAAAAGACAAAGCAGCATCCATTACTCTTTTACCATGTATTAGTTAAAGCAATACTGTTAAAAATGTGATTGCACAAAAAATTCCCCGCCATTACGCCGTCGGCGCGCGCGCCCTTAACCCCCATTGGCTGCGACTCATGGGTTATGAATTCGAAGCTTCCTCTCTACGTCACTAACGGCCAGCACCACCTACTCCGGGCAGGCAAAAGCCGGGTGCAGTTCAAAGAGTATGGCCAAGTAGGCCTCAGCAATCCGGGAAAAAAAAAAGGCCCACTAATTAAAGTAATCACATTTACCTTACAAACAAGATAGTACGTACTGACAGATGCTATTAAAGGCGTCCAAATAATGTCCAACGATCTTAATCTACAATCATCACTTCGTCGCATTGCGGTAACGTTAACGTATGCTAGGCAAACAACGGATTGCTTAAGATCACTTGATAAAAGTTAACCTGCCAATAACATACAAGTCGTTTACCAAGTCATAATATTTTAGATGAATTTAGTCCCTGACACTTATGCTTAACCACATGTTAAAATTTGGGTTTAACCGATGCTAACATTTGGTTTTAAATATTCTTATATTAGTTTAAAACGTAGCAATTTCGACAAATAAGTGTCCCCAAAAGCTGTAACAAAAAGCATATATACTTATATATAAATAAATCACACGTTAATGTAAACTCTGCTACGTAGACCACATCGAAATCTCTCAGGGTGTGGTTATGCGGACAAAGCACAGGCACTTAGAACCGAGAACACGGTATTTCTGAATAAAACAGACAAATTTATTGCTCAGTAAACAAATATAGGTTCACAAACCTTAGCACCAATCTGGTTTCCGCACTGGCCAGCTTGGAGATGCACAATTTCCCTCATTTCTCTTTTTTTCGGCAGATAGAATGAACTCTGGTCCGAAAAGCTTTGGGTTTCAAAATGTGCGTACCTAACCGATAAACGCTCTCATTTATACTACAAGTGGCCCCGCCCTCTGCTCCTCAGTTCAAATTTCTATTGGCTAATAGCCGCAAGATCAGTGTTACAGACACAAATTTGGACCAATCAAATATTTAAATGCTTCTCGTGATTGGTCCAATTCGTCTTTCAATCATATTAATGTCAAACGCGTGACTACTGTCTAGGTTGTGTAGACGTTGGCCTACTTCCTCATAATGGCGGAAAAGAAACGCTGCAACAGATTTAATTCTGCATCTCGATGCCGCATGTTGGCGTTTGTTAAACACGGCGACATATCTTATTTTGTCCATAAAGGGAAACATTTTGAGTTATAAGACAACAGTCCTTATTGACTGCTAGTTAACCACATTCCACGTGGCTGACAAACACAGTATGTAATGGTGTGGCTTTCCATAAGTTTGACTAGCGAAAAATGTTGCAATAGGACTGGCCATGACTATGGACAACAATCATCTGTAGCCTCTTTGTGCTAGGAGGCTACAGTTTTTCATCGCAGCTAAGCACAGCCGTTTCTCATTTAACAGATGAGCTTTCCTTTCTCTGGTATATGTGGTTAGTGGTGGGCTGGTGTGCAGCTTGTTTGGAATGAAACATATGAAACAGCTACATTCTTGGCCTTGATGGTGCATGATTAAAAAACCTAGGCAGTGACATCATGTTTACAGATACTGTCATAATAAATAAAGATGTGTAAGGAGCCAAGTCAAAGAAATAAAGGTCTGATGATGACAAATTCTCCTGGAAATCGCATATCAAATATGTTCAGAACAAAATAGCAAAAAATATATCGATATTGGCAAGGGTTAGATATATTTTGGACGGGAAAGCACTACGCATTTTGTATTCTTCATTGATTTTACCATACTTAGAGTATGGCGTTGAAAACTGGGGAAATACATACAAAAGCTCACTTCAACCATTGTATATATTACAAAAAAGAGCGATAAGAATTGTGCATAAGATGGGGTATAGGGATCACACCAATGGAGCTTTCATACAGTCTAAATTGTTAAAATGTTTTGATTTAGTGGGATATAAGACTGCTGTGTTTATGTATAAAGCCAGGAACAATTTATTACCTGGTGGAATTCAAAAACTATTTAATGAAAGGGAAGGGGGATACAATTTAAGGGGTCAATTAAATTTAAAAATTCATGCTATACGTACAACCAAAAAAAGATTTTGTATTTCCATAAGTGGGGTAAAACTATGGAATAATTTAAGTGTGGACATAAAAAATAGCAATAGAATTGACAAGTTTAAACATAAATATAAAGGTATGTGTTAATCAAGATATGGGCAAGAAGTCTGACTTCTTCCTACTCCATTCAAGCATGTACTAGGTATAAGCAAATTGATATTGGATTATGTGTAAAATTATGTGTGTTGTCATATCAACTGTTTTTACATGCTTGAAAGAATAAATCAAATCAAATCAAATCAAATTAAATCAAATCAAAGGTCATACTGTGGAGCATTAACATTTTAGGTTTGAATACAGTGAAATGTCACAGCAAAAAGCAGTATGGAATTCTCTTTGATATGCATAACACCAAACCGCTGATGGCCATAATGTAAACTGCTTTTTAAAACTTGTCTGACTCAACTTTTCCCCCCTTGTCAAATAGAGCATCTTGCAGATTCATGGCTGATTGCTGAAATAATGAGATAAATAATTTAGTGTCAATGTAAGCATAATGTACAGAAGCTGGCTCAGGAAAAAAAGAGAAATCTCTACACACACTGCACAATATTGGCTACTGTGAAAACAGACTTGTGAAATGAGGCGGATGAGAAAAGTAATAGTTAATCTGAATGCCAGGCAAGGATGCAGCTGTGACATCAGCACTTTTGCACGATACATTTTCCACAGTCATGTCTCCAAGATTGATAGGGAAAACATCCTTCCCAGGTGGTTGTTGCCATCACAATTAGGATTTTCCACTCTGCATCACAAGCTTTTGTGCATTAGTACAGGCATTTATATCAGCTTTCCTTGGAACTAAAGAGCTTTAGCACAGTATTTGTGCATATCATACAGTACATGTTTAATATAGATTAGTTCTTGTACAGACTATTGACTTTCTGGTGTATTATATAATATGGGTATGAGCAATAATAGTTGCATGTGCCTCATTAAATCTAAATAATGTTATTAATATTTACTTGGCCTGGATCTGGGTCTTTTTACAGGAATACCACAGCAATGATTAGATCAAACATACTGTGTGTGTATTGTAATCGGACACATAAAGACCCCTATTTGCTCTATGACAGAGTTAAGTCACAGAGAGGATGAGATACAAGCAAACATGGACCAGCTACTGCAGCATTTTTCCCTTGTCTGCAATGGACCATGTCATTTTCAGGCGGAGACTACATGCTGTTGTAGACCAAAATTTAGCAAGCTGACATGGAGGTGTTTGGGAAAACTGATCAGCACCACGCCACGATGAAAATGACAAAAATATAATAAAGCAGTTAAATGTATAAATATAGTGGAATTTTTTTCTTAATTTATTTAATTTTACAAAATTTGGTTGGTGGCTAGTCAAAGCATTTTTGAGTGGGTAGGGTTCTGCTGGGGGAAACCTGGACCCATGGACTCAGTAGATATGGTCCTGGTCACAGCCCTGCTAACATCACCTATAACTGCATTGTACTTTCTGGCCTTTAATTCATGAGTCAGACAGTAATGCAGGCAGCCTCCGGAGTACGTTGAAATTCTCTTTGATCTAAATCAGTGTTGTTTCTCTGCAGTCTTTGCCTTTGTGCTATAACTGGTCAATTATTCATTGACCTTGTTCTTTGGGAGGATGAAGTGTGTGCACTGAGTGGCTTTGGTGACAGGTTGAGCAGCTAGAGCTTAATGCACTGGGAGGAGATTTTGCTGTTTGATGCTTTTTATAAGTACAGTACCTCACAATGAAGCACTTCCCACAGTGTGTGCTTGCAGTACAGTAACACACTCTGTGAAGCCATGTTGAGCAAGTGCTGCTTCTTATGACTCAGCATTGCTCAGGAAACTGCAGCATTCAGCACTCAGCCTCCAGGGGCCAGATCAGTTCATCAATTATTTAGATCTAGCCACTGCAGGACTGTGCTAATCTAAAAGTCTGAATACTTTGCACTGTGGTACAAAATGACATCAAATGAAGTATTGGTGATTTATTATGGTAAAGCAAGGAGCTTCAAATCTAACATTTTTCATAGTTTGAACCAAAAAGGCAGTCATTAGTTAATACGATTTATACTGTATGTCATACAATACACGAACCAGTACAATGACATGCAGTTTTAGCATCGTACCAGAAAGTGCATTCAGATAAAGATGAATGGATGATGTGAGATGTACAGAATAAACACAATAAAATATGTATCAATGATAACAACATCATAAGTGTACCTGTGATATGTACCATCTAAGCCCATGGTCAACACACATTTTCTGTCATGCCCCTCCTTGGAATGCCAACACTGTTATGCCTAATATGTAAATTGATAGTTCTTTAAAAGTTTTGTTAATGTAGGAGAACAAAAGATTTAATAACATATAACCAGGCCAAATTTTATTACAGTATCATTATCAAGGCACAAAAAGGTAGCAGGTCTGCACACCCATATCTTCAAAACTCTTCCTTTATTTTCTTGCATGTAACAGCACAAGAGGACAGCACAGACATTTCGGCTATGCTTGCTTTAGTGTGCAAAAGTCATTCAGCGGTCTAGTTGAGTCCCTTTCACCTTTTAACTACATCAACTCATTACTGACAGGCCAAAGGTGTCTGAGGATCTGCCTGTCTATCATATAATCACACAGTCCCATACACAAATAACACAAACAAAGCACATTTCCTCATATTTGTGGACTAAAAATCATTCATTTTTATTTTTGTTCTCATCAAAAATATGTCCATCTTGCATTTCTGCTCTCCCTAATGAATCAGGTTCTTTCAGTTTTGTTTCATTTTTCTCCATGGAAACACCTAAATGCATTTTGAAGACAATAATGCACCAGCTGGGGAATTTTCATTGAGGTTACAGTGTGGGAAATGGGCTATCAGGGTGGACAGGTGTTAGACAGGAATAGCTGCATTGATGCAGCAAACAGCATGCTGAGAAAACAACTGATTCATTCTAATATCAGGTTACTCACTTTTCACTGCAGCAGCATTCAGGCAGTCTCATATTCTCTGCACACCACAGCCCTTCCAGTCTATAGAAACACATTATACATGATCAAGGTGTGGCAGGGGACAAAGTGTGATTGTTTGACTCCAGGTTACACCCTGAGCTGGCTTTGTAAAAGATGCTGAAAAATATAATGGCTCCGCTGGGAAATGAATAGCCTTTTTACACAAATGTATGGTTGAAACTTGTCAGGGTTGAGACATTTTGTTCAACCCTGTCTCATATACCGTATACATTTAAAATGCAACAGCAAATACATTTTGGAACCCAATGGAATGAGCTGGTTTCTGCATTTTTGGGCCAAAATGTGACCGAATCTTATCTAAGACACTGGTATAATCAAACACATAATAACACACATACAATTATAATCATTCTTGTCTACCCTATGAAACATTCTCAGTGCTGGTGCAAAAAGTAAGCGAACCCTTGGATTTAATAACTTGTTGAACCTCCTGTGGCAGCAAGAACTTCAAACATGCTCTTCCATCAGATCTAAACAATATTCAGGATGAATTTCGGACCATGCTTCCTCACAGACCTGCTTCAGCTCAGCCATATTCTTAAGACGTCTGGTGCGAATGGCTCTCTGAGGTCATTCCACAGCATCTCTGTTGGGTCGAGGTCTGGGCTCTGACTGGGCCACTCCAAAAGGTGGATTTTCTATGTTTAAAGTTATTCTGTAGTAGAATTAGTTTGATGTTTAGGGTCACTGTCCTGCTGCATCACCCAGCTTGTTCTGAGCTGTTCAGGTCCAGAGGCAGCAAAGTGGCTCTAAATCATGATGGGATAACGTTTTCATGCTGATGTGCAGTGCCCTTTTTATAAGGTTCAGTGTATTCTTCCCAAACAATTCAACCTTAGTTTTATTTCCACAAAATGTTTTCCCATTAATGTGTTACATTACACACAGTAATGGTTTACACCAACAGATGTTTCTTGTGAATAGCAAATATAAAAATTTTAAATGCTTTTTTGTACAGCAAGTCAAAGTTTGACACAGAGTAGCTCCTACCCACGCCTCCAATCTGGTTTCATTGACTGGAATCATTTAGCTTTTGGTGATGTCATCAGTCTTGTGGTGCACATACCACTTTTCCCAGCCTACACTGTGATTGTCTGAATGATGTGTTATATAGAACAGAACCGTACCAGATTAGTTTGAATGTTTTTGCATAATTATTCATAATAAATTGGCCACTTAGATGATGATCTGATCATATCTAAAGATACATTTATACATAAATGCAGATAATTCTTAAGGGTTTACTTACTCTCCCCATTTGTAGTGACCACATTTTTGAAGCTTTAATACGGTTATGTTTTAGGCACTCACAACCTAAACAAACCAACAAAAAGCATTACAGAGGTGGAGCAAAATGGTATATAAGTAAAGGTAGATTTGCCAGATAAATAAATATTTGAAGTGTTAGAAAAATGCATATTTGCCCTGCTTTTGAATGCATCCCTCCACTGATTTATTGTGTTATGTGTCTTTAAGAGTGCTGCATGTGTTTGGCTACTCACCAGAGAGTTGGGCGAGGCAATCCATTTGATGCTAATACAGAGAGACAGTCACCAGTAGGCTATGCTCAGCCACAGCCCCATAGTGCACACAACATGGTGGCCAGCATGGTCAGGGGAAGTCCACGATGCATCCGCTTACCCTGCACACACAGTGTATCACTGTTACAAAAATACACCAGCAGTGTCATAATGCTGGGGCTTTGCTGCAGGCCTGGCTGGCTCCACCAGGGTAGGCTCTTACATCTACTGTCAGGTTGCCTCTCTGGGACCTGAGAGTAAGATAGTCAGGGGAAATCTGTACATACCCAGTACATAGTGCATTAACATTCATTTTTGTCAAGAGTTTAAATTTGCTGCATGTGGCGTGATTGCCTCAATAATCACATTATAATCACCAAAAGGTTATCAGCAAAAAGACTGAACTTAAATGACAACTTAATTTGAACTGAATGGCTAGGGCTGCTATGAGGGTCACTTCCACCATGTTAAGATACCAGCAAAGCAGAGGGATCAGGAAGCAACAGGATTTATGGGAAATGTGGTTTTAATTAGAGGAGCACAGCTCAGAGACAGGGAATGCATTCACAATGTGAGTCATTGCATCAGCATTACAGTGGGCGTCGGGAAGGTCAGATACTTTGGGATTAGCTTTGAAAGCTACATCAGCAACATGTCCAGGGCAGCCTTTTATCACTTGAAAAATATATTGAACATTGAAATTTCCTATCTTCATTCTTGTTTCTATTAGTTTTTATTCTTTTAATAATTTTATAATTTTGTCATTGTATGAAGTACTTTGTAGCCCTGACTTTGAAAGTCCAGTACAACACCACCTTTAACTATGACCTCATTAATGAACATATAATTGAATTTATACATGTATGACACTATCACCAAAAACTGAAACATTTTGGGCTTCATAAACACAAATGCTAAGGCAGAAGTGTGGCATTGAAGTGTATACAGATGTACAGGTGGTCATAATGTTATGCCTGATTGGTGTATAGTCACATTACAGTAGAACTCATCAGTTCTGTCAGCGGCATTGAACTGCAGTATTAACTGTAAGCTCTGTGCAATTCAAATCACAGGGTACTTCTTGCTGTTGGGACTAACACAACTTACTAATGCTTCCAAAAATAATAGGAGCAGGTGCTGATACAAAAGTCCAAACCACAACACAGATTAACTCACTTGATTCATTTTTAAGTGCTTTATTCAGCAACAAATGATTGCACTGTGGAAGGATAAACCACAAAGAAAACATGAAACAAATCAGGTTTCCACAGTGTATGGAACACAGGGCTGTTAGTGATATGAAGCCCCCTGCCAAATGAGAGCCTACAACTATGTCAGCCAAAACACTGCATGCCATTATATTCATATTTTCTGTGGATCACATCCATACATGATCATGCTATGACAAGACTGCATGTTATGTGTGAACTTGGACTTCAGGAAGAGCCCCCCACCTTCCCCCCACTCACCATACTTGGCAGCACTGCATCAGCAGTAAAGTCCTACAAGTTCCTGGGCTCCACTATCTCCCAGGACCTGAAGTGGACGTCCAACATCAGGACCATCATCAAGAAGGCACAGCAGAGGATGTACTTCCTGCGCCAGCTCAGGAAGTTCGACCTGCCCCAGGAGCTGCTGATACAGTTCTACAGAGGAATCATTGAGTCTATTCTCTGCACCTCCATCACTGTCTGGTTTGGCTCAGCAACCAAACAGGACAAGTACAGACTTCAGCGGACAGTCAGGACTGCAGAAAAGGTCATTGGTGTGAGCCTGCCCTCCATGGAGGACCTGTACACCTCACGGGTCAAAAGGAGGGTGGAGAGGATCACTGCAGACCCCTCACACCCTGTACATAGTCTGTTTCAACTCCTCCCCTCTGGGCGGCGTTACAGGTCACTGTGCACCAAGAAAACCAGGCACAAGGACAGTTTCTTCCCCCAGGCTGTCACTCTGATGAACACCTAACCCACGACAGTAGGATTAGACAATAACCCTCAGTGCAATACCTGTAAATATACCTCGAACAGATTATACAGATTCGTACAGGTCTCTATTTTTAAGTACTCTATTTTTATTCCTATTTATCTCATTTCAATTTTGTCTGTATTGTTTACTGCCTGTTTAGTTGTACCAGAGTCAATTTCCTCGTGTGTCTGACACACCTGGCCAATAAAGCAGATTCTGATCTCTCTCAATGTACACATGCTTGGAAATGATAAGTGTAAATATTAATAGGACAGGTCTATTATTGTGACCAAACTGTAGCCTTTGGTGAAAGACAGGTTTTCCCAGCATGCTCCCTGTAGCTGGACAGAGGAGGTTAGGCAAAACAGGCAGAATACATTTATTCTTATCTGTTCAACTTCCAGCTGATACCTCAGACATTTGCATTACTACTGATTCACTGCACTTCCCTGTTTGCCTACCAGTAGCATCAAACATTCATTGTACTGGGGAGGTAGTGACTGTATGTGACAATACAACTGCTACTAATAATAATAATACTCATACATTAGGTTATGCATTAAAATTAAACAGTATGTTTAGTCTATTTGCATTTAAAGATGTTACTTTTCACTTCTTGTTTTTTCTGCTTTTGGCATTTATCAGACATATTTATAGAAAGTTGTTTAATATTGAAACTGAAACACAGCCGTTATTCTTTTTCCAATGTGAAGTCAAACACCAGTCCTGAAAAGTGTATTATGTAGCATGGATGTGACAGTTACATCAGTGCTAGAAAAGTTTAAGTTCCTTATGATGTGCAGCTTCTTCATCTAACCTTAAAAGAAAAACAGTTTATGGGAAATGTAGTAGCTACCTGCACACTGAAATATACCTAATGACTATACATTTGTTCTTTCATAAGTGAATCTTCTTGTGAAGTATAGTTATTTGAAAGGAATACATTTCTGTTTTTGCAGTTCCTGCTTCAATATGCAGAACCAGGAAGCATGTTTTCTTGTACTATGCTGCCACTTAGTGTTGACTTTTGGTCTTCCACATTGAGTGTGAGTATAGAAGCTGCCGTTTGTCAAGCTGATGCAAGTTTTTGATTGTTGAAAATATCTTTTTTGATCTATGAATTTATTGCTATTAGCTTTTGTTACCCCTTAAATTCAGCATCAGCGTTTTAACCCAAAATGTCACTAGTGCAGTAAAAAGTTTATACAAAATTTCCATCTTGATGTTAATCATTAATGCAAATAATCACACTGTATAATGTAGCATTTATGATACGGTGATTTGACATTTTTGAAAGGTTCAAGTAAAAATCCTTCTTTTAGAAGACCTAAACTTTAGAATCAAAATTGTCTATCAAATTTCTTTTGACTTAAAAAAAAGACTCTAAAGGTTTGTTAATATTTACCAGTACTACAACCCCAAATCAGAAAAGTTGGGGCAATATGTAAAATCAAAAATAAAACTGAAAACAGTGATGTGTAAATCATCTATGTCCTGTATTACATTGAAAACAATAGCAGCACATTATTTGATTTGATACAGTACCTCATCAATTTTATTCTTTGTTCAACATAAGCACTCATTACAATTCTGATGCTGCAACACATTCTAATAAAAGTTGGACAGCTGCATTTCAGGGCCAGTAATGAGGTAAAACAATGAAATGATGACTCCATTTGAAACAGGTGATGTCAACAGGTGACTGCATCATGATTCGGTACAAAGTGGCATCCAGGAAAGGCCGAGCCCTTTAGGAGCAAAGATGGGCCGAGGACCACCAGTTTGCAACATATGTGTGAGAAAATTATTCAAATGTTTAAAACCAATGTTCCTCAAAGAACGATAGGAAGGGATTTGGATATGTCGCCTTCTATGGTGCAAAATATGATTAAAAGATTCAAGGAATCTGGAAGGATTTCAGTGTGTAAAGGGCACAAGCCTAAGCTGGATGACCGTGCTCTCTGATCCCTCAGACGTCACTATGTCAAGAATCGTCACTCTTCTATAGGCGATACAACCACATGGGCTCAGGATGACTTTGGCACACCTGTGTCACTACAATATGTAGTTACATCCATAAAAGCTGCTTAAAACTGTACTGTGCCAAAAGAAGCCCTGTGTCAACAGTGTCCAGAAGCACAGTCGACTGATCTGGGCTCAGAGGTGTCTGAGATGGACCATCACACAGTGGAAAACGTATACTGTGGTCAGACCAATCAGTCTTTCTTGGAAGGAATGGACACCATGTGCTCTGGACCAAAGACGAAAAGGACCATCCAGACTGTCACCAGCAACAAGTCCATCTGTCATGGTCTGGGGTATTTTGAAACACAATTTGCATCAACAAAGACCCAGGACTGTTGACTTGTTTTCAGGAACAATGGGATATAATAACACCTGACACATTTAATCACTTGGTGTCCTCAGTCCCTAAACATCTTAAGTGTTGTGAAAAGGAACAGTAACATCACACCATGGTAAATGCTTTTTGAACATGCTTTTGTTTCATTCTTAGAAATTTGATAAACATTATTTATCATGTGTTCAGAGAAGGGTCAGTCACAAGGACTTATATCCTACACTTGTCCTGCTGTTAAAAAACCCTATGAAACATTTACTATTTCATTTTTAACCTATGAAATAAATGAGCACCTAGCCTTTAATAAATTAAAGAATGTTATAGTGACCATATAGATTGAGAATCATTTGTGAGGTTCTTGTATATTTGTAAGTCAGCCAGATGCGTGCCTTACTTTCCCTGTTTTTTCTATAAAGCTAACTCAGAGAATTCAAATAAATCATTTTCATATAACATTTATACAAACCGTAGTAGCATTTCCATAAAGTTTAGGATCAATCCATTTAGTCCTTTCTGTTTTATTATTCATTGGTTTCAAACTGTGGAGCACTGAGTAGCGCCGTCACCTCACAACAAGAAGGTTTCGGGTTCGAGCCCTGGCTGACCCAATGCCTTTCGGTGCGGACTTTACATATTCTCCCAGTGCCTGCGTGGGTTCTCTCCGGGTACTCCAGCTTCCTCCCACAGTCCAAAGACATGCAGCCTAGGTTGACTGGTGACTCTAAACTGCCCATAGGACTGAGTGTGACTGTGTGGTTGTTAATCTCTAAGTGTCAGCCCTGTGATAGACTGGCGACCTGTCCAGGGTGGACCCTGCCTCTTGCCCAGTGTCAGCTGGGATTGGCTCCAGCCCTCCACACCCCTAATTCGAAATAAGCAGTATGGATAATGGATGGTTTCAAACATCAGATGCTAACTCCTGACTGTCTGAAGTCAACTTGTAGATCTAAATAATTCAATTCAGAGGAACATTTGATAAGGCATGTGGTCTTGATTGTAAGAGCACAATCATGTAATTCTTAGATTTTTAAAACTAAGTCCAAAGAATGTGATTCAAATCATACTCAAATCAAACCATGCAATATGCCCTCCTGTTTGCTACATGTGGTTTTCAGCTTTATTCAGGTCTTTCCTTGAATCTGTAAAATGATGCATAAAGAAGCAGACTAAATTATCTTATTTCAACTGAATTTATGAGCTATTGAAATGTTTACATATTGGCTAACACACTTCAATCAAAGACATTCTGAAGCAAGATCATTTTATCAGACAATGTGATTTCCTTTGTTTGCTTATTTACAACATGGAATCTGTGTCAACATTTGTAAGCAGTGGTGTTTCGGGGGTTGCAGGGATGGTCCAGGTCATCTACAGCAGTGTGCAGCTTTTCCTTGGATCACTCCACCCCCCTCACTGCAGGTGTTGTATATGCTCCACCCACCTTTCTGCCAGTTGTAAAATGCACAGCCTTTATGCTGCAAAGTGACATTAAATATTGGTGAGGCATTAAAAATACCTGTTGCTGCAAGAAAACTGTGAATATTCTTTAGTCTGCACTTGATGAGAATAAGTCAAATATTCCAGTTGACTGAAGTGGCAGCATGAGAAGAAACCTCCGTCCTCAGTGACTCAGACTATAGATAGCATCTGCCTACATACAGCTTACTTTTACTGTAGTAGCATCAGATTTGAAACAAAGCTCGTTATTTATGACGTTAACGTCTTTGCCCACTGTAAGTGTAACAAACTGCTGATGAACCATAACCAGGATGTTATGCCACACTCCTTGATAAGTGCAGCTCTGCAGTATTTCTCTCTGGTGCTTGCATTCTAAAACCAAACCAGCCAAAGGGCGTGATCAACAGGCTCATAATGTGTCAGTTGCCTCTTTTGCATTTTTGGTCACTTTTTTCAAAGAGCGCCTTTGACATATCTGAATGAACTTCCTGTGCTCTTTGGTGTCTTCTTCACCTCTTGTTTCTCTTTGGAGCGTCAGACATTTACAGTTGCCTGCTGTGACCCTTTGAATTAATGTAGTTAATCTGCAACCCACACAATAAAATATGCAAGACTGTGGTAATATTTTACCTGGTGGGAGGACGTCCCTCTGAAAGTGTCCTGGCGTGTTCATGTTGCCAGGCGGCAGGTACTGCCCCACCACAAAGGCCCTATGGCCATCAGTGGCCAGACCCACTCCTAGCTCAGTGCTGTCCTTCCACACCACCTGAGTAAAATGACCTGCAGGAAGAAACACAGCAGTGTGTAACGTCAGTGTAGTGTTGTTTCTAGAAGAAAACTTGTGTTGTAATAAATGCATAATATTGTATACCTGCACCTCTGAACTGACATAAAACTATTATTAGAACAAATTATTACAGAGCAACATAACAAATTAGCTAAATAATTTATTCTTATGGTTTAAACTTTATATGATAAATGTTTTAGGCAAGCAGGTATACACATGTATAAAATGTTTACATATTTACTCATCTACACATTTTAAATCGGTCTCTATTTGCGGACATCCTGTATTCAGTGTTGGTCAGTTAGTGTCTTACCAGTATTCATCCTGAACCCAGGCATATGCCAGCTGTAATCTTTGATCTCTCTGTACCACGCATCTACAGCTTCTTTGCCTAAGGTATGAAAGAAAAAAATGCATCCTCATCATATTGTTGTGTTGATGTTTGTTGGGTTTTCCCTCTGTAATAATAGTGATAACAGTAAGGTCTAGACCTTACTTTGTGAAGTGTTCTGAGACAACTTTTGTTGTGATTTGGTGCTATGCAAATAAAGTTTGCTTTGATTTAATTTGATATAATTTGATGTTCCCTGTTGATGCTGTATGTGTTTCCTCTTATTAACCAAACCTAACCTCATTCCAACCCTCACCACCCAATGGGATGATACAGGAAACACAGTTTTAATGGGAGTGAAACATTCAGTCAAGGATAGTGGAGTTTCTTCTTTCACCATTAGTCTCAGTGGAATCAATCACCATAGCATTACGATTTTAAAAAGTTAGCAGGAGAACAAATTAACGAACTTCAAATACAAAAATGAATGTGATTTTGAAAGTATGATGAATGACTGGGCCAAAGTTTTAAAAAGGGATGAAGACCATGAGATTGGGTCACCTGTCAGTTGCCTTGATGAGCCGTACGTACAGAAGATGTTCTCACCAGTTCCTGAATGACTGTGCTGCAGGGCTCCTATTGCCAGCAGGTAATTGGCCCAGTTCTGAGCTGAAGCATTCAGCTCACTGCTAAGCTCCAGTGGGGGCACGTGGTGTTTTGCCCTGTA
>NW_018127920.1:2440120-2456191 GCF_001952655.1 Monopterus albus | reverse complement strand
GAGCTCTAAGTACTTAGAGGAAACATGTCTTGTGCTATTACTGGGGCTGGCATGTTCAGACACTGGATAAACTGAATCATGCACTGTAATAATACAAATCTCCTTATTATGCCTTTTGTGTATTTGATGTGCACTAACCTGCCATCGTGTCTGTGGATGTGAAGGCTGAAATAATAGTAAAAAACAATATATAAATAACAATTTTCATCAACTAGTCTTTAAAAGCATTAGGTAGGTGCTCAGAAACAGTGGGGTGCTAATGAAAACAGTCATTTCATACAGTCAGAGGCTTAATTACTGTAGCAGCAGCTAGCCTAACAAATTTGCCCTTGTTTCATCAAGGTACAGGGATGGCTGTGGCTCAGGAGGTATAGCGGCCGTCCTCTAACCAGAAGGTCAGCAGTTTGACACTGAACCCCAAGTTGCTCCCAATGGCTAGGTCAGCACCTTGCAGGGACAGGGCCACCTAACTAAATTAAAATTACATTAATTGCTGGCACTTACCTGAGTCAGGGTGTTTTCCTAAGGTCTGGAAGGATGTTCCTTTGCTGTCTTACAGCCAGTAGGCTATTTATATACAGACTGAGCCTGACCTCTCCTTCTTCATTTTTCTACACGTAGGAGGAGACAGAAACCCATCCCCTGCATATAATTATTTCACTGTATCACTAAACTGTATCTAGACATAACATAAAATGCGGGCAGCTCTGTGTTCGTCAACACAGGAGCCGTTCAGGCACATTGTCAATGATGTGCAGATAAGTCCTGAATTATCAATACTTGCCATCTCAGTGTTAATAAAAGGTTCTTTCATATTGTTGTGACCGGGGTGGCACTCCTTCTTTGAAATAAAAGTTCACCATCACCAAGTGTGAATTTGGCAATGTCCCCAAGGACACCAACAGCAATCATTGACCAGGGTAAGTCTGAATTTATAAAGTCAAGCTAAGTATAGCCGAACCAATCCAGAGGTGCTCCATTGGCACCAATATTGGCGTATTTTAAATGATCTGTGACAGATAAAATAAAGCAGATCTGACTGTTTCTTTACTAAATCAGACAGTGACAAAATTTTCAGCATTTCGGCATGCTATTAACGTAAAATTATATCTTCTATTACAGAGGATTCAAGCCTGACAAGATATGTCAGGTCAATCCTAATGAAACTGGACAAAATTGAGCAGCGTCTTGAGGTCATTAATTCTTGTCTTGAGGCCATTAATTCTGAAATAGGCCATGGTATTACATCTCAGGACCCTGAGATCTTGAGGGACTTTGGAACACCACTGGATAAACCAGTACAACTGAAAGCAGCTTCAGCGAAGCTGAGGGACCAGAACCACAGAAATAAAATGGTATGTAAATAAAGGTTTCATAATAAAAAAAGTCAAAGCTGTATTGCCAGGTTTTCACATACAAAGGTTTTTTAAAATTAATGATGGAAGTCTGTTTCCAAAATATTATTTTAATGTTTTTTGACATTAACTTCTAATGGGCAAAAACAATGTGAATTTGCATTAGGTTACAGTAAACTTATTTTATATCTATCAGATTAACTACCTGAGCCTTTTGGGTGGACGAAGTCCTGGGGATTCTATGTGTAGAATAATGTGCAAAATTGACACCAATGCCCTTTGGGCAACCTATAGCCTGAAAGGCCGAAAAGGGAGGAAAAGGTTTGAAGACCTGCTTTTATATGAAGTCATAAAGGGTAAGTGCACAAGTGAAAATGTTTGTTATTTAAGTTATTACATAGCCTCAAATATTATTTCATAAAAAAGCATCACAACACATCACATAACATGGGCATAATAACTATTTTCTTTTTCTCTATTCTTCTAAGATGCATGTTGCAGAATACATGTGGCAGTGGCCCAGCAAGTCTTTGAACACTTTGTTGCAGAGACTTTAAAGTATGCACCCCACAAGGGAGTTCAGGTTAGTAATTATCGATTTGTTAAATCCATCAAAACAGTTTATTTATTTCCAGTTTATTTAATGCAATTTTTTTTGGTAAGTGGTTAGTGCACTTCCACAATCTGAGGACAAACATTGAAGTGGGGAAGCTGTGCAGAAGGATGTTGGATTGTTAACTGTTTTATCAGAAAAGTATATGGTCTCTTCATTTAAATTGTACAGTGCAAAGTAATTTTCTGTTATCCAAAACAAAGTTACAGAGTTTGTTTAAATTTGTTGACCTTCATAATAAATGTTTAAAAATAACTGGAAATGTTATTGTCGCAAAGAACACATGCATATTTTTTTATGTTATATTAATGTTAAGCTGGTGGTGTTGTAAAAACACTCAAATCTTTTCACACCCTCAGAATTTCCAGATTTTAAAAAGCTAAACTGACAACTGGAGAAATTTAACATCATGACTGTTTTATTTAATTTCTAATTTTTTATTTTTTTTATGTTTTAAGTGTTAGGTTACCATTGTTTTAAGAACATTGAACAAGTGTTCCTGTACCCAGAAAAAAAAAACGTTATAGGAACCTTATGAAAACCTTCCAAATAAAAATATAGGGAAATGGTTTGAGAACATTCGGTCAGAAAAACATTATGTACTAACATTATTATTATTATTATTATGCCCACCAAAAGAATGTTGTAGGAATGAAAACAATGGTAACAATGGGTTAAAACATTCCAAGAATGTTTTTGTTATAACATTCTGAGACTATTTTATTACAGTTACCTTGAAACGTTCTTTCACCCACAATATGAACATTCTAGGAACTTTTTAAAAACTTGCCGCTGAAAACATCACTGGAACGTTCCAAAATAACGTTTTTCTAAAAAAACTGGAAAGTAACCGGAACGTTCTTGGAGCAAAAAATTCCTAGCTGGGTAGCTGCTTAACCTTTATTTATTCATTCAGGAAATCTCAATGAGATCAAGATATCTTTTATACACTGAACTATCATTACAGTCTTCAGCTAGCCACTGAGGCTATGCACCGGACAAAAAGAACAGCTTAACAGTGACATTTATTAGTAGATGATATAGCATTAGTTTTGTCTTGAGTATGACATAAAATGTGAGATCTTTTAAATAAACTGTAATAACGGTGTCATTATATAATCACAAACTGCCTAGAACACCAAACAAATGAGATAGCAGTATCTACACTAATATATGCACTGTAATAACAAATCAATTCTTTTATCCTGAACTTGAAGCAGTAAAACCCCTGCACTGGATAAGGTGTGGAAACATTACATGTATCACATCACTTTGTCCTCAGTCTTAAGAAAACAATACGATCAATAACATAGTGTGGATGCTTTTAAGCATCCACCCAAATACTGTCATGCTCCATCACTGATTTCTGGGTTGAGACTTTTATTATTGAGAGAGATCCGCTCTCTGAACATGTCCTCTACTTCAACTTGACTCAGCTCATTTGCTGAGTGATTTCACCTGTGTCTCATTGTCCCTGCCTATAAAACCTGTCCTCTTCAGTCTTCAGTCAGTTCTCAAATAATCTTTGACCACAGACTTTGCTCACAGCAGACATTTTGAGTTGTCACAGTAGAAAAGGCACAGGTGTAGCTAACAACAATAACAATGGCTTAGGTACATTACGTTTCCCACTAAGCAATGCCATTCGACAAGCCTACATAATACCATGATACCAGAAATGACTCAAATGGAAATGCAGCCATCATGAGTGTTATCAATTACACCGGTGCTTTTTCTACTATGCTATGTCAAAATGCCTGCTAAGTAAAAGGCCTGTTGAGCAAACCTCTCCAGCCTGTTCCTGACACTTGAAAGCCTGTGCTGGCTGACTTTATTTGTGGCCTCTGGCTTCTTGATTCTGCCCAGCCCTGCTGTACTTTGGCTCTCTATTTTCCCTGTTTGACTCTGGCCTGTTTTGGATTGTTCTCAATTTTAGGATCTGCTTACACCTGGCTCATAATTCTAATTTGTTTGGACAACATCAGGGAAATGGTTTGAGAACATTCGGTCAGAAAAACATTATGTACTAGACCCAGGGGGATCTACATATAGTATCTTCTTTCTGCTCTAGACTTCCTGTTTGGAGAAGCACTCCACAATGGGGTCTAATCCCCAAATCCTCCTCCTGTATTCAACCTAAAAAAAAACTTTTTTTTGCACTCTTAATTGATCTCTCCCCATTGAAGTCTCCGTTGTCTGGACCCTTCTGTTTTTCCTCCTATTTTGTACAAGGTACCACTATTGGGATCCACCATACCATCCTGGTTGGGTTTTACTTAGTACTGGACGACACCTGTGTTTCCAATATATTTAGAGCCAGATACACAAACCACTGTACTGTAAGTTAAAACCTAGAAACCCAGACTTTAGCGTAAAAACATGCTTCCTGGCCTGCCCTATGTGTAGTATTGATCAAGTGTCAGTTCTGCTCCTTTTTGACCATGTAGACAACTGGATTGATTAAAACAGACATGTGAGAGGACAGAGAAAAGCAGCTGAAGCCGCTCTCTGTTTTATGGTTGCAGATAAACTTTTTTATCTTGTGGAATGCAATCAAGCATGTGATAATAAGTTGGTCTACGTGTCTTTCTGGTTTACGCTATGACTTTTAATTCACAGATAATAATCAGTCTGGGTTACCACCCTGCTGCCTGCAAGCAATTAACAAAACAGTGAAAGAGCTCCAGACATGCTTTTAGCCCAAAGAAACAAATAAACCAAAAGAAGATAAGTGAAGACATCTAGATGCCATCAAACAGGTTGTGGTACAGGACAAATTCCTTCCCGTCATCTGACAGCCATTGTCTGTGTTACTGGTGGTTTTAATGAGCTGAGGCCTGAACTGAACACAGAAAAAGACTTCAAAAGCACATGGGTCTCATTAGCACACCCCAAAATACTGCAGTCATAGGCCCTCAGATTTACCACAAATCCAGCAAATGTCGCATTAATCATAGTGACACGATGAGTTGTTGCCCATTAACTTTATTGTGAACTGTCACTCTGACTACTTCTCAACCCTCTTATATACATGTACTTTTGTGTTGCAGGTGCACTTTGACATCATGTGAGGACGCTTCCTCTTTAGCAGCAAAACCAAAGGTTGTTTAGACACCGAAGGTGTTTAGACTAATATTAGCACTGAATTAAAAACCGATTGCTCCTCCTTCTTTTCAGTGAGACCATTGGATTGGCTAAGTGATTGTGTTAAAGCAGAAGGGACTGAAATAAATGCTGTGCAGGACAGTGCAGCACCATCCAGTAGTTCACAGGATATGCAGCATTCTCCTTATAACAAAATATTTGTTCCTCATGGTGGCAGGCATTTCTTATGTGTATTATGAAATATAATTCTGCAGGTGCCACTGACTGACAAGAACCTTTTTGACAGGAGTGAATACTTTAAAAATCATTTACACTGTAATTATACAATGTACGGGATGCTCTTGTGCACCATGATGGAATCTTTCATTGTATGTGTTAAGGGTTGAAAGATCTCTCAGAGGACATCAAAGGCAGCTTTAAACTGAAGGGCACTGCACACAGGTGGCATTGGATGCAAGTCAAAACACCCGCAACCATTATTTTCAATCAAAGTTCACACACCAGTGCGAATTGACGTGCATCACCGTGGGCTGATGCGCATTAATGATACAGGATATACTGCTGTCCTATTTTCCCAGCATTGATGCACCTCAAAAGTATAGAATACTGAAGTACTCACCCATTTTGGTAGTCCTACACTGAATTCACACCGCTCCCAGTGTTATGGGAGTCATGTGATGCCACCTGTATGTGGTGCCTCTAAATCAGTTTAAGGGATTGACAGAGAATAACAGCACAAGTAAATATATTTAGATTATCAACTGAATATTTCAAATTTTTGTGCTTGGCTTACAATTGACACGTGGGAAAGTGTTGCCTTTTCTGGTTTCAATTTATATTTTTTATTGTCAACAGATCTTAAGAAAACACCAGAACCAACAATCTGGATTACAGGTTAACAGCATAATGAACTAACAAACTACTGTACAGATGAATTATATAATTTCTTGAAGGAGCTGATAAATGAAAGAAAACAAGAGATGCAACTCCATGCTAGACAATGATGGAGTTTCTGTAGCGTAATATGCTTGTGCATGGGTAACATTAACTCTAACATTAGTTTACTTTGTGGAATACTGAGAATCACAACCATGGAATTGCCCTATTTTACAATGATGTCAAGGACTAAACAGTATGTTACATTTTAGGATTTTTTAGGAGGCTTGCTGGCAAAATGACAGGAGTAAGACAGATGGTATGATGTATAGCTTGTTTTTAAGGGGTTTCACTAATAATGTCATGACACTGTTAATGCTACATCATCTAATAGCATAACTGTTAAGCTCTTGTTTTTGTAAGGTACATAAAGCAGCTCCAGTGATAGTCAACTGACAACTGTAATGTTACACATGTATTACACATTAACATTAACAAAGCCATCTGTGGAAAATGGCCATTAAAACCTAAATTAACAGCCTCTAATGTAGCTGGATATATCCAGTAGTTCAATAGGGCTGTAAAATTATGACGTCTGCATTCTTTTTAAATTATTAAAAATTTTGCAATTCCCACCTTCAGAACCAGTGGAAACCAGATGTATGAGCAGCCCTCTTCACCCCTCTCCTCTTGCTTGTCCAGCCAATCCAAGTAGGTACTCATGATTGAATTGTGGGTTTTTTTTTGTATAATTGTATAAACTGATTATTGTCCCTGTATAATTGTACAGTATAAACTGATTATTGTCCCTGTATAATTGTATAAACTGATTATTGTCCCAGTGGTCCCAGTTAACAGTAAATAAAAATGTATCCTTCTTTGAAATAAAAGTTCACCATCACCAAGTGGGAATTGGATGTTGGATTGTTAACTGTTTTATCAGAAAAGTATATGGTCTCTTCATTTAAATTGTACAGTGCAAAGTAATTTTCTGTTATCCAAAACAAAGTTACAGAGTTTGTTTAAACTTGTTGACCTTCATAATAAATGTTTAAAAATGACTGGAAATGTTATTGTCACGGAACTTTTTCCTCCTTTTGGAATAAAAATGATTGACAAATTGGACTTACTCACTCACAATAAAAAGAAAAGTATCTTTAACAAACATTAAAGAAACTGACGTGTCTAAACTGATCATACGGGGGGGTATTTTAAAAAGCAGGGTAAGTGAAAATATGGAGTTTGTTCCTGGTGAAATTAAGGGAATTCTGGGCCTTCCATCTCAGGGTTAGTCAACCCACAGTTCAGGGCTAGGTTCAGAGTTTGTCGAACCACCTCTCTGGAATACATCCCAGTACTAAGCCTGATTACCAGCCAGGCAACGCAAACAGCTGCTCAGGTCCACAAACCCCTCAGGAGCTCCTAAGACCCCAGCCTCACTGTGGAGCACCTATATGGAGGACGAAAAATGACTTAATTAGAAATAAATAAGTAAATAAATGATTACATTAATGCATAAATAAATAGAGAAATAAATAAGTAAAAGAATAAATAATTAACTAAATGTATAATTAAAAGAACAAATAAATAATTATATACTAAAATAAATATAGAAATAAATAAATGCATTAATAAAAAGGAAAATAAATTAATAAAAGCTAAAATAAATACACAAATAATTAAATGCATAAATATATAAATACATGATTTACATGTACAGTCCCTCTGTAAAAGCCATACAGTGCCTTGCGAAAGTATTCGGCCCCCTTGAACTTTGCGACCTTTTGCCACATTTTAGGCTTCAAACATAAAGATATAAAACTGTAATTTTTTGTGAAGAATCAACAACAAGTGGGACACAATCATGAAGTGGAACGAAATTTATTGGATATTTCAAACGTTTTTAACAAATAAAAAACTGAAAAATTGGGCGTGCAAAATTATTCAGCCCCCTTAAGTTAATACTTTGTAGCGCCACCTTTTGCTGCGATTACAGCTGTAAGTCACTTGGGGTATGTCTCTATCAGTTTTGCACATCAAGCTATCTCTTCAGTCACTCTCCATGCAAATATGCCATCACTAAATGTCATCAACTGTCTTCTGTCTCATATAGTGACATAAGTCAGTGTGTAGCATTCCGCCCCGAGCAAGGATGACACTTTACTGGTGATTTTGGTGTTTTATTCCTTCGTTAACATAAGCCTTATGTACACCGTCCTCGACCGTAAGAGCTGAAAACAAAACAAACTAACTTTACTTCGATAAGCATTTAACTACAATGAACGCATGTATCATTAACTACATTGACATACAATACACATCAACAAATAAAAATATAGGGAAATGGTTTGAGAACATTCGGTCAGAAAAACATTATGTACTAACATTATTATTATTATTATTATGCCCACCAAAAGAATGTTGTAGGAATGAAAACAATGGTAACAATGGGTTAAAACATTCCAAGAATGTTTTTGTTATAACATTCTGAGACTATTTTATTACAGTTACCTTGAAACGTTCTTTCACCCACAATATGAACATTCTAGGAACTTTTTAAAAACTTGCCGCTGAAAACATCACTGGAACGTTCCAAAATAACGTTTTTCTAAAAAAACTGGAAAGTAACCGGAACGTTCTTGGAGCAAAAAATTCCTAGCTGGGTAGCTGCTTAACCTTTATTTATTCATTCAGGAAATCTCAATGAGATCAAGATATCTTTTATACACTGAACTATCATTACAGTCTTCAGCTAGCCACTGAGGCTATGCACCGGACAAAAAGAACAGCTTAACAGTGACATTTATTAGTAGATGATATAGCATTAGTTTTGTCTTGAGTATGACATAAAATGTGAGATCTTTTAAATGAACTGTAATAACGGTGTCATTATATAATCACAAACTGCCTAGAACACCAAACAAATGAGATAGCAGTATCTACACTAATATATGCACTGTAATAACAAATCAATTCTTTTATCCTGAACTTGAAGCAGTAAAACCCCTGCACTGGATAAGGTGTGGAAACATTACATGTATCACATCACTTTGTCCTCAGTCTTAAGAAAACAATACGATCAATAACATAGTGTGGATGCTTTTAAGCATCCACCCAAATACTGTCATGCTCCATCACTGATTTCTGGGTTGAGACTTTTATTATTGAGAGAGATCCGCTCTCTGAACATGTCCTCTACTTCAACTTGACTCAGCTCATTTGCTGAGTGATTTCACCTGTGTCTCATTGTCCCTGCCTATAAAACCTGTCCTCTTCAGTCTTCAGTCAGTTCTCAAATAATCTTTGACCACAGACTTTGCTCACAGCAGACATTTTGAGTTGTCACAGTAGAAAAGGCACAGGTGTAGCTAACAACAATAACAATGGCTTAGGTACATTACGTTTCCCACTAAGCAATGCCATTCGACAAGCCTACATAATACCATGATACCAGAAATGACTCAAATGGAAATGCAGCCATCATGAGTGTTATCAATTACACCGGTGCTTTTTCTACTATGCTATGTCAAAATGCCTGCTAAGTAAAAGGCCTGTTGAGCAAACCTCTCCAGCCTGTTCCTGACACTTGAAAGCCTGTGCTGGCTGACTTTATTTGTGGCCTCTGGCTTCTTGATTCTGCCCAGCCCTGCTGTACTTTGGCTCTCTATTTTCCCTGTTGGACTCTGGCCTGTTTTGGATTGTTCTCAATTTTAGGATCTGCTTACACCTGGCTCATAATTCTAATTTGTTTGGACAACATCATGTTCTATGATTCTGAATTTTGTTAACATCTGCTGGATGCAAGGCATTTTTCCAGAGCTCAGTTATTTAGTATTTTAAGATCAATTGATTATTTTTGGGGTTTGGCTTCTTTTTCAGAATTTGGCTGAAACGTTTATCCAGGGTGCAAAAGTTACTTGGACACAATTTAGCAAAACAATCAATGCACGGTAACTACCCAATTACTAATATTGATTAAAAATGAATTAGTTTTACACTGGTTTACTGCCAGACAATCTGATTCTGTTGTGTTCTTAACCTGAAACAATAGGTGGCATTAATGAGCTGGTAATAGCAGCTGAGAGTGCAGAGTACTAAAACTACATCCTGTTGATATCATCAGTCAGACCTTCACGGGGCAACACAGATAAGTAAATACCTTCATAGTCCTTTGGTTATCCACTAGTTTGACCACATTTTACTCTGTCATTCTGATGACGTGAGTGCTTCAGTACTTTGGAAGCCTGGTTCTCTTGTCAGGACACTCACAACAATCTAAATATGTGTACAGTTCAATTAAATATAATTTAAAATCTGTTTGTCAATGTGCAATTACATGTACAAAATATTGACTTCTGATTGCCTAAAGTATTACTGAGTGGCCTTCTTAAATTTGGAAATATGTTTTGTATTGCAATGTGTTTAATTAGTCTTATTCTACTTTAGGTCATTTATCTTCTATAAATTAAAAAAAATCATATTTATTTGGCTTTTAATATGGATATGTCCTTTACTTACTTTTTCTGCCATTAGTTTGTCTTGTCTTAATGTCTTTGATGTCTTAACTACCATATGAAGGGTATGTATGAAGGGTATGTATTGCCTTACTGTTCAAAATCGCTAAACAAATCATCTTACCTTGCCTCCTCCTTCTGCCTTCCGAATACTTTCACTCTCACTGCAGAAAAAATTAAGCAGAGGCTGAATGCAACAGAGACAATACATCACCACCACCACCACCTGGTGACCAGTTCTGTGAGTCACAGCCTGGTCCCCCCCCCCCACCCTGAGCACCCTCCAGTGGCCAACGTCAGGACCAACAGCCAGTGTCGACACCTGCTGGACCATTGAGCTCCGGCAGATTCTCTCCTCTGTCCACTGAGCTCCCTGAGAGCAGTGGGCCATGTCTCTGTGCTGGTGAGTGGAAGTCTGCATCAGGTGGGAGGAGTACTGAAGCACCTGGAACCTTCTCTTGACTCACTGTGGATGAAAAATGATTGATCATGGTTACAGTAACCACTGTAATCAGTCTCTATAGGAACACTTTCTCTGTGAGCTTATAGTGACTTTCTCCTTGTAGGGATTATTTGAAATGTGTTACTTGTTTTTTCCTAATGCCTGTTATGCTCAATGGCCTCTATAGCATAGTAAAGAATTTCCTGTTTTGTTTATCCTCTGTGCTGTTACCTTATTATACTATTAATTTATAATATTGTTTACACATTTGTGTGTACACCAATCTCAGTACTGTTTCTACAAAAAGCATATTTATATTAATACTTCCTACTTGTTATTGTTGGTGATGCTTTGCTTGATGCATGACATCAAGCAATTCTTACATTATATAGCTAAAACATATATGAACCCACTTTGCTGGTTTCAGGCTTCCTGTCAGATTCAGATTCAGAGCCCATTTGGCCACGAGCACAATAATGAGGTCCAACACTTTTTTTTTTTTATTGAATGAAACAAAATAACACATTAACAAAACATTTGGTGAATAGGACATCCTCTTGGGATACTGTTCTGTTGCTTGCTTGAGTGTCCTTAAAATCTGACTCAAGAACATTTATTATATCCATAGGTGTGATAGGAGAAAGTTCCTTTTGTATAGTTTATGAAGGGCAACAAAGGGAGAAGAAGAGGAAAAATACAACAATAATAATGATGAGTACTACTAATAAAAGCAGCTTGTTAAATTTTTAGAGGTTGGTGGGAATGTGTGTGGCCTCAGCCCCAGGTATTTAGTTCAAGTTGAAATGTGTTATCAATGGTTCCATGTGTCATAAAAAGCTGATAAACTATTCTTGTGAGTGAATGTCGTTTTCTCTAATGTGATGTATTTTGTCAGAAGGTTGGTCCAGTGGTTTATGTGTAGATTTTTTTGATTTCCAGTTTTGAAAGATTGTTTTCTTGGCAATAGCTAGAAAAATGAAGAGTGGGTTTTTATATTTAATTGGAAGGTGGTCGATTTCTGATATTACCGAGTAAGCAAAGTGATGGAGAAGGAGGGATTCTACAGCCCAAGATGGTGGAGAGTCTCTCTGTCACTACTATCCAGAGGGAATGAACTGGTTGGCAGGTCCAAGTAGCATGAAAATAATTTTTGGTGCAACCTAGAATGCATTGTGAGCAGATGTGTGTGTCAGTGAAACTCATTTTCAACATTTTACTTTGTGTAATATGGGTCCTGTAAATGGTCTTGTATTGTATAAGTTATAAGTTTACATTGCTGGTCATGAAAAAGATATTACAAATTTCTGTCCAGAAGTCAGAGCTGAGGGAGAGAGTTAAATCATTTTCCCATTTGAGTTTTGGTATTGTTATTGTTGAATCTGTATTTGATATGAGTTTATATAGCTTGGATAATGAGGTCCAACACTGATGCTGAGTGATAAAGGCTGGCTTGCAGTTGGTGTTCTAGGTCCTACCAAAGAAATTGGATGGGGTTGAGGTCAGGGCTTTGTACAGGCGAAATCAACTTCTGTTATACCAAACTGAGATCATGTTAAAACAGGGGCAAATACACATTTTCTGCATTGGAATTAGATGACTCAAACCATGAAAAACAGGCCAAAACCACAGGTATACGGAGGGATGTGTATCAGTTGTAAACAGTGCCCACACACAAAGTCCTGAACATTGTGTATATTAATACCAAGTAACATATGATTATTATAATATACAATCTAAAATACAACACACCTCTGATACCATGTTCCTATTTGTTAAATGTACTGTGATCTAAAATACTGCATGGTACATGAACACATACAACCAGGGCTGGGCAAAGACGGCTGAGCAGACCAGGATGACCAGGGGAGTAAACAGGCTAATGGCAGGAACCAGGAGAGTGGGAAGAACAGGATGGACAGGTGAATAGACAAACTACCCAGGAGGACTGGCGAACGAAAAAGGAAATCCACAGCACAGGAACTGTTAGCATGGACATCTGGAGACGAATTATCAAAAAGAACGTCTAGCTAACCTAATGGAAAAAACATAAAGAGATCCACAGCACAGGAACTGTCAGCGTGGAAAACAAAATGACGTACCATGAATATAGCGCTGTTACGGGGTATGCAAGTTAATGCTCCGGCGAAGACGGAGTGTCTGCCAGAGGTTTAAATAAGGAGGAAGGTAATCATAGGAATGCACCCCAGCTGTGCGCACCAACAAACGAGTCACTAATTACCAAATGCAACACAGCTGAGGTCTAAAGAAAGAAAGAAACTGCTGCAAAAGAACAGGAAGAGTCTAACAACAGACCAAATGAGAATATACAGAGAAAACCTAAAGGGTGATCTATCGGATGCTAAGTTAGCAGAAATAGCAGACGATATAGAAAAGACAGTAAATGACACGATGGGGGCATTCAGTGAATTAAGAGAGTGTCACACACCCTCTCCTGCCATAAGGCGCTGCAAACCCTTTGTGTATAGGGTCTGTATATAACATTCCTATAATAATTTTAGTGTTTTTCACGGCTCTGAGAATATACTGAATATACTGTACATCTTTTTTCCTTTTGTCATCTGTAGTCCGATGACAAGGGAAATTTTCTTTCAGAAGCTTTGCACACATAATCATGTTCCCTTTACAGGACTTGCCAGTATAATAAAGGCATTTTTACTTCTTTTTAAAGATGAGGGCCTTGGCTCCTTTTAGTTTATTAAAAGCAGTTACATTAAATTGCTTTATTATATTAAATCTATTTTTTAATTTTCACTGGAACTTTTTCCTCCTTTTGGAATAAAAATGATTGACAAATTGGACTTACTCACTCACAATAAAAAGAAAAGTATCTTTAACAAACATTAAAGAAACTGACGTGTCTAAACTGATCATACGGGGGGGGGGGATTCTGGTATGGCCATGGATCCAAAATACCAGGTGCCATCCCCTGCAGAAATCACTCCCCACACGAATGAGGCTTGGACATTGCTTAAACAGGAGTATGAGGAAGATTACCAAAAATCTGTAGAGGCTGTCACAAACTACATACGAGATGTGGAGGGTCCTGACATAAGCGAGACAATGAAATACCAAATCCGGCAGTGGTTGATGATGCAGAAAGGGAAAGACAGCGCCTTCATCAGCTCTTGACATACGAACATGCTAGGTCCATATATGGTACTGCATCACAGTCAAGTTGCTACTCTGTGACATCAAGTATTGCTGCCAAAAGAATAGATGCAGCCACTGAATTAGCTGTCAAGGAGGCTCGATACAAAATCACACGAGGAAACTAAAAGGGAAAAAATAAGGGACATGGAGGAGAAACATAAGAGAGAATTGGATGCACAAAAATCTGAACTGGAACGTCTACAGGCTGAAAAGGAAATACAAGCTGCACGTGCAAAATTAGAGGTTTATGATAAAGAAATGAGAGCAGATATGGACAGTCAGTTAATGGTACAGAACTATGTGGCTCTTCCTGATGACAACTATCCTGCAAGCCCAGTAGCCACGCCTTCCACCGGTTCATATCAACCACTCATGCAACCAAACAACACCTCTGTTCCTACACCCAGCCCTGTGCACAATCAAACCCACAAACGGTCAATTCAACGCCTCCTACTGACATTTCCCAATTGGCCAAAGCTATCCAAGACAGTATTGCCATAAACAGAATCCCAGTGCCACTGCCTATTGTGTTCTCTGGAGATCCCATCACCTACATTGAATGGAAGGCTTCCTTCATCTCACTGGTGGACTCCAAAGGTATTTCTCCTGCTGACAGATTAAGACATATCACAGGTCCAGCATTAAAATGTCTTGAGGGCACATTTTATCGCAGTGATGAAGAAGTGTATAATGATACGTGGAAAAGGCTTGACCAGCGTTATGGTCAGCCCTTTGTTGTCCAAAGGGCTTTCAGAGACAAACTGTCAAGGTGGCCTAAAATCCACTCCAAGGATGCGGAAGGTTTAAGAACTGTAGCTTATCATCATACATAACACTGGAGGTTTTCCTTGCTGCAAACTTTTCATTGACAATTGTTTTGTTCTCTTTCCAACGAGGGCTATAGCGTTTCCAGTGGCTAAGGTACTGATCTAGAGAGAGGAGCAGCCGCCGGATGGGACACTGTCATGGCACTCTCATTTATTTGAGGATGCTGCCATACATCACTGTAGAAGTTAAATATCACCAACTCGTCTTCACCACCTTCTCCACGCTGTGGAGGGCACTCAATGCAGGTCCCGTGCATCCAATGAATCAAGTGCTGGTTTGCACCTTGGACTCAATATCCCTCTCATTCTTCTGAATCGGACTGACAACTGACTCAAACGTAGAGACAGCCTGAATGCCTTGTTTGATGAAATCAGAAATACCTAAAACCAAACACATATAGTATCTTATTTTAATTTTAATTTTACAGACAATATTAATTTCATCAAACACACGAGTTACATGTTGGATAATATTTTTTAAATTGGCAGTTTAAGTTTACCTGTTTTGTACAAAGCTGTCAACAATGTCTCTTGCATGGACATCGATGATAAGCACGGTGTTCATCTTTCGTCTGTCATTTTTTTCCATAGGTTGTGTAATATGTGTTACCAGCTCACCAGTCTGCTGGTGCATTTTTTTAGCATAGTTATTTAGCGCGTGCTTTTCTCCATTCTTCACTTTTTTAAAAACATCTTCTACCTCCCAGGTCCACCTGACTTGGTTCGCAGCCAGCACCACCATGCCCTGGTACAGCAACATCCAGTCCACCCTAAATGACGTGAGAATAACAAATATACTGTGGCTCAGTAGCACACACAGACACTAGCAAAACTGCTTGTATATGGTATATGTAGTACTATACACACCTGCTCCTGTCTTCACAGTAGCGAAAGATTGCTTCCTTGGTGATGAGTCTGTTAGTCCTCCTCATCTCCAGCAATATTCCCCTCATCCACTCCTCGACTTTGCCCTCTACTGGAACGGGTTTCCTCAGCTCCATCACTTCACACTCTGCAGATACCATAGCTCCAGCCACTGTTTCCTCATTGGTTTCCACATCAAACCTCAGAGATGCTATATTGCCATACATCTTATGAAACAAAGAAAAGAAAAATATCAAAGCATTGACCCTCTTCATTCCTACTTGAACTCAAGAATAGTGCCTTT
>NW_018127920.1:2406255-2434978 GCF_001952655.1 Monopterus albus | reverse complement strand
TCTTTTAATTATGTAATTTAGTTAATTATTTATTCTTTTACTTATTTATTTCTGTATTTATTTATGCATTAATGTACTTATTTATTGAATTATTTATTTCTAATTAAGTCATTTTCCGTCCTCCATACAATTATGTACAACTTGGATTATGTTAACTATATTATGTTAATTATATTAACTTGCAAATTTGTTTGGGAATATGTACCACCAATGTACAATTAAAACTGATATCTTCGAGGCTTTAAGGCAGGTTCTGTAATTTTTTTCTTATGTCTATGTACTGTTCTTTCAGAAATCTGTGCCAAAATATAACTACATCAACTTCATTGTTTAAGTTGATATTGCATTCCTGACTATATTTGTGTTTATTTAAATCTGTACTATATTTACATGTAATAAAAACAGTACAAACTACCTAACAAAAAACCTGAGACAGGAATTAATTTCAGAATAAGGTTACTGATGATGCTGTAGGTCTGACACTCAGACTGAATTGTCATCCCAGAATCTGAGTTGCAGTTACTGGAGCTGCAGTTTGGAGCTCTAGAACCAGGGTAGGTCTATGGTGTAGATTTGATTCTGACATAAACAAAATACTCACAGCATGCCTGTTCAATTATTCACAAAAAAGAAAAAAAGGGGACAAGAGCCAGGCTGAGGGGGAGTGACTCAATCAAAAATGGGGCACGGAAAGACAGCCCTAACCCATTTAAACTAACATACCAAGTATTTTCACCCATACCTCCTCTTTCCATGAATAATAAAGGTGTTTAGACCATGGTAATAGGAATGACATGTGTTGTCAATTCTCAGCTGATCTATTACCAGTGATTTAATACTGGAGGTCTTGCAACAAATAGGAAAAATGACACTGTCATAACTGTGTTACACTATTCTCTTACTGACAAGTAAATTGATATTAAAGTTACAGTAGAGAAAGTCACTTTTGGCTTTTCCTGTTTAGGGGCCGCCATAGAAAATTGTTACACTGACGACTCGCATGTTGACATTTGGCAGGTGTTTTACGCCGGATGCCCTTCCTGACGCAACGCTGAGTCGAACCCAGGGCACCGCGGCGAGAGCACTGTGCCTTAACCACTAGCCTACCAGGGATGGCAATGTTAAAGCCAGAGTAAGCTCTTGAAAAATCAGACAGTTTCAGTTATTTCTGCTTGACCAGTAAATTTCATAAGGACAAGCATCTGAAAAGCTGGGTGGGGTTTGGCAAGTAACAGATGGTAGTAGAGTATAGTGGAGCAGGGAGAGGGAGCAGAGTGGATTGATTTGGAGTTTCACGCTAGTGCTACGTTACATATTGTAGCTATAATCTTGAAAAATCAGATGAATACTCATTTGAGCTTTACGGACCTTATAACGTGACTCACCGGTCACGTTATTAGGTACACCTGTATAGTTGTATGCTCTTCAATGCAACACTTTTACCTAAACATCTGTGTTTAATGTAGTCCAGTACAACACCACCTTTAACTCTGACCTCAATAATAAATATCTAATTGAATTTATACATTTATGACAGTTTCACCAAAACGTAAAACATTTTGAGCTTCATAAACGCAGATCTATTGTATTGAATTGCATACAGGTGTACCTAGTAAAGGCCAGTGAGCGTATATGTTAGGTCTCATTTACAGTGTATGTGTTACATAAAATTCTCCTAGGACAGGTTCTGTATATAACAACTGCCACAAACTGCAGAGCCCTATGATACAGTCAAACTGCTGTAACTGAACAGACACACACACACACGCTGTGTTTTCATTCCTTGTGAGGACGAGTTTCTGGTCCCCACAAGGATGGCAGAGTCCCCACAGTGTGAGTGTGTTAACAGGTTTTTGTCCTCATGATGTAAGTAATACAAAGGCACGCGCGCGCGCGCGCACACACACACACACACACACACACACACATCTTACTTGTCCTGACTCTCCTGCTGTGAATTTTTTGCAGTAATGTCAGAGCTAAGCTGACAGACAGACAGTCTTAAAATCTAAATGGAATGCAATGTTTGACTTTTATATTTACTTTCCAAAGAGAGGAAGTTGCTTTGATCCCTCCTAGCTTTGTTCAAATCCCTTTCATTACTTGAGCATTTCATCGGGCATACTTCAGACAAACCTTGGGTGATGAAGGGTTAAAGGGGGTCTTTTGGAAAGCCAGGGGGCCTACCAGGGGGCCACTGCTGGGAGCTGCTGTCTCTCTATCTTATTAGCCCCTCATCAAGATTAATGCAGACAGGAGGCCAGAGGACAGGACAACAGACTGAGGGCTGACAGTCTCTTTATACCATACAGACAAAATATCATTAGAGAAGAGGTCAGCTGTTTTTCTGAGCTGCAGACATTCTCACGTTGAGCTCGGGGATTTAGCCATACATCCCACTAGTTGGGTACTGTACAGTGTGTTGTAGATTCCAGCTGAGCATGGATGACACCTTAATAAGAACCAGAAGAGAACAAAGACCCTCACACAGACTGGTAGAGAGGAGGATTCCAGTTGGTGTGTAAATCACTTTATTGTGCTAATCAGGTATTAGAGACAGCCGGAGCAATTAGTGAAATCACAACAGAGGTTTGTTTTGGTGGGCCACTGTCAGCCAACGACATTTCTGCCTCAAGGAAAAACCTCAGGGATTTGGTCATGTATCTAGTGCTGCTGCTCTTTAAGATGCTGGTCAGAATCCTCTTACTGGGAGTCCTACCATCTACAGTAATTCCCCTGTGGAAGAGATGAACCATAGTGTCATAGTTATCACAGCTTCTTATAGTTTCAGCTGTCAGGCTGCTACAGTAAGACACTTTTTATTTAATCTGTCTTTGCACAGGAAGGCTTTGCTCAGTAGCATGCCAACTGTATAGTACATCTAAAAACAGGTGGGGAGCCTCGTATTCGCTTTTTTATTTGAAGAAAAGAATTAGGAAACATTAATAAACATTAAAAACTGCTCTGTCTTCTGCTGGACAACAACAAATAATCCTCATAAACTA
Organism: Monopterus albus; assembly: GCF_001952655.1. Classification (NCBI taxonomy): domain Eukaryota; kingdom Metazoa; phylum Chordata; class Actinopteri; order Synbranchiformes; family Synbranchidae; genus Monopterus; species Monopterus albus. The sequence goes on along the minus strand of NW_018127920.1, from coordinate 2,431,973 downwards.
TATAAAGGATGTCACTGGTGTTCATGTCTGCACTTAGTGCAACATCACATATGAGCTCACTTTTTCCACCTCAGGTTTTCCCACCAGTTTTGGGCTTGACTGAGCAACCTGACAACTTGTTCAAATAACTAAAGAAAAAAACACTTTGGTGAGCTGTTGTGGAAATGTGAACAGGGGCATGAATAATGCTGGATTGGTTGTTAAATGGACGTTGCGTGCCTTCCCAATGGGCAACTCGAGCAGCATTATTTGTTGCCATAATTTTTTAAGGGGGGTGATGGGTGGCTGTTGGGTCAGTGGGTGAAGTTAAGGGTCACCAGGCGATTAGAGCTCTTTTGAGATGCTATTGTTGTATAGGGATAGACAGGAATGGATGAATGGATGATTAGGTAAGAAAGGGAGGGAACCGTGTGTAGGCGTATGTGTGCAGGGGAGAGAGAGGCACACACAAAATGAGAGATTAAAGATGAGCTGGAGTTCCCCCAGCAAATCTTCTGTCTGGAACTTTACAATAAGGCCCATAAATTACCAACAGCCCTGTCCCTCCTCTCTCAAGAGAAGGTGGGAAATGTTAACAGGGATTTTATTTTTTCGTGAGAAAAACAAAGTGAGAGGTCACTGCACTGTCACTCACTCTCAAGAAATCACAGTTTAAACCTCTGAAAACATACAGTACAGGACAATGATCCTATATAAGTCTAACATTTCATGAACCTTAGTAAATCAAGTTTGCCAGAATTTGTTATTCTGACTTTAGCATACTGCTGTGGCCAGATTGTTAATAGATGCAGAGGGCAGTGACTGACTGTCATAAATCTCATTTACCATTCAATACAATTAGCATTGGCTGCCTATTAGCAGCTAGATGCTGCTCCTCCCACAGCTTGTAAAATACCCCAACAGTGGCTCCTCTTTAACTGCTTTGTAGCAGTGGAAACTTGAAAAGACAGAGGTACTGCACTGTACATGTCAGAGATTACAAGCACATTTACATGTTGCACATTTTTGCTATAATTTGCTATAATTAAAATACACATGGGCTGTTCCTTTCTTGAACTTAATTATTATTATTATGTATATATGTCTGACAAAAGCTATTTTGCCCACTATGCCCTATGGGAGGTAACTTTTGTCAGGTTTATATTGACGTTTTGCTCAGGATGTCTAAACGCTCAAACAAATGCAGGAATATTAAAAAAGTTAAGACCAGCATTATTCTATAGATTTCTTTTTTCAAGAAATCCTACATAAAAAGACAAAGCCAACAGTGAGTTTGTCTGTCTTTCTTTATTTATTTATTTTTAAAAATTAATTTAGCAAACGTTACCCACACAGGGGAAATAGTGCATTTGTTGGGGGCTATTTTCAACAGTAGATTAATCCAGTAAATAAATATTTGAGGCAACATTACTGTGTATGTACTCAAAACAAACACAAAATAAACTATCCATGGCAATGAAGGAACATAGTGGCTCACAGATATGTTTTGGAGCTCGTCAGAGGACACACACATTACTTGTTAGAATAAACAATGCACTGTTAGTTTAGGTCTTTTCTTGTAGTTTGCCTACATAATAATAATAATAACAACAACAACAATAACAATACTAATAATAATCATCATCATAATCATCTTGCCCACAAACCATTTAATTTATTTTAGGGAATGATTGTGTCCATTGTTTAAGGGTTTACTGTTGGTAGAAGATGGATTATAGTGGTGTCCTGTACCAAAGCCACACCCTATTGACACATATTTTCACTCTGCTTCCTCTTAAGGAGGTTGTACACAGTTATATTTCATGTCTCTTTTTGGTTTAAACTTTCTTTTAAAAAAAATCATTTCGAAATCCCTTTAGACAAATGTTCAAATACAGGGTGATCGTTGTAAAAAAGATGTTATTTCACATGTTTTTGATGAAAAATGGTGATTTAAAGAACATGGTTACTTATTTCCTTCACAAATTAGCCCTGAGGTTCACTTTACTTTTACGGTTTGAAGCCTGTTCCACATAGGATAGACTTTAACTTTTCAAGAGTGCACCCCCATTATTGTTCATTAGAGATAAGGAATTGTGTGTAGTTTATAAAGTGAAATGGAACATGTGGGGATCGAAAACTGTTGAATGTTTAACATCATGCAAATGACTTTAAGGATTGTGATAGGCTCTCCTACCTTTCAACACAGTAACAAAAAAGGATTCTGCACTGAAAAAGTGAAAACTTCAGTCTTCTTTTAGCTTTTCCTTCCACGCTCAGGATGCACGAGGTCACATTCCTGTTCATCAGTATAGTCGTAGATGTTTGTGATGTTGAGCTTCCTTTTACACCCACAGTCAGCATCTCTCATACCATACAATGCAGGTGTGAAAAACGAGGGAGTGTTGGTATCCTGTTAGTAGCTGTAATTTCCAGGTGTGAGTCTGTAATTGTTTGTAACTGTGTATTGTGTACTGTAAGCACATTTGTTTACCCACTGATCACTTAGCTTCCAGTAGATCCCACAGAACACTGTTCCATATGGCACCATGGTTAAGCACCAAACACTGACTCAGAGGAACGGATTGTCTAGTTGTGTGCTAATCTGGACAATATTTGTTAAGAGAGGATGACCTCCTGTCATGGCTTGTCTGTGCTCTGGATTTATCTGTCCAACTGCTCTTAAAGCAATATACAAGGTTTACATGAATGTCTAATACTTCAAGTGATTAGAACATACACACCCAGTTTATTCTTATCAACTGTAAATTATTACATCATCCAAATAATTATTCTAAAATTAACTCCTGGGATGATTACTCATATTTTTAATGCAGTAACAATAGAAAGAAGCTGTTTGAGTATGCTCGATCCATATATCAGGTATAGGACCTGGGGGGAGAGGCAGAGTACACCCTATTCATGCCGCCAGTCAGTTACCAGGCTTTAGAGACAGACAACCATTTGCACTCACATTTACAGCTATGCCCAATTTAGAATTGTCAATTACCCTGACCTGTCTTGGTTTTCTATCTGCCCTTTGCCACGTCCAATAACTACTCCCACCTGTCCTGCAGAAACCCCAGCCCTTCCTGCTTTTCATGATTACCTGATCCCCCACACCACAGTCCCTCATTAACTCCTTGGCATATACAGTATAGTGTCATCTCCACTTGCCCTCTGCCAGATTGTCTATTGTGTCTTTGCTTTCTGCCAAATATTAAATCGCACAAACATTTTGTAGTATTATAAGATATTGTCATAAGACATTTTATTACAATTCTGAGAAAAAAAAAATCACATTTGTGTGTGTGTGTTTTAAAATTCACTTTATTTCAAACATAATTCAAACTATGAGTCTTCCTTACAAGTTGGAGACATAGGTGTTAACTAAGAGGCCAGATTCAGGCTACACTCCCCCTCTGTTTCCTACAGATAAATGTATTCTATATGTAGTGTCATAGAAGAATGTATAGTGGGAATCCAAAATTTAAACTAGGAATTAAACTACAGTGTATATTACCATATTCCTAACAGGCAGGCTGTCAGCATCCTCAGGACTCCTCTTTGTTTGGCCAATCGGGCTGAGAATTCATGTCAGGCTGCTGTCTTTTTCTGTGTTGTGTAGCAGCTTTAATGAAAGCAGCAGTGAGGCACTGAGGAATGTGAAGCTGTGGAGCAGCTGTGACTCACTACTTTGCACATTTGCATGTCACTTGCTGAAAGCACTGACATGAAAAGGCCCTCACATCTCCCTCCTACAGTAAGAGTTTAATTAAAATTTTCTGTTGCTGCAATCCCGGCAGGTTGGAGTTAAGCCTGACACTGGGGTTGGGGGTGGGAGTGTGTGGAAGTGGCGCTGGGGTGAGTAAAGCGTTAGCCTGGCAGCCATTGAGGCTTTTTTCAACCAGATAGGTGTTGGATAATCCCCCTCCACCTCTGCTCTCAACAGTGGGGGTGGAAGTTAAGGCAACGGGGAGCAATAATCCATTGATCCAGGACCTAAACACTCATACTAATCCTGGACTGGACGCAGACTTGGGTCATAACCTATGTGTCAGTGGGTGACAATTATGAGTTTACGCTTCTTCATGTTATTCTAACAGATGTTATTAGGTCTAATATTACATAATATTATGTCAGTGACTGAGAAAAGTCAGCAACACTGCTTCTGTAACAAGCAATGCCTGTAAAGAGAGTCACATTATAATAATTCAAAACATACAGAATGTCTCGTTGATAATAACCATGATAACACAATAGACTTGATATTTTAAAACCTGCATGGGTTTTCTTCCAGGCGCTCCGACTTCCTCCCACAGTCCAAAGACATGCAGCTTAGGTTGACTGGTGACTCTAAATTAGACTTCATCCGGAAGGGCATCCGGCGTAAAAAACATGCCAGGTTTAGCATGCGCATTGTCAGTTGGGTGGCAACTGATGATTTGCTGTGGCGACCCTGAACAGGAGCAGCCACAGGTAGAAGAAGAAGAAACTAAATAAAAAATACAAAGAGTAAACAAGGTAATATATTTGAAATCCTGTCTCCTAAATATTATACTTATATACTACTGATCACACCAGCAAATAAGTTTTAAAGAAAGACCCAATTTCATTTGTTTTAACTACAATGCAGAATTTGCACATGGAAATGAAAATAGGATTTTTTATCTTCATGTTAAGGCATCTCAGAGTATTGTTTAGAAATACGGAAAGCTGTCTTGGTTAAACATTGAAAATGTCAATGGTGACACAAAAAAGGATGTGTTTACTTTCTCACTAAACAATCACACACAAGACAGTCACTGTTGTCAGCGTCTTGTGCTCTGTAAGCACATCACCCTTCCTTTCCCACCTTCTTTCAACTTTTGTGCATTACAGACTTGTTCCCTGGACTGAAATAAAGAACATTGTCAATTAACATAACCGATGCATAAATTATGTTTCCTCCTAAATGCACTGGGGGAAACATTCTGTGGTATATCAGCATAATTTTTAGGATACACTGATCTTATAAACCCACAGAAACATATCTTAAAGCTCTCAGACATTGATAATGTTTGCACCCTAATCAGTTAATCAGTATAATGAACATTAATTCATTATATGGTAAGAATGATGCCCTAAGATGTCCACATTTATTATATAAAGGTTATTGTCTTGCAGGAGTCTTTGCCATGTCCCTAATTAAACAAAGCCGTTGCAACCATCTTGACATGGCAATATTTGTCTGAAACCAAACCTGACACCCTGATATGGGTGATGTAGGTAGCTTGATGTCAACAGGTTATGATGAAAGGCAGAACATTGAATATAGCCTAAAGGTTCTTTTGTTGAAGCATGCAGACTTAAATTGACATTTACTGCCATTTATATGAAACTGCACACAGTATATACACTGAAATATATGAGAAGTAATACATCAGTCCAGTTATCTCTATAAAGTCGGCCCCAAAGTGTCATGAATGTTTGTAGGTTAGATATTTTTTTATGGCAAGTTAGAAGTTTATACATTTTTCCTTTTTCAGATATACCATTCCTTCAGATACAGTAAATATTAACTGTTGGTGAAAATTTTTAGAGCTGAATTATTAAAATGGTTGGCGAATCGATCACCAAAAAAAAGTGAAAAACAGTTTTGACACCAAGGTTTGACAGAAAGTTTGATGACATTGTCTTGGACTTTAAGAAATTGTGATAGGCATTTTTCAGTATCTGTAATTTAAGGTAACATTTTAGATTATGAAAGTATTCAGCAAGTTTAAGTGATAATAAAAATAATAATTGATCAAAATGTCCATGTGTAAGACATTGAATGACTGTGTTTGCTTGGAGTGATTAAAATGAATTGCTTTTGTGCACACTGTAAAATTCCTGAAAAACATGAAAATATAAAGAAGAACCAGTGGACAGTGAGTTCAGGTCTAGGCTGGTTTGTACGGTAGTCAGACACAAATCCAGTCAACGTATGAGTGGTGGAGAGAGTCTAATCCAGTACTCCATCCCATGTTTTCCTCCCCTCACTCTCTGCTGGGGTGATTACTTCACTTCACTCTAGCTTAGCTTGGTCCCCAGAGAAGCTCACATACACTTCCCAACACATGTTCACACACACTCATACCCAGAGTTCCAGTGGTCTGGCATGGAGGTGCTGGCGCTGACTCTCAGCAGCTAACTCAGAGCAGCTTGGATGGAGCACTGCAATGTGTTGGATGGAGAACCTGTGAACTTACTGCATCATCCTGCACTGACTGCAAATTTCAGCAGACTGCTTTACAATGGAGTTTGAAAGAGTTTGGTCCAGATATCAGAGGACAGTGCTGATCACCATGATGATGTTCAAACTGGGTAAGTCAGCAACTTCAGTTTAGCAGGTTACTACTGTCAAAACATAAAAGCTTACTTTAATAGAAACATTTATTCCATACATCAGATTTAAAATGAAAAACCAAAAATTCACAATATTTTCTATTGCTGTTTGCTGTGGATGAAGTGTATACATACAACACTGCATGTTTATTTCTGAGAGTTTGGTAACTTCATTTTTTAGATCCATACTTATAGAATCATTTACCAATATTTTTCATTAACTATTTATTGGCCACTATTGACCTCAGTTAGTTGACCATGTTCAGTTGGTACACTTCTACGCAGCTGATTTCCTTATAATGTCCTGATGTATGATGAATCTGCAGTTGGTATGGCACCAGTCCTGGGTGTGTGAACTGGGGGCTGCTGGTCAACCCCAGCACCTTATGAAACCCCTTTGACCCATTTTTCCTGTGACCTTTATTTGTGTGAAGCGTCTAAAACTCATTTAAAAAAGTGGCGGACAGGCAGCAGGGATTGGCTGTGGGTGGCATTGTTCAAGATCACCATGGTAACAAGCTGAGCGTCTGGCTGCACTGCTGCACTGCTTTTTTGTCTCAGCTTTGAATTGAGGGAGTGATGGGTGTTAAGGAGCATGGCAAGAGACCTAGCTTTCAGAGCTTAAAGGGTTTCAACAAAAAGACAGCAGCCAAACACACAAATAGGAAGCAGAGTACATGTTATGATGAAGATGAGATGGTAGGGGTTGTAAGGGGCCTAGTAAGAATACTGTATTCAACTATTCCATTTAAAGAAAAGTGCACAAATGAACAACTGCAGCATTTACCCATCAATTTTTTGAGAAAAAATGCAGCCCGGAGATGAAGGACCTTTAATGAAACCAAGCCTAAACAACAACAGTTTTAAGAATGAGCATAAACACCAGAGGCGCCATCCTCCCGCTCCTCAATGGGCCTATTAAGGACTGCCATCTCCAGATGATACGCACAAAAAAGACAAGTGCATTCAGGCTCTCAGTGTACAACTGTGATTATTTCAAGGGGAATTTGTTGTAATAGGAGTTGGAAGTCCTAAAAGCAGAAAAATACACGGTTCAAATGATCTATAGTAAATGTAGTCACTGCTTAAGTCGCTGTCTTTAAAAATCACTGGAAGGATCACTCTCCCCATGTTGAATGGACCGGCTGACTGATAAGTAACTGAAGAAATGATTTATTACTCTTAAAAACACTTATTTGGAGTTCACTGTAACTGTAACAACTAGTCCCACAAGTCTAATTTGTCAAATCAAAGCTCATAATAATTAAGATGAAAGTGGCTTTACCAATGCACATATTTTATCAAAGGACTGCCGGTAAACTAAATGCCGTCATTGTGTGTGGAATGACAGTCTCTGCAGAGGAGACAAAAGGATGTGCGTCTCCCACTCAGTGTGTAGCTAGGACTGATTCAGGGAAGAGTTATGCACTTTTTGTCTATAGTAAAGCTACCAACTGCTCTGGAGTCTTTGGAGCACAAAGATGAAGCCAGGTGGAGCTGCCACTCTCTGTGGTGAATCAGGAAAATTCCTCTGAGCTCAACTTGCACATTAGCTGGGGCCTTCCCCTTCTCTGTGATTCACAGCGCTGCTTCTTCCTCTGTTCTGCAGCATGACTCTCTGCTGACTTTGTGGTGCTGTTGTCGTGACTAGAGCTAAACAGTTCTCTCACTCTGCTCTTGCCTTTTGCACCTGCAAGAGTGAAACAAATGCAAATCTCTTTTAGAGACTTTAAAAAAGTATGAGTCATCTTAGTAATGTGGATGCTATCTGTTGTAAAAGTCCTATATATACTCTTACATCTTCTTTCATCTTGTACATGTATTTTAAAACTCACACATTTGTGCCTGGAGGTTATTTTAGACGTGTTTAGGTTCATGTATCCTTATGGTGATCCTTTAATGTGTCAGTTTGCAAATTACAGATAAAAATGTTCATATATTTGTTATTCTACAATTTCCTTTACTAATCTTATAGCAGGCCCAAAGCCAAAGTGTTATTTATTATTTGAATACCTTCTATCTTCCCTTTTTACTCTTCTTGTTTTGCTTTTAACCTAACTCATAGGTTTCTAAAAGAGATCATCATAAATGCAGTTAGGTTTTTTAAATAACATTTCCAGCTGGCATCTGGGCACTGTCACTAACTATTACTAAAACAGGAGGAAACTAAAGATTTGGTGTGAACTTTTTTCAGTGGTGGATTAATTCATATTTGGTGCTCTAGTAAGTATTTGGAGCAGCAGGATGAGGTACGTGGAACTGAGTCAAAATAAACCACAGTGTGTTTCTGGTGATGAAGAACTATTTCACCCAGTGCAACAGTGTTGCTCGTTGTGTTTTTATTTTGGACATCAATAGAGCTCTGGAAGATGTAGTATTGTTAAATAAACAAATGGAATTGTGAAAAAAGGTAAGCCTATGTTGTCAAACCTGACTCAGGTGTGCATTAGTGCACAAGACTGCCAAATGATAAATAAATAAATTGAATAGGAAGCAATATGCCTTTTTTAATTTTCTTTTAGAACTGATCTAATTTATCACAGGAGCAGCTACATAAGTAACCCATGCTCAGGTACAGTTTGTTAATGCTTAGTTAAAATTAAAATTTATGTTTGTCCTACTTAAAGAAAAATTAACCCCTAAATGTCCTTATTACTACTGAGACAAGGAAGAGTTATTTACAGTTTTGACAGATGTATATGAGAAAAATACATCATTATCATTATCATTTTCATTTTTACTGAATGGATTAGTTTGAACATATACAGCTGCTCCAGAAGTGATAATAAGATGTTAGGATGTTTCTATGTTAAGCTCTGGAGAAGGCATGTTATGAGTGAAATGTCAGCTAATGGGGTAAGATCTATGTATGGTGCATATCCTGGTAATGTTGTGCATGTTTCTGCTTCCTCCACATACTGGTTGCAGTTTTTCATACAGATATGGATGAAGTGATAGTATAGTGTTCGTACTGTATAAAAATAAATAAACAAATTTGGGGATTTTTTTTTATAAATCTGAGTAATGTTTTGGTTTGTTCATGTTTTCATTACGAAAGCTGCTTCATAGTTTTTATACTTGCTTTTAAGTGGCTTTAGGTTTTAATAATTTGCAGATACAATTTAAATGAATGTCTTACTTTAAAGACATCAACCCCCGCCTCACATCAGAGGGAGTAGTGACATATTTATATAAACTAAACCCCCCTGAGGAGACATGCTGTGGTCTCTGGAGAATGTCAGCAGTTTGACCCTGACATCCATCTACCTGCTAATGGTCAGTGGCTCTGCTGTGTTATTGTTGGTCTGAGATGTTGGTACCAGTCAGTGCTAGAGATCAGCCCTGGCCAGCTGCAACCATGATCTAAAATGAAGCACTCTGTAATGGGTGGCAGGGAGGTGGGCTGTGTAGGAGGAGCTCTTATCAGCTCCCTGGAATGTGTGAGGGGTTGATTGGATGGAGGCTTGGATGGAGGGGTGAAGAGTGACAACACCCTTGCTGTCCATGCAAAGTCACTCCTACGGGATTCATGAGATTACAGGTAATAGAGGTTAAAGTGCGTGATTCTGACAGAGTTCAAACTGGTCAGCCCTGGGGAGGATCTGGGTTGCCTTTGACAAGAACAATGAAAAAACCCTAAAAAGAAAACTTAAAAAGATCTCAGCACAAGTGAAAGCAAAAGGAGGGAGAAGAAAGAGACAAGAGGAAATGAGACCTCTGAAGAAGACATCATGAGCAAAATGAACAGAACATACCAGCTTTACAATCATACCCGGGTCAATTAGCACATTCTCTAGCATTTGTGGTTTACTTGTGAAACAGGCACACTGATGGATTTACTACATTTACATGCAACAACACAGCATGCCATGTTATTGTCAAATGCATGTTCATGCTTATATTTCAGTTAATTTCTGTACCTTCATGTTGAATTTTCCTGCCTGCTCCCTGTGGTGTCACATCTTTCTATAAAAAGCAACACTTTCATTTTTGGGTAACAGGAAAAAACTACAGAAGGTCCTAAACATTTAGTTATTTTTTTTGTTGTTGAATCTGTTGATAACACATTAAAATTAGTCTCATCTGGCTAATTGAGTCAATAGGGAGTCTTCAGATCAAGATATGATAGAGATAAAAATGATAATAAAGACTTTTTCAGCTTTTGACTTCTCTATTAATGAATAGAGAAGTAAAAAATATATACATTATATAAACCTCATTTGCATTTATATGAGCACAGCAAAAGGTGTGTCAAAAGCAAACAACTGGCTGATCTCTGCCCATGTTGCTGTCCCTCATCTTGTTTTTAGGAATAATTATGTCAATATGTCCAGTCAGTCACCAGAATTCACTTCTAGTTGGTTTAACTAGAAACCTATCCCTGCCTTGAAAATACTGTATGAGCCCAGGCTGAAGTAATGAATGAGGATAAAATAGTTAGTTTATTGTCACTGTATGAATTTTGAAAATGTAAAACTATCTCAGTTTACTCAAGAAACCAAGTTTAACAAAACTGATGACTTGTCTGTTTAGTTACACAAACATTACCGATATATTTACTTTTCTTTTACATTTTTCATTTGATATGAAAAGCTTATACTATAGCAGCAACTGTTGGTACAAAGACAGCGTAAGAGGCTGCTCCTAGTGACTTTAGGGGTTTTTCATTATAGGAACCTACCAAAGCGTATCACACCAAGTAATGCACGTCACAGGTTCTGCATTTGTTTCCACTATGGTGTGCCTGCTTTGGTCCATTCTGGGAGCTACATTTCAGCATCCCTAACAAGGTAGGGCTAAAATCAAGTGCCAGGAACTTCGAGGTCAGAGGGAGTGCATGTGCACAGAGCAGTTGGTGATTGGTTAAGTGTTCATGTCTTCACATCTCAAGCACAAACAAACAGCTGGCTGCACATGTGAGAGAGGAGCAGCCCCTCCCTCCTCTAAACAGATACCGACACAGAGAAAATACAGTGGAAAAAAAAAGCAGGACGGTCGGCGTCAACCACGGAGGCTATGCTTGGTGATGGTTAAAGGAAGTATGGGGTATAGAGCTTTCAAGAGTGGAAACACAGAATTTGTTAGAGATTAGTGTGTGGGAGTGGGGACAGAATGCCTTCATTTGGGGAGGCAACAGTGGTGCGGTGGTAGAGCAGTAGTCTCCCAACCAGAAGGTTGAAGGTTTGAATCTCAGTGCCTCCAGTCAAAGTGTGGGACAAGTGAAAAAGCTGTGCTTGTGCCTCCCTCATCCCTGTGGTGCCCCTGGACCTGCTCACTGACCAGCAGGTCAGACTGTACTTGTACCTGGCAGCTTCCAGGTGTGAATGCAATCAGGGCATTTCTGTAAATGAGAGGTTGTGAAACTGCCTGAAATAAATAAAGGTTCTTTATTCAGTTCATCTTTAATTATCCTAGTGACAGATTTCAACCTGTGTAGATTGGGAGCTAGACATTTTGAAGCCTTATTCTAACAGTGTAAACATCAGTATAGGTTACAGTAACACTATGCTGGGACTTGTTACCAACATTCAAATAAAAGCAGAGAAAGCACAAACAACACCGAACTTTGCAGGATTTATCAGGCATGGAAAGCATGGAGGTGGTGGGAGGAAGTGAGAGGCTGATGTGAGGAGGAAGGCTCAGTGTGAGAGCAGATAAAGGAAGTGATAGCAGATGCATGTGAGAGGAACTGGGGGTGTTAAAGTGGATATACTAGGAAAGGAGGAATGTAGGTGTTAGGAAACAAAGAGAGGCTCTTAATATCAAACTATTCATTAGTGCCAATTAAGACTCACAGTCTCTGGTTAGGCACTGTAAAAACCATCCATCTTGATACATTTTTGACTTTCTATCTGACAACATTGTAGGCACATTATCTATTGATAATTTATTGACTTTTCTATATGGCCTAAGGAAGACTAACAATGTTGCCTTTTCATTGTAGGGTGGTTACTTACCCCCACCATCTGTGAAACACACCAAAGTAGCTCTAAATATACACGTTGCTAGTACCTTGTGGATCTGTTAACCTAACATATGAGAGAGGGCTAAACTGAAAAGACTGCTGTTACCTCACATTCGTAGGCCTATTTATATTACCTTCCTGGCAAAATGTGATCAGACTGCTGTTAGACTTATTAAATGTATTATTAGTATTTTGTGGCATTCATGTGGACGGCAAAGTAAGAATTTCATTGTACAGGGAAACACGTTTCCTAACTGTGCATATGACAAATAAACACTTTGACTATGTGAGTGACATGTCAGTTAGATGCATAAAAATAATTACAAAAAATATCTGTACCTGCCATGTTTCAAGATAAAAAAAACATTAAAAACTTGCATTTGCACTTACACTTGTTCATTTCTTCATCATAGGGAAACATATTTGAAAAAAACTTAGAACTTCATTAGCCACATCCTATGAGGTAACATCAATAAACCAGCTGTATCTAAGAGACAGGAGAGGCAAATGATGTAATATTGGTGAGATTAGAGATTTTATTCTCTGGACAAACTACTCACTTTCATATGTTTAAGAGACTAATATAATATATATTTGAGTCTTTGTTTTTGTCACTTCTTAAAGAGAATAGCAATTTAGGCTTGTAAGAAAGACATGAGAATGAGACATGAGAATATGTTGCCTCTTGCATCTTTAACATCAGTTTCCCCTCTCATTCCAGGCCTTCTGTGTACAGTGGCAGCAGACAAGTGTCTCTCATCTCCCTGCAACAACGGTGCCACATGCCTTGAACAATTGGGTGACTATGTGTGTCTGTGTCCCAAAGAACCAGTGCGGTATATGGGGAAAAACTGTGATGAGCTGTATGATCCCTGTATCGTGGCACCTTGCGCCAACTGTACCAGCACACTTGGCACTGATGAGCTCATGTGCCACTGCCCAGATGGCTTCTCAGGGCTCAACTGCAGCCAGGATATAGATGAATGTCAGAGTAACCCCTGTGATGGTGTAAAGTCCCACTGTGTCAACAGAGTCAGTGGTTATTCCTGCCACTGTACCATTGGATTAGGAGGGGAAAACTGCCAGAAAAACGTGACCACTTGTTCAGAGGAAACATGCCAGAATGGTGGGACTTGTATAGACATTCCTGACATTGGGCACCAGTGTAACTGTGCTGCTGGGTACGAGGGGATGAACTGTGAGAAGAACACTGATGAATGCCAGTCTGAGCCCTGTCAGAATGGCGCCATCTGTAGAGACGGGGTCAATGCCTACCAGTGCTTCTGTGTGCCTGGATTTCAAGGCTACCACTGTGATTTGGACATCAATGAATGTGCCTCCCGACCCTGTAAAAACAATGGCACGTGTCTGGATGAAGTGGATCACTACAGGTGCAACTGCACTCCAGGCTTCAAAGGTAAGACACTCTGTTACAGGTAAAGGACCTGCATTATAATGCTATTTAAATGAAAAATACAAAAGTATGAGCATCAAAACATTCTTGAACCAAAAGTACATTTCACATTTTTTTATGTTATGTTATTGGATTATAATTATTGATGCACAGCAGTGTTCCTCACTTTAATTTTGCAGTTGATAAAGTTGGAGCAAATGCATATGCTTAAAATTTGAAGTACTTTACATACTGCTGAGTGGTTTGTGAATTGCACTGGGGATCAGTAACGTTTTATGATTATACTGTATTTTGGTTTATTTATCTGATTCTAAAAAAGTGACTAGTGAGTAAAGTTTGGAGTAAAAAGTGCAATGGTTGGCTCTGAAATGTAGTAAAATCAAGGTACAAAGTTGCAGAAAATGAAAATATTCAAGTAAAGTACAAATACGTCACAAATGTCCTTAAGTATAGAACTTGAGTTAGAGTGTTAGGGTGAGCCGGTTACTCTGGACGCAGAGTTGTCAGAGCATTTTATGCTGACAATGCTTTATATAGTATTTTGTGACAGCATTCAGTGACTTTGAATTAAATCATTCTGAGGTGCATGTTTACAAAAGCAGCTGGATTTTGAAATGAAAATCTAGATTTTGGGAGTATAGTACAGATTTGGTGATAAGCTAAATTTCATCCGCAATCCTTAGAATCATTCAATATCCATTTTTTTTTTGTCTGTTGATAAGGTTGGCCATGTACTCTGTAAGTACTGAAAGTACTATTTAAAGGCAACAGGATACAGTACATTCAAAATGCAAAATGAGACAACAAGAGAGGTAGAACAGTGAATCAGTAGGGATAATGGCTCAGTTTTGCACCAAGACTGTCTAGAGGAGAAGTTTTGAACTGGAAGGATTGTAACCGCTTCTCATTTCCTATGAAACGAGGTTGCAGTGTTACTCTGTTGTGCTGTTGTCCATGCAGCTGAGCTCTTGGCTGTTCAAGTGAGATTGTACCTGTATGTGTGCTAAGATAATTAGGTGTGTTGCCAATCTCATATCTTGGCTCACTGCCATCCCTGCTCTGTGCCTATCAGGGATTAACTGCGAGGTGGAGATCGATGAGTGCGAGGTACAGCCCTGCCAGAACGGCGCCACGTGTCGAGACCACATTGCCTCTTACACATGTGAGTGCGTGGCTGGCTTCCAGGGCCAAGACTGCGAGGTCAATATTGATGAATGTGCCAGCATGCCCTGTCTGAATGAGGGCTGGTGCATAGACAAGGTCAACAGGTAGGATTACACACCTACAGTGTGCTTACACTGTCTGCCCATACTCACATACAGTATAATTTAGTGTAATCTGAATGATTTGAATTTTTGAAAAACAGCACACCTTTATGGAAAAACAGTTACTGCTTAGATCCTGAGTTCATAGAAAACTGAATTTGTGAAAAATGAGTATTCAGTTTTGTGAAATGTTTTCTCTATGTTTTTTTTTGTAAATTAGAGCTTTCTATCAGTTGACATTTTATTTAGTTATGTTTTATGCAGCTATACTTGTATGGATGATAACAGCCTTGAAGGATGCCCTTTGTAAGGCATAGTGGTCAAAAAATGTTGTTCAGCAAAACAGTTTACAATGTTTTTTGTGCAGTGCTGTTTTCTGAAATATATGGATTTGTGATTATATTTAAAGCACTTCTTTATTCAACTCTTTTCATTGCCTGTCTGTGTTACTGATATTGTCTGTAGGTGCTTTAGGTGCCAATAACCCATTTTGTAATGTCTGAGTTCATCTGACATGAAAAGGCTGAAAACGTGTGCTTTGGCGGTATCTGATGAAATGCATAGTTATAATCATGGTTAGATCCTTAGGTTGAATGGCGCTCATACGGAACTCTCCTGACTTTATACAGTATGTACGGTACTACTACTTTATAATGTAGCATAATTGTTGCTAATTACTACATGTCTGTCTACAACTCTGTGTTCATATTCTCCTGTCATGTTGAGCGTGTTGAAGCCGATGTGTCAATCAGCACTGTGCCGTGTCAGCCTCAGACATCGAAGTTGACCCGGGATAAGAATAATCCCTTTATTAGTCATTGTGATGAGTCATTATTGCTAGAGGTGCTAAGAATATCTGAAACTGACTGGGACAGCAGGGAGTGAGGAAGACATTATACTTCATGAATATACAAAACAACAGATGAAAACTGGTCCAGAAAACAATACAAGAACATAAAGTTGTTACATACCATTCAGATCAGCTCTTCGTTAGCTGATCTCTGTGAGCACAATGTCCCTGTTCATATAAGTAAGTGATTAAGCTAGCCTCTTATTCTGTGTATTCACTGAAATAATGATGAGTTTTTGTGGTCTATATAAGTTGTATTGACGTTTTATGATTTCTTTTAAATCAGAGTCTTTGCAATAAGTGCCAAATTGTTCTAATTGTCTATTAATTCATAAGCAGTAAAATACACCCTTGTTTGATTCATTACATTCAGTGGTTTTGTCACCACTTGGTTTTGCTATGACCAGCAGCTTATGGTTGCTAATTTCAGCAAATGTTAGCAAAGTTTAGGTGGACTTTGCTCTGTAACATTATATTACAGCTGTTCTCGTCTTGTGCTACATGTTTTTAGCATGTCACTGAAAAACTAAACTAAAAGAAGAGATAAGGCACCAGGAGGCATTGTTGTTTCTTGCTTCTCTCAGTTTGTGCAATGATGATAATTTTTAAACAATTGACTTAAGAGTTTCTTGGGAAGAAAAATTCAGTGTGTCACTGCCCTGTAATTGTTACTTTTCATTACGTTGGCCACTGTTCAGCATCTGTTCTGTTCCTTTGTCTCCTAATAATTTCTATGCAAAGGAGGAATCAAGACAATCACAGTGTAAGATTGGCTTGTTTTTTGTTTTTTAGCTATGAATGTGACTGTGAGGGGACAGGCTTTTTTGGTGACCACTGTGAAGAGGATATTCCTGAATGTGCTTCTGACCCCTGCCAGCATGGAGCCACCTGCTTGGAGGGAATCAACAAGTACAAGTGCCTCTGCTGGCCAGGTACACTGTGGTTCAGTGTTAGCATTGCAGTAGTAACACATAAAAACACACACCTTATTTATCTACTTTATATTTCATTTGTATTTTGTGGCATTCATGTGGACGGCAAAGTAAGAATTTCATTGTACAGGGAAACACGTTTCCTGACTGTGCATATGACAAATAAACACTTTGACCTTGACCTTTGACCATCATAATTTGTTATACAGCTATTACACCAAACACAGTACTAGGAAATAATGGGAATAGTTCTTACATATTCACTAGACTTTAACAGGCACAGTGAATAAAGGGTACAGTTGGATCACTGAACTGACATCAGGAAATCTAAAGCATCCATGTTTAAATGTGATGTAAGAGAATAACACATAAAGAGTGTCTTCTGGAGGCGTCCCCACACATGTGTCAAGATCAACAAATGAGTTAAAAAATCTGACCCATTAGCCTGGAGGACAAGAAGGAGTTAAAGAGCAGGGCTGTGATGGCAGTGTGATGCTCTTTAAATCACTCAGGGTTGTGATGAAGTATGAAAAGTGATGCATAAACAGTTTGCAGGTGTCAGCGTCCTCCTTTGATTTCTGCCATAATAATATTTGCGAGCATGTGTGTGTTGTGCACATTGTCCCAGAAGTGCCATGTGCCTTAAAAACTTTAAGGATGGGCTCTGATTTTTTCAAGTACAATGCTATATGTCTTGATACAAAACTCACATGTGATACTGTATGTATGTAAGCTGAGAGATATTAGCCATATTCCTTCTTTAAATACTGGCTTTGAAAGTAATGTGTGATGTGGACACAAAGTCCTGAGTCCGTGTCAATGTTCACAACTAATTTGAATGTAAGAAAGCTAAAACCTGCGAGAAATATTGTTAGACAATGGAATAAAATGGTCCTTCTATAGTTATGGAAGCTTTGTATATTTTGGGTTGCCATTTGGCATGAAATGTGAGGTAAATTTGACTTGCCTTGCCTAGATTTGTTGCTATGTGTTTTGAAAAGCATCTGCTAAAGGGTTCTTAAAAGTTATTTAATCTGGCAAGAAAACTTTGTTTAAATGCTTTCTAAGTTCAGCTGCTAAAACAAGGCCTCAGCAGACATACTGTTTGCTGTGAATGTGCCCTTTTTTAACTTAAACTACAGTTTCAACTGTGGTAGTCCAGTGTTGACAGAGCTGGTTAAATCAGATTGTGCAGCTTGCTTTAGTCAGACATATCTGACAACTGAAGTGATTTTACATCCCGTACATATTTGATACAAGAGGACAGACATTAGCGCTACCAAAAATAGCTAAGAATATGCTCTGACTGTGTTTATATGTGAAATTTGTTGGTGTGAGTATCAGTGTGGGTGGAAGTTAGAATAGGACCACAACTTCTCTGAAAAAATGATTACAGTGACAGTAACTCTTTTAATATACAGTACCTACTGACCTGTGAATATTGTATTAAGACGGAACGGAAACTTAAACCTACTCTTTAAAGGTACTCTACCTAATGACCTTTCTGCCACTACAGGGTCGGGCAATAGTCAAACTGACACCATTAGCCACTCTGTAGCAATCTTTGCACCTTCTGTTTTGTTTCTTAAAACTATGACATGAACTATGGATGCCTGGTTGCAACAAAAAGCAGTCAAGTGATGAGGCTGACCGTTTAACAACATGCTTTGCATCATATTTGTGCCATGGAGGAGGGTAGGATAGTGGAGAGACACTATGTCGTCTTTCATTTTCACTTGATTTGTCAGACAATCAGTAAAATGTGTGTGTGTGTGTATATGTGTCCAGGTTATGAGGGAGAAAACTGCCAGGTGGATATAAATGAGTGTGAGCAACAACCCTGTGAGAACGGTGGTGAATGTTTCCAACGTTCAGATATCCTGAACTACAGGAAGCTGCCTGAGCTCAGCACAGCTGATTTCACCTATAAAGAGGCAGCAGGCTTCATCTGCCACTGTGTGCTAGGCTTCACAGGTAAGGCAGTTCACATAACCTTTTTGTTTCTTAGTATATTGCCTCGTTAACTCTTCACGAAGTGATGAGGACATAGCTGATCAGTTTGTTCGTCTGGTAGGAGACATCTGCTCAGTCAATGTGGATGAGTGTGAGTCTGCACCCTGTCAGCATGGAGGAAGCTGCCAGGATCTGGTCAACTCTTATCGGTGTGTGTGTCCAGCCGGCTTCATAGGTAGGAGACAACTCTTATCTGCTCCCTGTGTCTAATCTCCTAACAAAACATCTTTTCCCCTGCTCTTCCTCCATTAGCACCTCACACGATTGTGTCTTGTCTTTGTTACTACTCATCCCCTGTGCCACTGATTGTAAATGTTAATACATGGACAGCAACTTTCTGAAGTTAACACAACAGTTGTTGCATGGGCTTGTGGTCAGTGAGCCCGTATAGAGGTGTAACGTAGCCCCAGTTTGCCCCTCTCATGTGTTAGCATACAGTCAGGTCAGTTTCTCTAAAATGTAATTACCCAACAGTGTTTGAACATTTATTCTGGCAGTATTTTCAGAAGTCCCAAAGACTTTTCTAACCATTTTGAAACCCATTTCCCAAGTTGCACTTCAGTTTCTGAATCAAAACAAAGATAGCAGTACACAAGCTACTTAGATAGCTTGCATGACAACAAATCCTCCAACCTATACAACAATATACATTATTTGTCTTTATCTTGGAATAGGACTCATAGAATCCTTCCATCTTTGTTGTCATGGTAGCAATCATATGTATGTGCCAAGCATTTCACCATACCAAAGTGTACCGGGCCGCCATTTCACCATACCAAAGTGTACCGGGCCTTTGTTTGCACAAAGGTGGGCCTTTCTCAGCCTTCTCCTGTAGTGCTGCTGGGCACTTACAGCTCTGTAGGTCAGTAGGTGGCATGTGGGTGCAACACCAGATTGTTACAAAGGTACAAACACTTTCAATGATCTCAGAGCAGCATCTTTATACATACACCTTGTTCTCCGGCCAGTGATGCAGAAGTCTTAAAATTCAGTTAAAAGTCTTGTCATATGATTGTTAATTCCACTAGAAATAAATTAAAACAATTAGGCACTTGCTCATTTGACAGAAAACAAACCAGCAAAAAACTGCCAGGAGAATTTGTTGCTCTTCTGTATGCTTTACAAAATTACAAAAGGCTTTAAAAAATGTGGTGTTTTTCCAGTGTTGGGCATTTTATAGACTAAATAAGAAAGTAACTGGTATACCAATGAAAATAAAGTTCATGCTCAATAAACATGTTGATGGTGTTTTTCCATCATTATCTTTATCTTGCTAAATTTGTCACTGATCAAATCAATTTCACACACACAGAAATATTCTGTAGAATATATAATAATAATTACAGCATGTGGCCTTATCTGTTACATTTTCATTGTGTTTGTGCCGGTGTTTTCCTGTACGTACCTATCTCCAAAAACATGCTGAACTGAACAGAATGTCCTCAGTAGGAGCACGTGTAGACAGAAACCTTCACACCAGGTCTCAGAATCAATCTGACTAAACAAAAAAGGTTAATCTTCCTCCTGCTGATCATTCCTCATGTCCAGCCATGGTATTAATTCCTCATTAGAGGAGATTTGTCAGTGCATCACTCTAAATGAGGAGAACTGCACCAAATGCTGACCTTGAAATGCAAACTCTGGACGTAGAAGTGAGGAACTGCGCCAAATTTTTTTGTCAACAAAACAAGAAGCTGATAGCCACATAATGTGGAGACACCAACGAGTAGCGGATAGGAGGGGATGAGATGGTATATGAAGTATATAAGCAGTGCAGAAAAAAACAAAACCAAGAAAAGGTGCCATATGTCCAGTATTAAACTGGGTCTCCTAAGAAATTTGTAAAGCAAGGTGGGATTATAGAAAAGCTACTTAGCTACTTAGTGCCTAATTAAAGCCCATTAAAAGGAATAAAAAAGACAACTGTGAACAGTTAACTTGGTATAGCATGTGTGCAACAGATTGCCCTCCCACATGCATGCAAGTCTGGTTAGAGTTAGGATTGTCATAGCTTCTTGTTTACTAATGACATCACCAGCAACAGCTGTATGCTTTTGAAGCTCTGGCAGCTGATTTAATTTTAAGTACAGTCCATGTTACAAAATATCTGCATTATTCATATATGTATATACATATTTTCTGGTCCATAACTCTTTTTATGCCAATGTGTCATCCCTATAAATGCTGTTTTTTTGCATTTGCTGGTCTTCTGGGAATTACAGTATATTTGGAAATCTTATTTCAAAGACTTAGGTGACATCCCTTTGAAACAACATTTATATCACTTGGCTGTCTTTTTTTTTAATAGTAAAAGTCAAACACAAACATCTATGGACAACTGAGGGCTCATTTTGAAGAACAAAAGTTCACTGATTAATCTAGTGCATGCAGGTTGAAAACAAAGTCAAAATGACAGGAATATATGGGCTGTTTTGTTGAGGTTTTGCATGCATGACCTCTAAAGGGTCTGGAATTAGAAATGCTTAATTAAAAAAAAGAGCATAAAAATTGCAGCCAGAAATGTAATTTATTCTAACAGTAGGGCTTTGAATCCATTAAAAAATTTGCCAATTAATTAATTACTCATTTCACTGTGATTAATTGTGATTAATCATGCAAACTTGTGAACCTCTATTCATTCCACTCTGAATACCAAATTAACCTAGAATAAATGTAGAGGAAGTTTAGTACTTAGACTTCAATTTGTGACCTATGGTTATTCTTTCCCAAGAAAAATATCCCTTGAGCAAGTACAAATTGAGTTTTAGTGACTTCACAAAGGGCTAGCTAGATAAACAGAAGCCAAAAGGAAAAAGAGAGGCCACTCTATTATAAAAAATAAACCTTTATTGTGTTAACAGGGTGACAGTTTTCAGCTACTGTATTTAGTTAGCTAAAGCCTCAGTTTTTTTATCATATGTTTGTTTAGATAATAGTCCACCTCGAGCACCATCATATAATAAAGTAGGCTGGTGGAGCGTTGCTGAAGTCTCAGTAGTGGCACCTGGATGCTTCGCTCTAACGTGATATATCAAAAATGAATTACTTTGGTGATAATTAAGTTTGGCTTTAGAAACTGTGCACACTACTTTAGTTTTTTCCAAAGAGCCATAACTAGTATGAGCATGCATTAGCCACAGGGAGGAAGCATTAGCATATAGGTGCTGCTGCATAGTACCATACGTTTTTTTAATGCGTTAAACTGCTCACATTAATCACAAAAATTCCTGCATTAATTTTCCTAACCCTATCTAAGACAGGTTTTTAAAATAAAAAGATTAAAAATTTAATCAGAATGCAATATTTGACTTTAGTAATTCAGAATTCTGTGAAAAAGTTAGCACTGACAGGTTATAATCATAGCTCTTAGAACATTAGAAATCTGACTTTAATCTGAGACATTACAACTTTCCAGTTTACAATTGGCTCTTCACAATAAAATTCAAGCATTATTATCTTTGACTTTTTGATCAAGGTCAGCTAAGGTTGTCAGAAGTCAAAACTCTCTAATTTCAGACCTCTAATTTCAATCTCTAATCCTTTCTTAGTCACTACAGGTAATACCAAAGCATATTGAACTATTCTAGTGCTGAACCTAATTAAATGGTCTTAGAATCAGATTGGGTTCATGTCTTTTTATAAGCAATACATCCAGTATGATACAGTCAAACACAGAGCTGGATGAGCTCATATGCAAACATTAATAAAAGATCAACATGAGCTCCCTGCATTGGTCCAGCTGTGCCTGGCCCACATGGAGCCTTGAACCTCAACACCTCCCGTGGGTTCTTTCTAGCAGCTCCTGCCCCTAGTGGGCATCCACAGGCCAGGGAACTGCAGCACTGCATTCCTCTTGTCAAACCCTTGAAAGGAGCCAGCTGGAGGCTAGAAGCTTAACCCCTCTGCTTGGGCTGGGCTGCGGACAGGAGAGAAGCAAGGGCTGTGAGGGAGGGATTCTGGGAGGAATGGAGGAGGGAGAAAGAGAGGGAGGAAAAGAAAAGGTGGGCAGAGCTGCCTTGTAATCAGTTCTGCCTGTTTGCCTGGTACAGAGTGGAGGAGTGGCAGCACTTTGTACGCTAGAGAGAGAGAAAGAGAGGGGGGACCTGGTTGTGTCCTATCTGTCATCCAGGAGTGTGAGGTGTGTGTTGGCTGTTGGGTCAGTGGATCATGGAGGGAACTAGGTTGGTGCTGCTGCTGTGCTGCTGCTTTGGGCCCCGGTGGCTGCCAGGTACAGTATGGTACAGCATTTTTAATGCTATACTAACACATATATGAGAGTGGAGTGGAGGCTTGGCACAGAGAGGGTGTAGAGTATTTTAAAGGACTATGCTAATGCAGGTTGACTACTACTGCAAGGGCTTAATTTTGAATGCGGTTTTAAAAAACAGCTCTGACTAATGAAACTAGGCAGATAGACCTGCATATAATGCAGTATTTCAGTTTCTAGCTAATACAATCAATATGACAGACACTGATTTAATTGTATTAAGGAAAACTGCAAATCTAACTCATCTTTAAAGTTCTAATTAAAGGCTGTTTTGTCCAGTCATTTCTTTGTCTGCAGATGGTAATAGATTGATGTGATCAGATTATTAAATTAATTAAGACTCCTGCTGTATTGTGATGTGTCTGTGTTTTGACTGAAACAGTGTTGTTGAAATAAGTTGTAGTTCTAAACATGAGTGTCTATCCCTGCAGGCACACACTGTGAGGTGGACGTCAACGAGTGTGACAGCTATCCCTGCCAAAATGGCGCCATGTGTGAAGATGCTGCCAACTCCTATAGGTGTCACTGTCCTATGCCAGAGCCTGGCCAGGAACCCTGGGGGGGGCGGGATTGTGACGTACGCCTGTTTGGCTGCCAACATCACCAATGTCAGCATGAAGCAGGTTGTGTCCCCTTGCTGACTGATGATGGAGAGCACAACTACACCTGCCTGTGTCCACCCGGTTGGACGGGAGAGCACTGCACCACTTCTACCACCTTCTCCTTTAACTCAGAGGGCTATGTCCATATACAGCTACCTGTTCCCAAACACAGAACTATGCGAGAGACTGATGACCATAATCACGAGCTCTATGTGCAGTTTCGATTTAAGAGTACTCTGCCCGACATGTTGCTGTACTACCAGGGCACCATGGAGGATTTCTTCTCCCTAGAGCTTGTTCATGGTTCCCTCCAGGCCAGGGTGAAGTCAGGTAAAGTACTGCAGGTTGTTTATCCTGGCCCCATCAATGATGGAGAATGGCACCAGGTCACTATGACCATGAATGAGAGCCTGGTTATCATTGTAAAAGGGCTTGGCTGTGAGGACGGCTGCCTAGTGAAGAATGAGAGCAACAACCATCTCCTCTTCCTCCAGCACACCTCCTTTCAACAGTTGTATATAGGAGGGGCACCACATGAATATTTAGGTCACACATACAGCAGGAGGGGGTTTATTGGCTGTATGGAAGATCTTTATGTTGACCATAAGCTGCTACTGCCTCAGGATCTCATCAGAGAGGAGAACCAGGGCTTGGAACTGGGATGTACCAAAAAAGACTGGTGTCAGGAGGACCCATGTATGCAACATGGGCAATGTGTGGACATGTGGGTTCGTGCCAGTTGTCAGTGTTACCAACCATACTATGGAGAAAACTGTGAGAAAGGTGAGAGTGCTTATTGTATACCTTTTTTTTTTTCAGCAACACAAAAAGTACAATTGGATCATTAGATAGGTTACTAAGTGACTAGCGATCAGGGCTTTGCAACGTGTGGCATGTCCAAGACAACATGTGGAAGTAACTATTGGAATGCTTCAATAGATGATACTGTATCCTTACCCTACAGCTAATACTAATCACTCCCAAAGTGATGGGCCTGTTTTTTGTAGAGTATATGACAAATCAAAACGTTTGAATGAAATTTAAGCCCTCTCCTAATGAACAATCAGAGAATAGTGTCTAGACAAAGCTGGATGTTTCAGCATCTGAAATTCTTACTTCCTGTACTTTGTAATAAATCTAGCTCTTGCTTGTGTTCGGGGCTGCCATTATGGAAAATTACCAAGTTGCGTGAAAATATGAAAACAGAGGAAACCTATGGTGGCACAGGGAGAACATGCAAACTCCCCACAGTAAGGCTCGGACAGTAGTTTTAAATTCAGAAACTTGTTGCTAACCACTGCAGCATACCTGAAGCTGTTGTAGTGATATGTCAACACATATCCACAGAACAACCTTATCATTCATTTGAACCTGTGCTTCTGTCCAGTTACTCTCATTTTAGCTCCTTTTAGCTTGCCCCCCAACTTCTGAGAAAATGATCTGCTTCTTTAACTTTTAAACACTTCCCATAGTCTATCCATCCATCCATCCATTTTCCTCCGCTTATCCGGGACCGGGTCGCGAGGGCAGCAGTCTAAGCAAAGATGCCCAGACTTCCCTCTCTTCAGACACTTCCTCCAGCTCCTCTGAGGAAATGCTGAGGCGTTCCCAGGCCAGCCGAGAGACATAGTCCCTCCAGCGTGTCCTGGGTCTTCCCTGGGGCCTCCTCCCGGTGGGACATGCCCGGAACACCTCCCTAGGAAGGCGCCCAGGAGGCATCCGAAACAAATGCCCGAGCCACCTCAGCTGGCTCCTCTCGATGTGGAGCAGCAGCAGTTCTACTCTGAGCTCCTCCCGGGTGACTGAGCTCCTCACCCTATCTCTAAGGGTGCGCCCAGCCGCCCTGCGGAGAAAGCTCATTTCGGCCACCTGTATCCGGGATCTTGACCTTTCGGTCATGACCCAAAGTTCATGACCATAGGTGAGAGTCGGAACGTAGACTGACCAGTAAATTGAGAGCTTCGCCTTACACCTCAGCTCCTTCTTCACCACGACGGACCGGTACATCGACCGCATTACGGCAGAAGCTGCACCGATCCGCCTGTCAATCTCCCGTTCCATC
>NW_018127920.1:2392879-2405096 GCF_001952655.1 Monopterus albus | reverse complement strand
ACAGGCACCGGAGACCTTACGGCCACAGCTCCGAATGGCCGCATCGACAATGGAGGTGGAGAATATGGTCCACTCGGACTCAATATCTCCAGCCTTCCCCGGGATCTGGTCAAAGCTCTGCCGGAGGCGTGAGTTGAAGATCTCCCATAGTCTAATGAATCATTAATTTTATTCTGTTAAAAATGTTTACTCTTCCCATTGTTGATGTGTCTTGAAAATGCTCCTTCAGAGCCACACATGACATTATAAAATGGTTTTACAGGCTGTGTACAAATTTCTGACTGATATTTCATGTAAAAAAAAAAAAACAATTTTTAAAACAAATACAGTATCACTGATAGACATACAGTATAACCTTGTGTTGGGATAAGATATTGATAATGTGTGCTCCCCACTCCCACCTCAGAGTACCCATCCTGGACCTTTGGCCATGAGAACACCACCAGCCACTTCGCCTTCAACATCTCAGAAAACCACGGAGAAAACTTTACCATTTCCTTTATAGTGCGCTCCCATAAACACAGTGGTCTGCTCCTGCAGCTCCACCGAGGAGGAACACCATACCTGACAGTCTATCTAAAGGAAGGCACTGTTGCTATTTACAGCCCTCACACCACACTGCGATCAGAGGCCGAGTCTGTAACTGATGGCAAAAATAATTTGGTGACCTTAAGGTTACGCTATGGCCACGTAGTCTTCCCCAAAGCAGGGGACCGTCGTGCCTTAGGAAATGTGAGTGTAGAGGCAGGGGATGTGGCATATGTTGGAGGGCTCCCTGCAGGCATGAGCATGAACGCATGGGGAGGACACTTCAAGGGCTGCTTGCAAGACATTCAGCTGGACCACAAGCATCTGACCACTGAGGATCATCCAGAGGGGGTGGAGGTTTACCAGGCAAGCGCAGTAGAGAATGTATTGCCCGGATGTCAAAGTGATGACACATGCAAGGTAAAAGAAATCATATAGTCTGTTGTATGATCACTTGAACTACAGAACAGACAAAGGCTGGATTAAATGTATACGTCTATCAAGATCAAATGAAATGTAGATAAAGGCTGAATTGATAAGTTTTACAATGTCACTCTTGTTGTAATGGAGCACAAGTAAGACTATCTGATTATTTTTACACCACAACAGCTGTCACTACCCATCAACATTACTGTCTCATTATGTAAAGTAATTAAGCAGAATGCATCATATTTGGCATAGAGACTGATAAATGTTTCTCACAAATGTTCAACTTTAATGAAAAGCTCTGTTAGGCACTATGTGGCTTTTTAAAACTGAACTTGTGCTAATTGTGGTAGCACCTTGCCATGCTGTCAGATAACCTGGGTGTACTGCATTGCCTCAACCCTGTTAACATTAATCTGGTTTGAATCCTTTTGATCTGTGAGCTAACATTCTCTGCAGCTTTTACCCCTGCAGTCACATCAGGTGAGAGAGTTTACAAGTGCTGATCCATACCATCCATCTGTGTTTGTCTGTGCACAGGATGAGCCCTGTTTCAATGCTGGACAGTGTCAGGTCACCTGGAATGACTTCAAGTGTAACTGTTCCATTAACTACTCAGGCCGGCTTTGTGAAACACGTCTGTGGTGCGTCGACAACCCTTGTTTCAAAGGAGCACACTGTGTCGAGCTGCAGGATGGTTATGAGTGTGAGTAATCCTTTGTTAGTGATTTTCACTCTCCCCATTAAGGCAGGGCAAGTCAAGTCATGTCAGGTCAAGTTTATTTGTTTAAGTATTTTTAATTAGACCAATAGTCCTGAAAAGCTTTTAAAGGGCCATTTAACATTAAATGGTATGGACTGCCTGCCAACCCTAGTCCCTCAGTGACATCAGGAAGAACAACAGAGGGAAGAATGTCTGTGATTTGTGAGAAGTGCCCTGTGGAGGTGCAGAGAAGAAAGGTTATCATGCAACATACTAAGATAAAGCAACATCATGATCGTTTTCTCTTCTTTTTTCACATTTTTCATTCTCACTTTGTCTGAGTTACTGCAGTGGGATTTTAAATCCATCTTGGATTTGATACAGTAAGTCAGTAACAGGTTGTGGGATAGTTTGGCAGCCTATGCTTCTCTGCTGAAAATAGCACATATTTAGATTTTTTTTTTTACATTTTTTTATTTTGTGGTGCTTTGACTCTCAGGGATATTAATTAAAATGTCTTGTCATTGGTCTGTGGTGTGGATATCATGGTCTAAGAGACAGTTTCTTCTCTAACTTCTTAATTGTTTAACTGTTCAGCTTTTAAAGCTGCAGCCTTATTTGCATTTATTTATACTCCCTTCCAGTGTTTGATGCAATGTTCCCAAACAATCCTACAATGCTGATGTTGTTGCACATATGTAAACCTTACATACAGTATAAGACAGTTTATAAAGGGAAAAGGTTGTTGCTCCTGTGACAGCAGCTCGATATAGTTTTCTAATCAACACATCAATCATGCAACATCCAAGACTTTTCACATATTAAGTTTTGAATTGGCATAATTGGCACAGCTGCTCATGATCTTCTCCTTCTACAGGTTTAACTGAGGCCAATTTTCAGGATAACTCCCTCCAGTATGCTGCCAACAGCTCCCTGCTGAGTCCTGTAACCAACATCACCATGAACATAAGAACACGGGACGAGAACGGTGTCTTGCTGCGGGCCACCAGCAGAGCTGAGGTCTTCTGCCTGGGTCTGCTTAACTCCTCCCTGCTGGTCAAACTGGGCAGCGGGGCAAATTCAGAGCTGCTGGCCTTCACAAGTGACAGGACAATTGCAGATGGAGTGTGGCACCACATCCTGCTGACTATGGTTGACCCAGTGCAGTTGACATCTCGCTGGAGCCTTTCAGTGGATGGGCAGAGAGTGGGTGTCAGCTTCAATGTCGGTGGCAACCTCAACTTTCTTAATGATACTAAGATCTGGCTGGCTGAGAACTACACTGGCTGTTTAGGGGAGGTGAGAGTGGGTGGAGTCTACCTGCCTCTCATTAATGTACCAGAACCCCCCCAGGTGAGCCGGTTCTCCATACTGGGTGGACATGAGCCAATTATAGGATGCCAAGGTGCACCAGTCTGTGATTCCCAACCCTGCCTCAACGAGGGTGTGTGTCAGGACCAGTTTTATGAGTTTAACTGCAGCTGCAGCTCAGGCTGGGAGGGGATGCTGTGTGAGACAGAGATAAATGAGTGTTCCTCAGGTCCCTGTGTGTACGGTTTATGTAAAGACCTCCTGGCGGACTACCAGTGTAACTGTGAGCCTGGATACAAAGGGAAGAACTGTCAGGAGGAGGTGGATAACTGTCTGGAGTTCAGCTGTGTGAATGGAGGAACCTGTGTGGAAAGTCATACATGTTCCTGTCCTCCTGGCTACATCGGCAAGCGCTGCCAGTGAGTACCCACCTTTCTATTTCTCTGCAACTCATTCTGGGCATTTTTCCATTATTATTATTATTTTTGCCATAATTAAATTTACTATTAGACTCAGTTAGGTCAGAATGCCTTGACATGGAGTTAAATCGGTTTTGTGAAAACAGTTCTAAAATGTTTTGTGTGGCTGCGCGAGGGGTTTGTCAAGCTTTAGAAAAATACCAAAGAGACATCACTTGAGTAGTTTAGCTTGGACTTGGACTACAACTTGTTAACAAAAACGCTGTGCTACAAACTACAATTGTGGAAAACCTGGTTTGTCTGGCACAAGTCCTGGAGCACCCCTTTCAACCATGTATTAGATGTTTTTGTGATCAGGCTTGTCTCTTATTCAACCTTAAGCTGAATTCATATTCTTACAAATCTGCTGGATCATCAGTTGATACCCACACCAGCCTGACAGACAAGTGGTGTCTGTATCTGACCACTTCTGTAACTTTCCCAAACCAGGACTCTGACATTCACATCCACATTGCCAGCTCTCTTTTCATTTCTGGCACATCTTTTCACATCAAATAACCAAGGGCAACATTATAAATGTCTGAAAATATGCATCTCTATCCTCATTTTTAAATGATACTCAGAGAAAGGCATATGATCAGCACTGCAAAATGTCTCATGCATCATTTCAATATTGTAAAAAAGTCCTTTCTACAGTATATATGATGTGTCTAGGCAGAGTTACCAGGTCCTTAGCCAAAAACAACATTATTGTTTAGCTTCACTTGGTTATGCAGTACGATGTGTTTCCTGAAGACATTACGTCAGGATGCTTCTACAGATCAAAATGTGGAACACACAGGATATAAGAGAGACAAGGGTAAATGTATTACTTTACATCTTTGTATCATGTATCATCACTGTATGTCCTTCGTTAGTGCAAGTTACATATTACACCGACAGATTCTCCAGAAGAAAGTAAATACTGCACAATATGTCAAGGTGCTGGTTATATAAATTAATTTTAGGAAGTTAGATCCATCACCCACTGTGCAATCCTTTACTTCGGCTACACTGTCTAAAATAAAGTAATATAAAGTGAAATGTGTCCAATAGGTGGCGCTTCCCTCCAGTGGCATGTGATGCAAAAACAGAGTGTCTCAATGGAGGGGTGTGTATAGGAGGTGACTCTGGAGGAAACTGCACTTGCAAGCCTGGGTACACTGGAGCCAGGTGAGAGCAGCACACCACACATTCCTCAACACACACATGCTGCTCTGGAGAAAGTGTGTCTGAACTTTATCCAAGTGTAAAGGTCAGGAGAACATATGCGTGTTAGCTGCTGCTCTGTCAGTTGGCATTGCGTTCAAACCCTGCTGATGTGTTTCAGGTGTGAGACAGAAATAGACGAATGTGAGTCCAACCCTTGTCTCAATGATGCCACCTGTCGGGACAGACTCAATCACTTCCAGTGTGTGTGCATGCCAGGCTTCAGTGGCAAACACTGTGAGAGCAATGTAAGTGGCTGAAAGATATTTTCACTGGCTCTGAGTTAATTCACCTTCACAGTGCATGTGCTCAAACAGAACCTGAATCTGGATGATGGGTTTAAAGTTCATGGCTTAGCTTCAGGTTCCCTGTAACTGCCACAAAAGCCAAGACCTAGAAATAATAAACAACACAGACATTTATTAAAATGTAGTTTGAACCAGAGCATGTGAGTGGAACACGAGCAGGGGATTTTGGACAGAGCACAGAGCGGCTTTTTTAAAAAGGAGGGAGCATCACCCTATGTCCTGTTCCAATTCCGGTACCGCTCACACTTGGAGCCTGAAGCATGTCCAAGCCCGACCCAGAATACATCTGTGCCTTGCACAGTCATCCAACACTTTTCAGTCAAAAATCATCCATTGTGAGCTCAATAATGGAGTTCCAAAGTACTTTAAAAAGGAAACTGAACAGTCCTACAGGAGTGCTGTATATTTTTAATTAGGTCCATTGAGTCAGTAAATTTTACATGTGACTTTTTGTGTTATATTCCTTGTGACACAGGCCTAACTGTAATTTGAAATAAATCATTTATACTGGGAAAAAAGTAATCATTGTTCTTTAGATTTTTGGGATATAAGAAAAAGTGAAGTACATGCAGACTCTTTCCTTTTTTTTGAGCTGGTGGGTGTGATTTGAGAGGAGTGGGCTGCAGTTTGAGCAGAGTGCTGAGCAATAATGAGCAGAGCAACCTGGTGCAGCTTTGGGGTGGTAGCGGGCGAACAGCTCAGTGAGTAAGGAGAGGAAATTCTCACCGCTCCATTCATATGCTCTGGTTTGAATACAAGTGTCAGTAAATTAGCAATAATGTATGCTATGTCCTATAGTGTATTTTTCCAGTCCAGTGTAAAACGATGAAGTTTCAGAATTTTTATAACAGCGCTAAAGGTTGCAGAGTTTGTAGTGCTTTACATAAGTTATAAGATTTATAGATTACTTATGAAACAGTAAAACAGAGCAATGTTTGGACTGTGATGTTAGTCTTTATCCTAATTTTAAATTAGATAGGATGTCCCTGTCAGGTGTTCTAACTTAAGCTGTTTTTACACATGAACTTCAGACAGAGTGATTCCTTTTCTTCACCACTGTGTGTTTGTGTTCCTCTGGTTTCACTCCAGTCACATAACAAAACATCATCAACACACCTGCTGGCTCTGTGTGAAATTTTCAGAGAAGAATCTGCTCTGTTCGCACAGAGGCTCAAACAGACATTACACAGACTGTGTGCTAGGGAGCTGGCAGGGTAAAGTCAGCTTAACATCCAGGCTAATTAACTCGGACATTTGCATTCACACATGCAGCTTCTCCAGTAAATGTCTAGATAAGTTCAGGGTTGTGGTGCCTGTCTGAAAAGGGCTTTTACTGTTCAGTTTCCACCTTCTGTTACATTTATACCTGCTAAAATAAACAAAAGTCAAAGATAATCTGTGAAAAACATTTTTAGAAAACATCAAAACCAAAGTGTGTTAACAACATACTAAGATGTACAAGTTTACATTTGATTAATAGTTTCAAATGGCACTTCCTCTATGGCCTGTCATCTTTCAGAAAGAGGAGCATAAGGAGCGAGTTCCTTGGCTGCTGGTGACTATCCCTCTGACCACGCTGTGTGTGTTACTGGCCACGTTGGTGGTGTTCTTCCTCATCACGTTGGCTCGGAAGAAACGTCAGTCAGAGGGCACATACAGCCCCAGCTCACAGGAGGTGGCTGGTGCCAGGTTGGAGATGGGCAGTGTCCTCAAAGTGCCTCCAGAGGAGAGGCTAATCTGAGGCCTGTAGACTTTCCTCACAGCCTTACATCCAGTGGATGTATATAACATATGTTAAGGGCTTTCCTGCCCTACATGGAAATAATGGCGTATAAGCCAATGACTGATCCTCTGCCTGGAAAAACTACTGAGGTTAATGCATCAGAGGTGGACCAAAAACCAGAGGCTGAGAGAGCCGTGCTTTTGATTTCTCAGGCTGTCCTGTTAGCAGGAGTGTGATCAATGGCTAAACTGACTCTGGATTTGTCCTTGTAAGCTTGAGTGTTGATGACAAACTCAATCTTGATTTGCATGGGATCCTGTGAGGAGCACTGAAGAAAAGCTCCAGTTTATTGAGAAACAAGTTCAAATGGGCTGAAACTGAATTTCTCTCACATCCTTTATACAGACATGTAAAGGCAAAGACTGTAAGTCATTGTTTATGGTTTTGGAAAGCAAAACCTCATTTGAATTCAAAATCTTCCTCTGTAGATTATAAAAAGGAATGTATAGAGGGAGAAACACACATTTGAAACAAATTCTGTCAAACTATAGTTTCATTTGCATGCATATAAATTGCATAATTTTATCGGGGGAGCCCCTTCTTCATCAACATATGCCTTGTAGTAATGTTTCTTACATATACTGTGAGAGGGTGTGGGGTTAAGTGTGAAACCTTTTAGAGACACCCACTAATTTGGTTTGCGAGAAGAGGCTGTGAGATGTGCAAAGGCAGGAACTCTGGCTTTCACTGACTTGAGGTCCCTTGGTAAGGGAAACCTGTATGACTTCTTCTGTGGTTTCACCACCTGAATTCCTGATTTTTAAAAAACATTGATAGCAAATTTATGTTTCAAAATTTTTTGTCTAGAGGAATGACACAAACCTCCTGTTCTCCTAGAATCACAGTCAAAATTTGTGAATTCATACATTGTTTGTTGTCACAGGCACCGGTGCTTTATAAAATATGTCCACAAGAAAATACTATTCCTAAATTGAAAGCAGTATTCTTTAATCATGTGCCTGCAGATTTTCATTAATCCCGACTCCACCGGCTTCTGTCAATAAGTTGTCCTTCCTTATCTTAACTGCTACAGTCTTAACATTGAGTCAAAACCTGCTGTGTTAATAATTGCTGTATTATATTGTCGTTGTGCACTGTATAGCTCAACAAGTTAACCTCTTTGCCCAGACTCTCTTACTATGTAAGTATGCAGTGAGTGTTGTAGACATGTCTATGTGTGTGTAACGCACTGCAAAGGTTGAAATCACTGTATTTTCTTTTTCTAATATCCTCAAATTGTATTTAATTGTAGAAATCTTTGTGTTGCTTAAAGGTGGTCACATCAGTATTTGTGATCAGAAATAAAAACATGTTCCTTTGCTACTTGAATTGTAGCTAATTTCAAGGAATAATTCAACATTGCTGGAAATATAACTATTTAAATTCTTTCCAAGTGTGAGACCTACTGTATCTCTCTGTGTGTTAAATACAGAGCTGGAGGCAGAATATACTTTGTCTAGCTTAACATAAAGACTGGGCCCAGGGGCAGCAGCGAACTTGGCACTTTCAGGGTGAAAAAGAAAGCACCAATGCCTCTAAAATGTAATGATAAACATATTATATCTCACTTGTTTAATCTGTACACACACACACACACACACACACACACACACACACACACAATGTAAGTGTGATCATTTGTAATAATAGGGGAAGTATGTCTTGGCAAACAGCAGCTGGGTGCACTGTGAGGTTGCCAGCTTTGGTTCAGTCATAGCAGAAATTCAAACCAGTCTTCAAAGACTGCTTTTTTTTTTGAAAAACTGCATAATAGTCAGAAATAGTCTTGCACAGAAATACTGGGTGAATGGATAAAATGTTATTCACCAAGTTCTACTGCATGCTATGGCTAAAAGCACAAGTTTTAATTTTTCTATTTCTGGTTGTGTACAGATTAAACAAACAGTATAAAATGTGTAACTTCGTGTGTAACATCGTGTACCTTTCAGGTATTCCTGACTCCTGCTCTGCACTGACACACAGACAAGAGACTGATATTCATCCTCTCATTTAACTCTCAGAGAAAAAGCAAATATGTCTGCTGTTTCAATTAGTTAAAACATATCGACTATTTTCCATTCTCTAATCTTATGAAGCTGATCGAGATAAACCACCTTTTTTGTTCACATATACTGACCACACTGCCTTTGAGCTGAAGAGTAACATAAAGGTTTTTCCATTTGAGTAAAAAATGCTTAAACTAAGAATTAGACCTCAAAACCTGATTCAGCTGTACTCACATCTGTCCTCCAGGACGTTCCACTGCTAACTTGCCTTTCACTGTATGTTGTACTCTCTAGTGCTGCTAACTTTACAAACTGCTTACAGTAACCAGGGTGCTTTTACAGTTAGCTAAGGGTGGTGTGATATAAACTGACTAGACACTGAAGCAGTTTGATGTTAATGAAACTACTTTGTGAAAGAGAAGTTGCATTCAAGTGACATCCAAAATATGAATCACTGGTCAGTATGATTGAATGTAGAATAAAATGTCATTTAAAGGGGGGATGAGTAGGATTTTGATCATGATCTGTGGCCTTTGACTTTATCTGACCAAGTACAGCTGACCCAGTACTGCTCATTTGTAGGACAGATGAGGTACTGTACAGTATTAGTGCTACAGCAAACAGTTACAGTTTAGACAATGGAGTGCATCCAGCTATGTGCCATCTATTTGTAATTGTCCCTTTCCTGTTTCAACAAAGCCAGGTCTATAAAGGAATTATTTTCTCAGTTTAATGTGGAAGAAGGTGACTAATCTGCACAAAGCCCTGACCTCGACCCCACCCATCATGAGTCAGAGTTTATCACCCAACATCAGTGTTGGAAATCATTAATAGTCTTGTGGCTGACTAAGAGCACATCCCTGCCGTCAGGTTCAACATCTGGTTAAAAGTCTGAAACCAGAAAAGTGGAGGTGGTTACAGCATCACCTTATTGCACATGGTTGAGCAATGAGATATACAAATTTTTCCAGTATCCACATACTTCTGGCCTCAAACCACATGTTTGTGCATGAAGGTGGAAAAAGTTAAAAATATATAAACTGTGTATATTTCCTTATCTTTGTTTGGTCAGATCTATGAGGGGATTTGTCACTCTAAGGATTCAATGGCACTCCCAGCAGGCTTCCTGTAGTGTTTAATAAAGGTCAGAAATCACTTAATGCTTCTTTAAAATGCAGGGAATGTACAGATATGTGCATGACCAGATGCTAGTATGTGTCTTCATGTTCTCCTGTATCCATGAAACCCAAGCATCCTGTGATCGTTTCTATTCAGACAGACAAAAACCTTTGTGTAGACTGTACTTCAGTCATATATGATACTGTAACTTATACGACAAATCCTACATGCAGGACAGATAAACAGCCATGAACAGAATGACAGTGATTTTTCATTGGAGTTGTTTTCACCATTGTTCAGGGCACTGTAGATCAGTGCATGGTGAATTCTTTTCCAAACATCTATTATACAAAATAGTAAAAATTCCCTGCGGTTGTTTAAGCTCACATTTAGAGTGATATGGGTCATCGTTGTACTGTAATTCATTTGCTAACACTCTTTATAAATTTGCTTTTGCTAGAATGTTTGAGCTGAAAGTCATTTGGAAGTACTCAGAAGCAGTTTCCATGTTTTCTACAAGTCAGTATAACTCTTCATTTCTACTGAGAACATTTATGTATATGAAGTGGATTTTATCATTTGTCTGCAAAGTGAGATGTATACTTTCAATCAGAATGGGTAGTTACACTGTAATGTTATGTATATATGTCATGAACAGTGTTAATGAAAAATTAAAATCAAAGGAAATAAAAAACCAGGACTGATGTTTTCATTTAGTAAAAGCTTAGTGTTTCTTCTTCTTCTTATCATTATTATTATTATTATTTTCAGCGATCCCATTTTAAGTGATCTGTTGAGATTGACTTAACTTTTCCAGAGACGCTGTCTAACACGCCGCTCCAAAATCTGCCATAGGTGTTCAGCTGGGTTGAGATCTGGTGACTGTGAAGGCCACAGCAAATGATTCCCATCATTTTCAGTCTCATCAAACAATTTAGTGAGCCCCTGCGCCCTATGCATGATGGCAATGTCATCCTGGAAGAGACCATTCATTTATTCAGGCTTTTCCTTTAACTTGTCACCTGTCAGTGACGCACATATCTCATGCTTCAAAGACAGTCAACATATAACTTTTTTTGCTCATTACAAAGTCAAATTTTATCCAAGAGAGAAAAGGATCAGTGCATGAAAAAAGAATGACTGAAATGGTGCTGTCCCTTCTTTTGTGTGTGTTTGCTCCACCCCTGTGGGAGGTACTGTAATCAGTTTTCCTGGGGATTGCCAGGTTCATTTGAGAAACTCTCTAGTCTTCTCAGAATAGCCAAACATTGTCAGGAACAGCTTTGGTTTTACCTCTGCCTTAGGTACCCTAGAAAATCGCCTGAATATATCCAGTTATAACAAAGCAAAAAATTAAAGAGAGCTGATTAATGTGTTTAATGTTCAGTTTTGCAATAGAGAAGTCTATATGAACAAGACACTGTATAAATTTGTATCTGCAGTTTCACAACCACCTCTATGTTATAATTAATCATTCCTTTGAAATCTCATTTGGTTTGTCGGCATTCAAATCAGACGTGCATCGCTAATGTAAGTCTTTACTGTAGAAATAAAGTATGCAACAAAAAATGAACTTAAATGTCTAAAGTGAGGGGCAATGAAAAGTAAATCATACATATCATCATATTTTGGCCTAATTTCATAACGAGGGAGGTACAGTGAACATGACATGTAGTGTCCTTAACCACATCTGCGTAACCATATGATTTTCCTGATAACAGTCCAAAATAACATATTCTCACACTGATCACACGGTAATAATCAGTATAAATGATCTCTTACTTTGATTTACTTGATGTGGTTTCTTTTTCACTTTTTACATTACTGGGACTTGTTTGTCACAAAAATCCACAAGCTTTGTCAACCTAATTTACTTGTTTCGATCTGGTCATCATGCAGGAAGACTGGGGATAATTAGAACAGTTACCAGTAGTAATGGCAAAGACCCCAAATCACATTCAGTATCCAGATAACAGATCCAGATTCAAATCACAACTCGATGCCAAGTGGGGTCCAAATGTTCCATCTTAGTAAGTGTGTTTATGAATAGGGGTGACTCTCAGGCACAGCTATCATACTGCCATTACACTGTAAACTCACCAATGCGTCTTTCCAGAAACAATGTTCAGGTTGTGATTGTTATGATTGCAAAATTTGTACATCATCTGTAGTTATGAAGTCCTTTGAAAGGCTGGTGTCGGCCCACCTGAAGGACATCGTAGACCCCCTGCTGGACCCCCTGCAGTTTGCCTGCCAGGCGAACAGGTCAGTGGACGATGCAGCGAACATGGCACTGCGTTACATCCTGCAACACCTCGACTCCCCAGGGAGCTATGCACAGGCCCTCTTTGTGGACTTCAGCTCAG
>NW_018127920.1:2389999-2392727 GCF_001952655.1 Monopterus albus | reverse complement strand
TGAGCAGCTGGTCCTGTGGTGTAGCCGCAACAACCTGGAGCTGAACACGCTCAAAACAGTGGAGATGACAGTGGACTTCAGGAAGAACCCTCCCACCTTAGCCCCCCTCACCATACTTGGCAGCACTGTATCAGCAGTAAAGTCCTACAAGTTCCTGGGCTCCACTATCTCCCAGGACCTGAAGTGAACGTCCAAAGGAGGGCAGAGAGGATCACTGCAGACCCCTCACACCCTGGACACAATCTGTTTGAACTCCTTCCCTTTGGACAGCGTTACAGGTCAGTGTGCACCAAGATAACCAGGAACAGAGACAGTTTCTTCCCCCAGGCTGTCGCTCTGATGAACACTTAACCAGTGACAGTATGATTGGACAATAACCCTCAGTACAATACCTGTAAATATGCCTCGTACAGATTATACAGAGTCGTACAGGTCTCTAGTTCTTAAGTATTCTGTTTTATCCCTATTTATCTCATTTCAACGAATATTCCTTGTTGTCTGCATTGTTTACTGTCTGTTAATACTGCTTATTCTGCATTGCTTGCACTGTTTGTTGCTCTTAAAACTGCTTATTTTGTTATATTACACAGCCTTATGCAGGGTTACTGTTTGCACATTGAGAGCCGATGTACCAAAGTCAAATTCCTTGTGTGTCCATCACAACTGGCCAATAAAGCAGATTCTGATTCTGATCATTTTCTAGCTTCTAATTTCAGATGGATGAAAGCAGAACATTTCCACTGAGTCTGCCTGATAAGATAACTTTTTGAAAATAAGTTCTCAGCTTTTTTCAAACTTGCCTTGGAGAAGCAGAGCAGTCTCAGGGTTTCATTTCAGCATTCCTGGTTCTGCCACCCCCACAGTGTGGAATCAGGGAGGAGGACAAGGAGGAGGATGTTTGTCCTGCTTTGCCTGCCATCATTAGAAACACTGACCAAGCCAGTAGGGTGGGAGCCGCTCAGAGGCACAAAGGAATGCACCAGTATATCTTCAAAGATGACGGGGTGGGGGTGAATGTGGGATACAACAGTGGAAAATGAAAAAAAAAGATGCTATTTGAAAAGCGGGGGGGTTGGTTTTTTATTTCGTTTTCTCTGATAGAATTTATAATTATGTTTAGTTTTGTTTTTTAGAGAGCAGTTATTATTGGTAAAATATATTCCTTGACTGGAGGTTTTTAAAATGTTGAGAATCCATAGTGCTTTAGCAGGAGTGTCCTTTGGACATATAAAGCACAGTGTGAAGGACTGACAGTGTTGGAACATAAACAGATTTTGCTCCATAACAGGAGTCTTACCCTAACCTTAATCAAACTCCTGGATTTTGGGCCTTACAAATACATAAAACAAGAACACACACACACACACACACACACACACACACACACTTCAAAAATCATCTCAGATAAAGTAACATGTATAAATAATGCTTTTATCAGAATCAGAATCAACTTTATTGGCCAGGTGTGTCAGACACACGAGGAATTTGACTCTGGTACAACAGCTCTCAATGTGCATGCACATATCACCATGCAAGGGGCAAGTAAACAGTAAACCAACATAAGGCTAGTATATCAAAATAAGCAGTATTAACAAGCAACAAACAATGCAAACAATGCAAAATAAGCAGTTTAAACAGGCAGTAAACAATGCAGACAGACAAAGAAATGTTCATTGAAATGAGATAAATAGGAATAAAACCAGAGACCTGGACGGATCTGTATAATCTGTATGAGGCATATTTACAGGTATTGCACTGAGGGTTATTGTCCAGTCATACTGTCGTGGGTCAAGTGTTCATCAGAGTGATGGCCTGGGGGAAGAAACTGTCCCTGTGCCTGGTTGTCTTGGTGCACAGTGACCTGTAACGCCGTCCAGAGGGGAGGAGTTCAAACAGATTATGTCCTGGGTGTGAGGGGTCAACAGTGATCCTCTCCACCCTCCTTTTGAGGTTTATTTGATTGATTTGTTTATTTGATTGTTCATGAGGAATGCTAATGTTAGCATCTTATTAACCAGACTCATCACACTAATAAGTCCACATTTAGCGCTAGTGTAAATTTTCCAAACAGAAGCAGCTGCTAAATGATGAAGTTGGCTGTAAGCTAGTTAACACCAAATGTAAGTTTGTCCCAGACATGACTGTCCTTTTTTATCAGATGTCGGCGGTAAGAAGAGGCCTTTAAAGCCCCCAAAATGAATTAGCTAGCAGACAATAAGAGCCATAAAACACAGCAGAATATCAAATGTTTCCTAATCCAGCCTTTGTCAGGCAGAGCTGAGATGGGGGACTTTAAAATGAAAGCCCACCTGGCTAAATGAATAGCCAATGTTGTCAGGGTTGAGAAGAGTCAGTCGGCTGTGAGGATGCCGTATAATACAGCATCTGTCAGTGCTGACAAGTCTCAGAAACACACACCTCTAATCTCAACCCTCTTTTCTGCTTCCCCTCAACCATAACACACAGAAAAAATGACACCCTTCGCAAATATTAAACATCTTCCGAGGCCTATTCCAACATCTTTTTTTAACACAGTTTTACCCCCCTCCCCCTTCAATGCTCTTTCCATATTTCTCTCCCATCTTGTCTTGTCCTTGTCTCCTCAGAAGCCCTGGCAGCCGGATCATCTCCGTCTCTTAGTGTCAATTAAAAGTGAAATATCTGCATTTGTCAACACATCATTTGTGGTGGGCCCGTGATGCACTGCTGATTTGTCGGGCGATTTCTG
>NW_018127920.1:2317152-2389841 GCF_001952655.1 Monopterus albus | reverse complement strand
GGAAAGAGAAGGGCAGAAGGGTGGAGGATGAGGCGCACAAGAGTGGGGGGAGTGTGCACCATGCGCCCTACTCTGAGGGCCAGGGAGGGATAGACTATAATGAAGTTTATTTGTATAGCACAATGTCAATATATGTCATAGTGTCTGAAGAGCATGTGGCCCAGACATTTTTGTGTGGTGACAGAAAATTGTAAACTGTTCTAATAATAATTTTAAACCAGGGTTACTTGCATTCACAGTCAAACAGAAGCAAAAATCATTAGTAGTAAAAATGTAACATAATACAGAAATGATTAGTTTAGGCAAACACTAAGAAAATTCTGAAACCCCATTAATGAGCACTAGAGGCTGCAAGGTAACCCATAGAGTTGTGCTGTTCTTTGTGGGTCTAACAGGTAACATTTATCCTAAAGGTGCCACAAGAGAATAGACCATGGGATCTAAAATCAGAGATTTGGGAACAGGAATGTGTTCAGTAAATGTCCTGACTGTATGCCTAGATGTAAACAGTTTTTGTGCTCAAGTAAACAAATTGGTCAGAGTGTTGTATGAGGGGAAAGTCAAGGGGGCAACAGTAATATTAAGAATTACAGTTTATATGTTAAGGAGCATGAATATCAAGGTTCATTCATTCAGGTTTTATTTATACAGAGTACTTCTATGAAATCAGATCCACTCTTTTCCATGGGCACCCTATTTACATATGAAAATTAAAAACAAAAATGTGACCAAAATAAAAATTGGTTGGCCAGCTGACACTCTTGTAAAGCTGCCACCTGTTGTGAAACTCAAAGCACTGTGATGTAGAACATCTAAAGAGTGAAGTGCAGATGATGGAGCCTACAGTACATTAAATCACCATAGTCCAGTTCAGATAGGATTGTTGATTGGCTTCATCTTTGCCTGACTAAATGAAACAAGTTTAGTTTCTCTCCAAAAGAAAAATGTCTGTCTTTTTTCTAGTGATTCATTTTTCGTGATTTCCTAAGCATGTAATCCTTCAGATAATTTATCATTTCTACATAGACCAACGTATTTATGTTGGAAACACAAAGGCTGAAAGTCAGCTTGAAGATTGGATATTACCAATGACTACAAGAAAAGTTACAAAAAATACGTGAGGGACTCATAGTTGGAGCAAAGGGTATATCTGAACGTTTTTATTTGATTGGGCATCTCAGTAAAAAAAAGGCAGACTGGTTTTGACCTCACCAGGTCATCGGGGCAGAAACGTAACACAGTGCTTGCACCTCATACACTTTATGGATTGCAGACACTATAGAACAGACACCATAAATATAATTTCACCAAAATAAGATAAAAATAACATAGGCCCCTACAGTGAGGACAATAGGAGATTATTATAAAATGGACTTGTAATTGCTGTCATTCAAACCGTGATATAATGAAGCATTAAATTTAAAAATCCAGGAGGTTTCTCTTTACAACAGTTTTTTAGATGATCACCCCCTGATGGTTTGTTCAATAGCTGTTTTCCTTCTACCCTCAATAGACTATTACTATGTGAGTGATGCTTAGCAGAATGTTGTGCCAAAGGAGTTTGCTCACTCTTTTATTTTTATTTATTTAAGTATTGGTCAGAAGCAAAGATTCAGACTCATTACATTTATTTCAAGATACCCCAGCTGTGATGGAGGATCAGCTTCTCAGCTGTGGCAAACAAAACAAGAGTTGTTAATATTCCTCTATATTGCCTTCTCCCAACTCTAAGTTTCAGCTCATACCATAGATGCTTAGTTGGACTGGGCTCAAGACTCACAGCAGGCCACTTCACAACGCTTCAGTGTTTTTGTCAGAGCTCTCCAACACTGGGTTCTCTGTTACTGTCCA
This sequence comes from Monopterus albus, assembly GCF_001952655.1. Classification (NCBI taxonomy): domain Eukaryota; kingdom Metazoa; phylum Chordata; class Actinopteri; order Synbranchiformes; family Synbranchidae; genus Monopterus; species Monopterus albus. The sequence goes on along the minus strand of NW_018127920.1, from coordinate 2,387,990 downwards.
GAATGGCTTGATAAGCTTCTGATTTCACTGTGCCCTGCACAGATTCAAAGCACTCTGTACCAGATGCAGCAAGGAAAACCTGTAACATATCTGAGCCTCCCTTGTGCCACACCACCACACTGTGGTGTCCTTTTCTTTGAAAGCTTCATTTCTTCTTCTGTGAATATACAGTATTATGTTATTAAACTGGTCAAAAAATTTAATGAACAATTGATCATCACAGTATGACACCAAGTCTGTTAAACTTCAGGGATGTCAATCTGCCCATTTAGGAAGCACAAGTGATTGTGAATCAGTTTCACCGGCTTTGGTGCAATGGAGAGAAAAAAGCAAGACAACCTCCAAAAAGGGAATGGTCCTGGTTGTAGTGACCACAGACAAATGCTCTCTCCTGATCCTTCCTGATCGATTCTTCTCAGGTTTTGTTTTGCTCATGTCCTTGTCACCACTGGTGGACGGAGGCAGTACCTGCAGCCCAGTCAGGTTGCACAGGTCATCCAGTTACTCCAAGATGGCTTGTCCATATGTACAGTCACAAAAGGGTTTGGTGTGTCTCCCAGCACTGCGTCTAGAGCATGGAGGAGATACCAGGAGAGTGGCTGTTACACCAGGAGAGCTGGACAGGGCTGTAGAAGGGCAACAGCCCTGCAGCAGGACCAGTATCTGCTCCTTTGTGCAAGGAGGAACAGGAGGAGCACTGTGAGAGTCCTACACTGACCTCCAGCAGCTACTGGTGTGCATGTTTCTGACCAAACTGTCAGAAACAGACTCCATGAGGGTGGCATGAGGGCCCAACATCCTCTAGTATGACCTGTGTTCACAGCCCAGCACCATGCAGCTCGATTGGCAGGTCCACCACTGACACTCTGTTCTCTTCACAGATGGGAGCAGGTTCACACTGAGCACATGTGACAGATGTGAAAGAGTCTGGAGACTCCGTGGTGAACGTTATGTTGCCTGTAATATCATGGAGCATGACCGGTTTGGTGGTGGGTCAGTGATGGTCTGGGGAGGCATATCCTGAGGGTTTTGTTCCTGAAAAAAGTCATCACAAAAAGTACTGCATTTACTGCTCATTTACCTGTCCTGTTGTCAGTAGTGGAAGAAGTACTCAGATTGTTTACTTAATTAAAAGTAGAAATACCACAGTGTAAAAATACTGTGTTGCAAGTAAAGGTCCTGCATTTAAAATGTTACTTAAGTAAAAGTGCAAAAGTATTAACATCAAAATATACTTAAAGTACCAAAAGTAAAAGTGCTTATACTTCACAGTTAATGTTGCTGCTGGTAAAGGTGGAGCTAATCAAAGAGATCAAAGATTTTTATTGTCAATTCACTATATGTGCAGGACATACAGAAAATCAAAATACTGTTTCTCTCTCTCTCTAGTATTGAATGCCATACCATTTAGGAAACTAAAATAGAATAAAGTAGAGTAAAAATAGACTAAAAAGAATAAGAAAAAGTTAAAGTTAAAGTGATTAGGATAAAGCTGAACGGTACAACCTAATGGGCTATGACTCAAACCATGTACAATCAGTGACAGGAGTGCAAATGACCAACAGCAGCAGATATGATGGTAAAAACAGTCAGCAGCAGATTTACATGTAATATAATGTTAAATACCTTGTATATGGATACAATTTGAAGTTCTTTACATACTGCTGGGTAGCTTGTCAGTTTTACACAAGGATTAATAAAGTCTTATGATTATAGTGTATTTTGTTTCATCAGTCTCATTCAGAAAAGTAACAACAGTTATCAAATATACAAAGACAATCATTTTCTCTAAAATGTAGTGACGTCAGAGCATACAGTAGCAGAAAATGAAAATACTCAAATAAAGTACAGACATTTCAGAATTGTCCTTAAGTACAGTACATGAGTAAATGTACTTAGCAACTTTCCACCTGTGCCTGTTGTAAGACATGAGACATGAAAATCAGACCATGCTTTACCATGTTATGGTCTTTATCCTTCTCTGCATACTGTAGCACTTCCCATGCTGCCATCATCAGTGCCATTATCATACTAGTTTTGCATGACATACAGTATGCTGACACTGTCTATATCTGGGAACGGTGTTTTTATTTGGACTGCATGAACGCAAATCTAATTCTGCTATTAATTAAATAACACCTCATCACTGTGTGTGTGCACAGCAACGGCATAGCCAGGTGGATGGAAAAGCAATGAGCCTGGTATGATGCTTCCTCCTTTTATTTTCATTTCAACTTTGGACATCTTGAATGTTGCTTGGTTTTTGTGTTCTTTACATCCTTTTTTTGCTGATCCAAAAGATGAAGCAATCCTCGAATCAAAAACCATGAACTGTTACAACAGTTTTGTTAACGATTCTACCTTCTTTTGTTTTTGGTTTTATCAGTGTGCATGCCTTTTCCCCCTTTGTTTCGGGACTATTCTGGCAGTGAATGAAAAATAAATGCATTTCCGGGGCAGTGGTACAGTGTTAGCACTGTCACTTTACAACAAGAAGGTTTAGGGTTTAACTGCACGAGGCCTTTCTGTGTGGACTTTGCATTCTCTCCCCGTGTCTGTGTGGGTTTCCTCCAGGTACTCCTGCTTCCTCCCACACTCCAAGGACATGCAGGTTAGGTTGAATGGTGACTCTAAATTGTTTGTAGGTATGACTATGAGTGTGTGGTTGTTTGTCTCTATGCATCAGCCCTGTGATTGATTGGCGACTGTATGCCACTTCTTACCCAGTGTCAGCTGGCTCCAGCCCCTCTACAGGATAGAATAATAGCTAATGGATTAGTGGATAGAAATACATTTTGGATTAATGTTTGTTTTTTTGTTTCTTTGCATGTGTGGACCTCCATACACTATCTTACATGATCCCTCTGAGGTCACTCCCTTGAAACTGACTTTAAAAGTGACCAGTTTTGGGAAAAGGAGCCAGGTTTTTAGCTTTAGGTCACAACTTCTCTCATCTTCTGCCCCATGTGTTGCATTTCATTATTTTGACCACTAGAGGACAGACACAAGCTGCACACGGCTGAGCACTGACAAGCAGAAGAACATCCAAGTTTCAACGTGTTTATTTCATATCCCTGGGCTTTGCTCATCAGATCAGTTTAAATAACTAACCCTCCCAGCTTCCATTTCTCTGTCATGAATAAAGCTGTGGCCCTTAGTGGTGCCTGCACTGTCTATTGGCAACGGTAGACTGCTCTCTGAAGCTTAATACACAGTCACTCACACAGACACACACATGAAAACCCACAAACACACATGGGTAATAGTTGCGGGTCACAACAGAAACATCATTAAATATCCAGCTGTCAGCCACTTTCTTGGATTTTAAATTGGACGAGTGGGTGAGAGTGATACTGCACAGCCGAATAATGACTCAATTGCATATTGTCTGATCTGCTAAAAAAGAAAAAAGAAAAAAACTTGGCGTCTTCTCACCTTTAAGTGTCTACTGGAAGTGAAGCCAGAAGCCCGACAGACTTAAAGTACCTCAGGAATCAAGCGGAAACTGGGCTGAATCACTTGACTCAAGGAGAGCCGAGGAGAGGCCACTTTCTCATGGATGTACGAGTTTGCGAGACAAGTAAGTTTCACATGGAGGCTATATATAGTATTTACTCTGCTGATGAATTTGTGGTTAATTGCAAGTGTTGGTGTGTATGACTATGTGGGGGGGAATGTTAATGCACACCCTTGGGTAGGACTGATAGAGAGGGAGCCATCCCTCATTAAAGTAATTAGACCTGCAGGAGAGGATCCCCCGGCCCAGAAATAGATATGCACACCACATCCACACACATAACTGTGACGACTTCTCACACCCTAGACACTCCGACATGCAAGCATGCAAGCAGACACAGCCATGCATGCACACACTGAAGCACACACACATACACAAAACCTATTCCAAAACTTAAGCTTTACACATTAATCCTCCAACATGTCTGAAAACAATATAGCTGGAATTCAGACATTGCATGAATACTGTATATTTGTGGTGACACTAACTGTGATTCATTACAACTTGGCTCTTATTTAATAGGTTTGATTACGCGACTGCTAGAACTCCTTGATTTGTTGGACTTTGTGTTGTACTGATGTTCCCAGATTTCACTAAGTAATTTGGTGAACACATCAGCATCCTAACTCATAGAAATGATGACAAAATTTAAAAATTAAGACCCAATTTTAAATAACCCAGGGCAAACCAAACCTCAATTCACAGGTTTAGTGTAGAAGAAAAACTACACATGGCCATAAAAAGTTCTAAGTGAAAGATATAGTCTTGTTAATATTTTACACTTGTAGCAACAGTGTAACACAATTCTCAATGTATGCTTTTTAAATTTCCTGATCTTAAGGAAACACATATGTTGCAAAACACACATTTAAAAAATTTTTTGAGGCCTCCAGTAAATTTGAAATACACTTTTGATTTATGACTGATTTGTGCAAGTCGTCAATGGGCTTATGGTAGTTGCTAGTTTTACTAATGCACAAAACCCTGTGACTGTAAGAAAAGCACGACTGTTCCATTTAGCTGCTTCAGTTTAGCATCCTGGTACTGTGCATGTTTTCTCGCTGTCAGGCTGTACATGTACTGTACTTTTGTACTTTAATTCAGTACTTAATTTATTCTGCTACAAAAAAATATATTCCATTACATTTTATAACATTACTAGTTACTTTTCAGATTAAGAGTTTCTATAAAAAGCATATGATAAGCTACACGCAGCATTCTGTTTTTGAATTAGAACTGCACCATATTTACACCTGTGCTTTTCCAGGTATGGCAAATTTTTGATGTGAACAATACCAATGGCAATGAGTTTGAAATGTTGCTTTATTTACCTATTTGAAGCCTGTGTAAAGGCTGCAATATATAGCAACAGTCTTTTTGACTGAAAAGTCATTATAAAGCACCACATTCCACCATAGATGTCATCTGTAATATTCTCTTGCAGGATCACCTTGGCTTTGTTTCCCCAGAGTGGATGAACACTGTATAATATCACACTGGTCCTTGGAATGTTAATAACTTTATTGTAGGCACAGAACTTTCAAGTTGCAAACACTTAGTGTAAGTCTAGAAGATGCACAGATGCAAGCAACACTGGCCTGTTTTATTATTTTTGTATTTAAATCAACAGTCAACAACCCAGTTAGCAGCAAAGAGCGCACTTCTTTGTTGTAACTTTTTAAGGTTAAGTAACAATGTGAGCAATCAATTTTAAAAGTTGGTTCCCTCAGCATCAACTAGAGACAACAAAACTGTACTAAAATCTGTACACTCAACTCAGAGGTTAGGGATAAATCACAGTTGAAGATTCCCTTGAGTGTGGTGGACAACACACACCCAGCAGAGGGGACAGCAGTTTTGGGAGAGGTGAAGAGAGCTAGATGCCGTAAGGATTTGTTCACAGCTGTATTGTGGAGAAGATGCAGAGGTGAACATGAAAGTCTGGTGCTGTTTGTCTGTACTTGAAACAGAGGGAATCTGGGGAGGAGGAGAACAACAGAGCTAATTAGTTATGAGGAGCTGACAGAGCCCAGCCAAGTGGCTCAGCGCCAGCCAGGAAGGGGGAGGCAGTGCTGAGGGCAGGGACCTCAGGGTTATACTCATATATTGGTTTGCAGGTGCTAGACTTTTATTACATATCACATATTGTGCCGCTAATAATCAGCCACACTGCAGTATGAATCAGCTTTATTATTATTATTATACAGTGGCTTTAATAAATAAATATTTAGCAATGAAACAGACACAAAATGTTAGCAAACGAGCCTTTATGACATAGTACATCCATATCCAGCAGCAACAGTTAGCATATGGCCATTTTAACACCTCCCCAGTGGTGGCTGTCAATCATAGAGAGGAAACACACCACAATAAGACTGACGTCACAACAAAAGCTGACAAAAGAAAAAAATATCAAAATACACTGTCATTCAAACAGAACATGTACTTGCCATCTCCATTAAAAAAGAGGGGAGATGACATAACAGACAGTACATATAGTGCAACCTTCTGCAGGGTTACCCAAACATTGGTATTATGATCCTTAACAGAACACAAGGGTTAAGGGTCCACGTAGTAATTTTACAGGTTAGAGGTCAACAACAGTCCAATGATATCTGAAACCTGCTGTTCTCCGTGCCCTGGATCATATAACCACACACACTCAACAAGCCAGCATTATGGTTGACATAGTGGCAGAAATGAGACGGTTTGCCTGATTCTGAGTATATGGGTACTGCCAAATGCTCTCTCATAAAACTTACATAAATATATTACATTTATATACTGCTGACTTGCAACATAAAATATGTTTTAAGAGATATAATACCTCCTGGATTACATTTTAATGGCCATAAAGAGGAAATATTATTATAAACCATTCAAGTTGTAAAATGTTGACACTGAGAGTAACTGAAATGCATTGTCAGTCATCATTTTACTCTTTTTTTGTTTGTTTGTTTTTAACAATATCTACCACTTGATGCAGGAGACAGGACCTGTTTACTTTACTAACATTTAGTGAAACCCATGATCTACTTCACCTTGACCAAAGTGCCTTTATTGCTTAAACCCAACCCCAGACGAAGCCCAGGTCAACCTACAGTACATTTTGTACATCCACCAACCACCTGGTGAAAACCTCCTGTACAAGAAAGTTTTGTTCTATTCAGTGGGAAAAAATTCTTCCCACTAAACATAATCCTGGCAGTGGTAAAACAAATTAGTAGCATATACTGTAAATACAGTTTACAGAAGACAGAGCTGAGCTTCCAGGTTAAGGGAAGCAGTGGCAGTATGGGCACACAGGTTCAGTGCTAGACTGCATCAGTACTTCTTTGCTTTTTGCTGCTAACATGAGCAAAATTGTTCAGATGTCAGTGACTGACAGCTCACTTACTGTAATGATATTATACAACTTGTGAGTGGACTGGAGTAACACACACTGAAAAAAAGGACTCACCGGGTCTTTGGATTTACACAAATTATACTAGTATATGCAACGCAATTCATTTTCTCTGTTAACATAATTCAAACAAGTTAACCCTAGAAGAAAATTATGTTGGTTTTACACATTATCATTGTGTGGGACCGATGTACACATTACAACCAAGTAAATCCAACAAATCTTTTTTTTCAGTGCAGCTGTGTGTGGTTCACAGTGTGTTCTGGCAGTCTGTACCGTGTCTCAAAAACCTACTGTATCTTCTGTAACTCAACAAAATAATTTGTCAGTGCCTTCCAGACTCCTTATAAAATATTTACAAAATGTGTTTTTGATGTGTCGCTGCTATGCTTAGAATAACTGCTTGGTTAAAGCTAGGGAAAAACCCTGGTCATGGGAACAAGCTGCTGATGTGGACTGTGGTCAGACAATTTGTGCAGCCAACATCCACCATAAGTGTTTTGTTCAGTGTAATAATCATATCAGACCACATCTTCCACCTTTGAGAGTGAACATTTTTTCATATTTTACACTGGCACAAATAAATGATCACTTGTTAGGAAAATAGAAATACAGCACATGTCTGCTAAGTGTTTGCATAACGCTGTAATTGTCCTTGTTTTGTGAAAAAATGATAGCTGTGGTACAAAGTTTGGTAATTGTAAATACAGCAAATTTTCAGCTTTTTATGCAGAAATTGTGAGGCTGGAAGTCAGAAAGTAGATGAGCTTATCAAATCAGCCTGGCTTTTGAGGAGTTATAGGAGTCCTTAAAGCTAAATTAATCAATAATATTATATTAAATTTGTACATTTTTTTTAAAATGTGTAATGTCATTTGTAATGCAGTAATGAACCCACAGAGAATACTTAGCACTTTCAGTAACCCTCATCCTAGAGAAATGTTTAGCAACTCTCTGCTGAGCATTTTCGTTTTATGGCTTTGTTAGGAAGTGGTTACACAAATAAACCTTAAATATAATCCCACTACACTACCTGCTCTGCAAATGGCACACAAAGGTTAGCAACCCAGCAGGTGAGGACAGTGAAACATCTGGCTGAAAAACCAGAAAATTCTATATTAAAATACAAGAACAACCTTATGAGGTATTAGGTCAGTGTTACTGCATGATTACAGCTCCTGCCCCTCAGTCAGTCCAGCTTTAATCTTTGACTTTTTCTTTGGCAGTCTTTTCAATGAAAACTGCTGACCCTGTGCTCTGAAGGTCAGATGTCCATCAAATGGCAACTCTGAAATGTAATTGCAAGTTAAACTTATTACTTATAAGAAATTTTTTTTTTAATAATCTTTCTGCCACTTGTTTACCACCATGTACAACTTATTTTATTTTTTGCAGCTGTGAGCAGCTTCTCTATTTCCTGTGTGCAATACATAATGGAGAGAAAATGGTCAATTTTACATTGACTATATACTATGTACTCAAAACTTGCTAAGAATTTGTATACAGTATGGAATTTGTGCACATTGCACGAGTCTGAAGCCATACTAGCAACTGTGTGAGGCTCTAATGTTTATCTTCTTATTCTCTACTGTTTATTTTGTCCTCCACCCTAGTTTAGCTTGTTAGCAGGCTAACATCCACTAGCTGGCACTAAGATTAAAGTATAGCTGCGGCTGATGGCAATGTCATTAGAGTAGGTATATGGTTAAAAATGAAGGTTTGACCCAATGATGATGGCACTAGACAAACAGTCAAAGACATTAGAGTCCACCCTGAGGGGCTTCAGAGTCGTTTCAATTTAAAAAAATCCATACTTGTTGTTGCGAGATTGTCTGGACCAAAATGATATGCTGTGGTCAGTTTCACTGTCTCAAGCCAACAGAGACTTTTCAAACATACAAGTCATTACTTTATGTTTCCAGAGGATTAGATTTAAATGAAATCTCAATGTCCCACCTTCTGATGAATGTTTACTTTTTTAATTCAAATCCATTTTTTTTTTACTTTACCTCTAACCTTTAAAACTATACTTTGACACTTTACTCACCAGACTTAGTAATGAGATGTACTGTAGTAAAACAGCTCATGCTCCTTCAGATCCTTCAGTATTTTCATCCAAATTTAGAACTGCAAACTGCTACCTCTCTCTGCTAGAATGGGAAGGACGTAGACAGCCATCTCTACACATTGGGTCGCCAGCCACTTGTTTTGACCTGTTAGCTTGGGGCCTTGCTCACATGGTGTGTCATATACAAAGTATGTACCATGCAGTGCCCCTGGTCCCACGGTGCCTTTAACAAGAACATGAGCAGCAGCAATGTGACCATCACCTCACAGGCAACGAGTGTGTTTAGGAAACACCTGGCCAGGTCAGAAGGGCCAACTCTGGAAATGAATACCAACAGTGTTGTGTATATTTTTTAGCCCAGCACAGAGCCAAAGTCCTTCTTTTCTACACTCTCAGAAATGCTGCTTCACCTGCAGTGACAAATAAAGGAGTGGGCTTGGTGCATATGAAAAGATTTTTACATAATTAAACCACAGCTAGCAGTTGGTCCCGCTCTCAATCATAATCCATATTCTTTAAGAGCCCCAAGAACAAAATACCTCTTAGTGCTTTGGCATTCGAGGCCCTTTGTTCCACGGGGAATTTAAGGAGATAAGAAGAAGAAGAAGCTTTGGCATTCATTGCAACACATTCTCCCACTGTTGCTCAGTCCGGACCTCAGTTAATGTAGAGTAGGTTCTGAGAAATAAAGCTGTATATGCAAGGTATAATGCATTTGTTACCAGGGAGGCTGGCTTTTTTTTCAGTGGCCAAATAGGTAAGGTCAGATGACAAAGGAGAAGGACTGGCAGGTTGTGAATAAAGGCACTATAGTTCTGCTCTCTGTTGCAACATGCTGGTGATGAAGGGGAGTTCTGCTCTGTGTTGCAACATGCTGGTGATGAAGGGGAAACTTGTAACTTCCATGTGCCATTAACAGAATTATTTCTCATACAGAGCACTCAAAATGTCTGTTTAATCTCCCAGAAAACATGGCAGACAACGTATATACAGTACATATATATGAACAATCTTATGAAAAGAGATAGGCACCTTTATTCAAGCTCGGTAATAATGCAAATACTTCACAGTTAGGGATTTAAAAATGAACCCTGTCTACTTTCAAATCGGATGCAAAAAGTTCTGAGAATAAAATACGTCCTTGTTCTGGGGATATACTGTATTATTGGTCTTACATAATACAGCCTGATAAGACTTTGATCAGTGAGTTAACTTAAAACCTATCTTGTTCATGGTATGTAATTACCCATTTCTGACTAATTAAGTGTTTCTGATCAATATCAAAGTCTGAATTTTGATAGGAAAACAATTGCTTTTGTATGCATTTCAATGTTTTTTCTATCTGTGTGCATTGTGTTAAGCACCTTGAATTGCCATTGTGAATGAAAATGTGCTATATAAACAAACTTGCCTTGCCTTCCTTTGAGCAGAGAATATTTGTCACTAACTCAGTTTGGATGATTATAGCTTACTGCTCCTTTTTATGACTGCAGGCTTTTGCAACCATTCAGAATTGTTATAAACCACATTTTTTTGGCCACTAGTGGGCTGAAGAACTTGAAAATGAGTTGACAAACCCACAGCTTTGACACATCTCTCTCCTACATGTAGTCACTGATGAGTAGAAAGGTGAAAGGCAGTGAGTTGGTTATAGTGCACCACATACTGTACATAATTAGGTGATAGGTTTTCCTCTTTGTCTCAGTATTCACTCATTTGATGACATGGATATTTGACTAAAACATGGACATGTTGCTTTAGAAGCCTCTGATGCAACTAACCATGCCAAAAGCATGGCTCTGCATTGTTTGTCTGTCTGTCCATCCATCACTTTGGTTCAGACTGAAATATCTCAACAACTATTTACTGGATTAAATTTTGTACATCCATTCATGTTCCCCACAGAATGAAACCTACAGTACTGAGTTTTTATCTAACATCACCACCATGTCCAAAGTTCTCTCTTCTAATTCTCTGATTTATGACCAAATACCTGAAAGCTGTAGATTGTGTGTAATGATAAATTGCAAATGTTAGTATATAATGGTGAACATGCTAAACCTGTTACTGTAGCACTGTCACTGCGCGCATGTTAGCATGCTGACATGGCTGTAGGCTCTTACAGTATCATCTTTGTATATATTAGCTAAATGTTCCACTCTGTATCTTCTCCAACCCTTTTCCCCCTCTTGTTGCTGCCGGGATGAGGAGAAACGACCATCTCTGACAGCTACTTATGCAGCTGAATGTGCGTGGATACTGTATATAAAGATTATGAATCTGTGTGTGTGTGTGTGTGTGTGTGCGCATGTTTCTTCATGTGAGTGATGGGATGGTGAGCTGATTAACAGAGTGGTGAGCACACTGAAAGAAAGCACATCCTGAAAAACACACAGCATGCAAATGTGTTTGTCACTCTGACAATATGTCTCAATTAAGACCCGAAAAGCCAAGAGGAGCCAGTCTGAGCTGCCAGCTTCAGTGACCCACCCACCCCCTAACACACACACACACACACACACACACACACACACACTTTACATCCACACATTTCCTTAAAGCATAGCAAAGAGCTGGAAAGAACAAAGAAGAAAGAGTGAACTGAAGGGAAGGGGACAGAGGAAGTCTTCAGTGGTGTGACAGTGGGGGAAATTCTTGAGAGGAGTCTGTACAGTAAATTGACAACCGGAGAACTACAGTAAGGCAGGATAGTAATAATAAGACTGGCTGGAGCACACACGCCACTGATGCCAGCGCTAGCTGTAATGACAACAATAATGACAAACAATAAACACTCAGATCAGACATCCCCCCGCAGCCTCCCTACACCTGCCACCCAACAGTCATCACCGCCACTGCCAGGTTTGACGGCTACTGTGGCACAACTCTCTACTTGAGGCTGGTTTCTCCTGCAGAACACACACATGTCAAAAACGAAGAAGACACACCAGAGACACCAAAACACAGAATGCACACACGATGAACACACACAGCTATAGGCAAACTGTGGACACACATTCACACCAAATGCAGTAAGTTAAAATATAATTGGATACACATATTCACACACACAGCTTAGCATACATCTGCACATACTGTACAGCTGTGCACACATTCTCTCTCACACGCACACACACACACACACACACACACAGAAACATACGCTGTGCTGAAAAATGAATTTCCTGCTCACAGACACACACCTACAGTATATGAATATACACACAGGGACACACAATTACACAAAGAACATGCAATGATGGACAGACTTAAAACATGCTGCTGTGCATAGCTTTGTATAACTCACACATTCAAAAACACCAAACACTGTAGGACACACACACACACCTACACACACACACACACACACACACACACAAAACACAGATAGACAGTTACATTAAGCAGTGCGACTGCACGCGCACGGAGAGACATGCACTCTCACCAGCCCTGCTGTGGCAGGGAGCTGATGGCGAGGAGAGGCAGATGATGGCTGATGTGGTGGTGGCTGCTGGGTAGCCATTTAATTAATCTCCAGACAGACAGTGGCATCAGAGAGAGGGAGAGTGAGCAAGATAGAGGTAGAGGAAGAGAGGGAGTGCACAAGGAAAATAAAGACAGAAGTGGCGACAGCCACACAGAGACTGTGTCTGTCTTTCTGTCAGCCCTCAGGGCACATTAGAAGACACACTGCATGAGTCTCCAAAAATCTGTGATTTGCTGAATCTCACTGGCCCTTCTCTGGCTTAGTGGAAGAGTCCCAAGTCTCACTTTAGTGAATATGGAGCAATGGGTTGCAGCTACAAGGAGGGCAAGAGAGGTCATGGGGGGAATGTGTTTGCTATGTGTTGCCTCAAAATAAGTTTGGTGTTGCCTGGCAAGACATTTTCCTCTCCTTCATAATACATTTTGCATTTCTTTACAATATTGTTGCATTCCCATCCAGCACATTATTGCAGTACATTGTGTAATTTCTCTTGCATTGCTTGCTCATGAAATATTTTTCATTATCTATCAATCGATAGCACGGCCTCTGATTCATAAAGAATGGCTAAGCTATACTATGACATAGTGCTATGTGTACTGTAGTAGACTGCTGCTGTATGTGACCACAGCGTGAGTAGGCGCACACTCAGCTGTGGCCGGCTCAGGCACAAGCCTGTACAGTAGATATCTAAAACAGTTAACATACTGTAGCCCTCACCATCTGTGGCCCAGGTTGACTGATTAAGACTACAGCCATGGGATGACTGAGCTTTTGAACTGTTGCTGTTTCTGTAATTGTGGCTGTTGCCATGGCTGTGCTCTGGTTATAGTGACTGTGTCTGTGGCACATCAGTTTAAAGTGAGTTTAACACTAACATGAACTGACATGCCTGTGCTGACTGAGCGTTGTATTGAAGCTACTGTATTCCTGAACTCCTGTGATATATCAGTAACACAAGCGCTGCGAGTTCAGACTTTGTAAAGAGGCTTTGCTAATGCTGACACACAGGCTTATGTTAATAGGAGCAGTAAAGAGTAGTCACAATACTTTAGCCATATCCTTAGCATCAGTGACTCAACCACAAATACCACTTTTGTCTGAGCAGTAACCATACTCCCAGCTGCACAGCCACAGCTTCACTCACCACAGACGGGCAGAGCAGCTGCAGCTGTGCTTACAGCCACAAATAATAAATGCATCATGTAAAGTGTCACTTCATCTCTCCTTTCTACTGCAACTGCAGTGCATTTCAATAAACTGCTAGTATTTCAAAAGTGGATTAGACAAGTACATTCACATTATCTGCTGAAGTGGCCCGAATCTGATCGTCTCACTGATGTGTGATCAGATCTGGGCCACTTCCATATGTGCTCCTAGAGCTGATTCATACCTGATTTGTCTGTGTGACTGCTGTCAAAACACTTGGATCAGAATTCATGTGTGTGTATTTTTTAATATCTCACTCCTCACCCCTCCATGTCTGTTCTCACAGTCCAGGAAATATAAACACAGAGGAGAGCAACAGCAGCGGTGGGGGTCAGGAGAGAAGCAAGGATGTTTCAAATGTACTGGACAAAAGTTTCTGATCAAGCCAAACTGGAAGGAGCAAATTGAGAAATTTTACCATCGCACAACTGACATTCTTGTTCACACTTGACTCACATATTTCAATTAAATCTGCTCATGCATGGCAGTGTTCAGATTGGAGCTGGATGCATGTCACGTACAAACATGAATGTGAACCATCAACACAAAAGATAAAAAAAATGCTTTGGTCAGCAGTTTATGAATCAGTTTGATTAAAAAATAAATAAAAGAGCTTCTCTTAATGGTCCATGGTGGCATTTTAGGCTTAACTTGCTTCCTTATTACGTCATTACACTCAGGTACTGGTAAACAAAACTCTGCCTGCTTCTCAAGGAGCTGCAGCATTTATTTTCTGTCTTATGACAACCTCTAGCTCAAAATTTACGTTCACTCATATGCATGGCCTACTAACACAATTACCTACCAACACCTTGCAAACTGGCCACACACACCTTGCACTGGAATGCTCATTGTGCCTTTTATCTATGAAAGAAATGATCAAACAGACCAAGATGAGAGTCTTAATGCCAGTTTTAGAAATTTTTTGTTTAATTGCGCAGCCTTTGAATCATAAGTACCTTCGGTTTTCAACAGGTAAGCCCTCTAAATAATATCTGAATTGATGTAAGAATATGCAAAGCAAGTTCTTGAGCCAAGCCTCTGCCAGTTTAGATCACAATGAGATGAGCAGACACTGCACAAATGAAGCCAAATTTAAACCCAAATTGGTCAAAAAAATGTTAGAGTCACACTGAATATCCTGAACAGTCAACAATCTGTTGAATGGTAGGATGTAAATCTGGCTTCTCAAAGCTTTGGTCGGCTGTTTATGATTCAATATCCCACACAGCAGCCGTCAACAGATCCATTATAAACTGCAGTGAGCTTGTTTTAATATAATTGGAGAAGTCTTTTTATTCTGTGGCTGAAATTGTTCTGCGATAGAAATGCACTGACCTTTGCTGCGAAATAGACAAACCACATGACTCATTTCCTTCTTCACTGTTCAAAGTTGTCAAACTGCAAAATACAAAATTGCCATTTTGTTTGTTTGTTACCATTTTTGATATTTCTATTTTATTTTTTAAATTTATTTATTTAAATTCAGGCTACATTTAGTTAGATCACCCACATTGTGACTGGTGGATTGATTTGTTCAGTGTGAGCAGAGGTCATAACTGTGTATTTTGGCTGTGTAGAAAGGGTCGTTAAAATGTATGATATAAATTAAAACAACATACAAGATTACAATGTTCACACAGCTCCAGCTGGCTAATGCAGAGATACTGTAATACTGGTAAAGATACTCAAACACTTCTGTGGAGCTACAGCAAGAACATAAAAGCAAAATAAAAGGATTCACTCATTCAGAAAAGTTAGTTTTTAGGCCTAAAACAGAAACAATTAGACCAACATGTGACAATAAAGCTCATTGCTCTATAAATATTAGTGTATTTTAAATGATAGGTGACCTGTTTGTGATTGCCATGCACGCTGTGTGTGTGTTTGTGTGTGGACTATTATGCTACAGGTACAGACCTGCATGCGTGAGGCTGTGCTTACCTGTATATGGTGGGTGTGTCTGCGGTCCCCTGGTGTGGAGGGCCTGGTAACGGGGCTAATTGGGTGTAAGGGGAGATGTGTGTGTGTGTGGTGCTGTTAGGTGTGTGTGTGTGTGTGTGTGTATGTGTGTTCGGTGACTCTCCAGCATCAGCTGCACCTGATCCGGCTGTTTGATTAAGCTGTGTAATCTCTTGCATGAAACAACAGCTGACCAGCTCCCTGGGGTGGTGGCCACACACTAACACACTGACTCACACACACCTGTGCTGGTGGCTATGACAGCAGGCACCTTGCACTCCCTGAGGAAGGTACTTTCTATCACACACCTGGTATCTACAGCTCCCCTGTCTCAAAGGTGAAATCTTACGACACAAAAACAGTTGGACAGACCAAGAAGTGTGTGTGTGTGTGTGTGTGTTTCCATGTAAAGGTCTTAGAATCACCACTGTGATTGTGGGAAAATGAAAACTGATCCTAAATGGATCTGGAGACATTTGATCTATATATAGACCACATTCACATTTCACTCTGTGCATGAATCTTCAGATATAAGTAAATAAGATGAAGTTTCACCTACTGCTGTAACAGAGTAGTAATCAATCCTTCATCACCTTTCCTGTATTGGGGTGTGAAACACATCGATCCAGTACAATTCAATGACTTGAGGTCAATAAAAAGGAACAACGGCATTAGAAAAAAGGTAATAAAAATCTGAATATGCTATCACCACATTGTGGCATTTCTTCTTATTGAAACATGACCTACTGAGCACTGCTAAGCCACAACATCCTGTGTTAAAGGCACATGATACAAGTAAAAGCTGCATCCACTGATGGATACACTGAATAAATGAACTCCAGTGCCATACTCAGTTAGATCTGAGATGCCCATTCTGTAATTGATTATTTCCACATTATGCTTTAACTCTACAACATTTTTTCCTCCACTACATTCATCTTACAGTCACATTGTGTAACCTAAAATGTTCCAATCCTATGACAAGCAAATAAAATATGACACGCTTTTATATAGTTTCATGACCCAACAGAAGAGACTCTAGTTAGAGTAAGTAACAGTAAATCTGAGCACATACTTTAAGTTTATTTTGATGGTAGTACCTCTGTATTTTTAATGTTCTATCACACTGTTCTATTGTTGTTTTTGATTAAAAATATGAATATGTTATTTTGAAAATAGCTGATAAATCCTGAGCTGACATTTCTGAGGCTCATAATTTGCTTTTTAAGTAAATGCCATATTATAACTGACTCGTTAAATTGATAATGGCTCCTTGTTGACTTTCACAAGTCATAGTGGTGCATTTAAAGATGAATTTGAATGGGTTCTCATTAACATTTATTTGCTCCATTGGTTTCTGTAGTATGACTATAGTTTAGTTTTTACTTAAGTAATTTTGATTTTTAGGATTTTATGTGTTTCATTGTTACATGTTTTGTTGGATAATATGTTGGATAACATGGTACCCCTTGTTGCAGTTCTGTTTAAAACCTACATAGAGCACAATTTAATTTTAGCTACTTTATGCTACACTCTGATATTTATAGCACAGTCTGGATGCATGTTTTGTTATTAACTCTGGAACCTGTGTATGCGGTGTGTTGTGCTGTAGACCTTCAGTTCCCTAGTGGCTTCATTTTACTGGGTTTTCCCAGTGACTAAAAATTCACTCAATTGCATTATGGGCTAAAAATGCAAGTTTATTGTCTCCCTAAACTTTTGGCTGATGCATGTGTCTAGTATTTTACCCACAATATAGCCCCAAAGAATCTCAAACAAACTGAAGTGCTTTTACATTTAATTGACACCTATTTATTTCCTGAAATAAACTAAATAAATATTAAGCCCTGCTCTACTTACTTTACAATAAGAAAGCAGGTTGTTATCATTTTTCAAAATAAATATAAGCAAAATCTTTAGAAACATATATTTGAACACAAACTCAAATATTTAATATGTTAAACATACCACAGAAATCTGCTGTGGTGATTCTGGGTGTAGCAGTTACTTTCTTGTCTGAAGCTGTGGATTTCTGCAGATTATTTGCAGATGTTTCTAACGTTACCGCATGGACAGCCCCACTGGAGGTGTCTGATGTAGACTCACACACCCAAACACACACGACTCCAATAACTTCACTCCCCCGGCAACGTGCTGTGGGAGCTGGTCAGCAGCGTCAGTCAATTGATTGAGCGCAGAGGAGGAGGAGGAGAAGGAGGAAGGAGCCGCAGGCCATGAGCAGCGGAGGAGGTGAAGACCTATTGGAAATCAGCGCACCATGAGCATTTCTGCCCCACATGGGCAGAACACGCGCTCAGACAGCTGCCACAGCCCTCTGCAGCCAGGCCCATCGCACACTGGGCCAGAGAGTGTTAACCGTAGAGCAGCCGCACAGTTTGGAGTCTAATTGTGTTCACTTCTTGTTGATTTCACCAATGAGGCTGCTCCAGAGTGAGGTCCAGTCTTTAGGGAACAAATGGAGAAAACACATTCAGAAAGATGACACCCACTGTGGTTCAGCTCAGGATGACAGCGGTTTTGTATATTTAGCTCATTTATGATTATCATACCATAACCTGTATTACAAACCACCTTCCAAACCAAAAATTGAACCTACACTGGTTTGAATGGTCACATCAGATTAATGCATCTGATTAGCACTACGGTAACTGTAGACTAAAACGTTCTTTCATACCTCTTCATAAAAATCTGTGTCATTAAAAAGTATGCAACAGCAGGAACATTTTTGTTTTTAAAAGCTAAGGTCATAATAGAAATAAAAAATACATTTTAGCCCCCTCCCCCAAAACTTTTATGCAAACTGTCAATGTTACCAGTCAAGTCAAGATTATGTGGAATCTGTGGTCAATAATGTTAAAAACAGAATCATGAATCTTTAGGCGAAATCAGTCTTAGATGCTGGTGCTATGATCTGGTGCCAAAAATGATTATTGTTAATATTCTATAACATAAATAGTCCTGACTTATACTGACATTTTTAACACAGTCAGATGTTCCTGATGCTTTGTGGCCATATTTTGGAATTTAAAATTTAAATAGAACAAGTTTCCCCATTAAATGTGAACAGCCAGCATGAGACACTTTCTACCAAAATACCAACTTAAAAAATTATTTTATGTTTTCAGCTCCATTAAACTGAATCAGGCAAGTTTCAGTGCTGAGTTTAAAGGCTGTCCAGTATAATCTTCATCATTTCATCAGCATAGATTGTTTGGTCAGGAATCTTCTCTTGGTATTCAGAAAGCAATCTCTATCATGCTATAGGTGTTTTCATTTCAAATCCAGAATACTCAGCTGGACCCTGGTGACTTAATGTCTTCACTCATGAAGCTTCACATGTCATTTCCACACCCTAGCAGAACGCCACTTTACATCTGTGTGTTGTTATCAAAATGCAAAGACACCTTCAGCCCTTCAGTCACAGAGAGGAGCGACTTCTACACATACAACAAACACACAGCCTCTCTCTCCAAACAACTTCTGCATAGGTACAGTGCTGTACAGTAGTTAATTAGAGCCTATTTATAGACTTGGTGGTGGGGGTGACACTGTGGCAGAGAGGCTGCAGTACCCGTCAGGGCCTCTGGATGCCAGTGTGGTGTCAGTAACAATGTGCCTGGAGAGGAGTGGGGAGACAGAGGAAATGGGCGATGAAAGCGATGGAGGAGCCGGTTGAAGGCGAGGAGGAGCTAATGTTCAGAGGCAAGAAATCTGCTGGATTCTCTTCTTTTCTTCATTTCTCTGTTGAGTCTGACCATACTGCTCAGTTCCTCCAAATTCTACGGTGTGTGTTGAATTGTACTTTTTGTCCTCTCTGTCTGTTTTCCAGTGTGTGATGGAGGTAGACCATGGTGTGGCAGACTTGGAGGCTGCCTAATTAATGCTCCAGAGCCTAGGAGGTGTGTTGTGTGTGCGCCAGAGAGAGAGCATGTGTATTTGTACTTCCAGTTGTATGTACTCTATGTGACTGTGTGCACACATGCATATGAGGGATGTGTGTGTTTATGTGCATGTGTGTTACCTCCCCCCACCCTTCATCCCCCCGGGGCGTGAAGCAGACTGTAGGGGCTGGTGCAGGAACAGAGCTGGGATCATGGAAGCAGCACTACAGGCATCTGCCCCCAGGAAGCATCACCAGCCCCGTGCAGCTGGCACTTAGGCCTTCATGAGCCAGGAAATGGCACACCTCACCGACTAGCCCCCCGCACACACACACACACTCCATCCCTCCCCATACAAACCAATGTACACACTCCCAGTTCACACTGTTCATCAAACAAACAAACATCATTCATTCATTTTGGGAAAAAAATCATGGTGTGAGGAAACAAATACAATGATGATTAGAAGGGGTTTCATTTGCCGTTTGTCTCTCACACATATTGGATTGTTTTTAAATACTCTGAGAGACAGCTTACATGACAAAAATGTGTATTATGTGAAGAATGGCTGTATTTTGAGTCTTCTGCCATAAATTCGTGGCTATTTATCATGTGGTGGAGCTGGGAGCAAAACATAAGAATAGCTTAAGATTTGTGTTTTACATATTTACATACAAAGCTCTGTGGGGAATTCAAAGATGGACAATTTGACAATTACAACCTCCTCCTCCTCCTTTCCCCCTCCACTGAAAGCCTTAGATTCCCTAAAGAATACAGCATGCATGACATAAGTGCATGTGTATCTATGTATCTCTCCCTGGATTTCATGTAAATGCAGTTTGATTTATTGTTTGCATGTGTTTGCATGCATGTGTGGGTGTTCATGTATGTCTGGATGTGCATGCTTGCTGTGCATGGCACCATGTGCAGACAGCGGGGTCTGAATCTGTGTGTTGTGCAGGGCGACGTGTCCATCATCCTCTGTAGCTGGCAGACAACCAGCTGACAGAGCGACAGGCCCTCACCTTGGATTACTCCCATACTGAGGAGGCTGCTCTGGGCCTGGCCACCAGGGCAAGCAGTGCACTAACAGGCCCAGGCCTCAGCCATCCTCTCTGCACCCACACACAGACAGGACTGCGGGGTACAATTAGGCGGACAGGACGCCATACCACCGCTCACCTGTCAGCTAGACTGGCGATGTGCGTGGGGTGCAAATTGACAAGAGTGCCACAACCAGGCCGACAGGAGCTCTACAGCAGGGACAAATCTCCCTAACAAACCCCAGTGTCCTGTCAGTCAGTGCAGGGGCCAACTCACATTGACCCTGCGGACCAGGCGCTGGGATCTGCCTGTTCCTGGGTGATCCCCTGGCAGACGCTGGCCATGGAGGGACCTGTCACTGAGCTGAGATGACATGGTCACATGCAGGCACAGCCAACACCACCATCAGCCTCTCAGTCATTACCTTCCATCAGCCGACCAGAAAATAGACTGGTAGAATCTGTACAGGAAAATGACCTAAAGGCCTGACCTGAAAATGGCACAAAAAGCTGGGAGATGGTGCTTCCTGCTCCCAAAATAATAGTCTGTGTCAGTGCACCTGGCCACTAGCCAGTGGCCATATCAATACCTCCCAAACAAGACAGAGGAGTATAAAGTAGAGGTCCTGTCCAAAATTGCCTCTAGCCTTAGTATCAAGATTTAAAAGTACACAGAAGATCCAAAGTACTTTTGCTCAGATTAACAAAGTTGATCATTGATTACACAAATAAAAGGAACTTTTTCATGGTCAGCAGGAGGACACAGAGAGAAAGAATAAACATGATTCCTGACAAAAGATTACGATGGGCAAGGAGCAGGGACTCAGCTAATCCAGTTGTCTGACTGCGATCTGCCATTTGGAATGTTGCAAGGGTAATGCACCACTCAATTTACTGACATTTGCACTAATCTGTTTAATTCTCTTTTAAGGGGGAAAATGTTCACATGAGTGAGCGGCATGTTTTAATGTCGATGATTTAAAGACGGACAGAGTTATGGAAGCGGACAGCCCAAAGAATGCAGCCGGCCAGCCGGCCTGAGCATGGGCATGGGGATGGAGAATGCTGTGGGTTGAAAGTAGGAGTGGGGAAGGGTGGGGAGGGGGTGTACTGGTGGAGAAATGGGTTGCCAAGAAGGCCATTTTCCATTTCTCTCTGTCATTCTTTCTGTTTCTGTTTCAAAATAGACCTGAGAGCTGAGGAGAAAGGTACCACTCAATTAGGCTTTCCATATCCTTTTACGCAAGTAATGGTCCTCCATACTGGGGACTATATGGGAGCCAAATACTGGGGCTGTGTGCAGGGCTGGTCCCTCTGGCGAGGCGGGCTCATCCCAGCCCATTGTTCTCTATCAGTGGACAAGGCTGATTCCTGTAATTAGCTGTCAGTGCAGAGCCCTCAGCAGCTTAGTGCTGTCCGCTCAAATCAAACTAATGAAATGCAATCCACTCAAATGTCCTGGATGCATATCTGTAACAGGCCTGCACACACGAGAGGGGAGGCAGGGGGAGCCTGCACCACGGCAGGGAAAAATCCCCCCTTTGCCAAAGTTAGGATTCAATGTACGCTCATTAATCCGTTAATTCAGCACATTTTTGACAGCCAATTAATGTGGATGAGGAGTGGGTGATCTGGGCAGGACAGGAGGTGCCTGAGCACGGTAAGAGGACCAGGAGTGAGGGGGTGAAGGGCTAGCGGACCCCAGCGTCACTCAACCATTTCATTTCTCTGTAGCAATCCTGGCAACCAACAAGCCATAATTCCATGCACAACAGAACACATATTTATTCTTAATCCATGTATGAAACGAGGGAAGATATTTTGGATTTTCACTCCAGAGAGAGCGCTCAGAAAACGCCGACTGTAGCGCTGCCAAGAACTTACATGCTAAATTTGACAATTTAATGTTAGACTTGCTGTAAACTTTCAGAAAACATGGAGGTAATATCTGTTTGTTTTCTGGAAATTCTCACAGCACTTTTAACAGGTTTACCACCTCTCTGGTTGTATTCACACGTACAACAATGGAGTGATCAGTGCCAGTAAAATATAGAAGCAAAACACACCAACAATTACAGTTTTATCCACTACAGTTTACAATTTAGGATAATAATTTGTTTTTTGATGAAAAATATAAATGTTCAATACCAGCCTACTATTCCAAAATTCAGACCTTTAATAAACATTAATAAGTCCCATGTTTGAATGGGTGGAATTTGTTGAGAAGATTTTAAGATTCTATTCCAAAGCAAGAACACCATTGTAACATGATCATTTTATATTGTGATTAACAAAGTAAAATGTAAAGCAGCAGAGCACAGTGCTCCTCGGAAAAAAAAACAGATAGTTTTGGAACATTTTATTTTTAAGTTTTATATATATATATAAATATATATATATATGTACACAAGTGCCCTCCCCATGCCACCTACAAAATGAGAAAGAACTTAACTGAAAGAAGTAACTATTAATAAGACAAATACATTATATTAATAATGAACAGTGTAAGGATACAAGATATTGTGAGTGATTTATAGACCACTAATGACTAATCAGTAGTAATATTTTTACATCAGACCTAATTTATATCTCGCCCAAGTAAACCTGCCAAATCCTAAGAAAGGTGTTTAATCCCTTCCAGACACTGTGTGTGAGCTTTTCCAGTGGAATGCAGCTTTGCGTTTTCAAAAATCCATCTACCTGTGAGGAGATGGGAGTCGGACTTTGTGCCGTTGTGATAGTTCTGCATAATGATATTCTATAAACTGAAAAATCCTTACAACAAGAAAAGGGTCCTATGGGAAGGCAAATTCATTTTAGTCGAGGTGTCACAAAGGTTATGGCAGAATGAATCTACTTCTGCACACGACCAAGTGCCCTCCTCTGCACCAGGTCTGCTCTAACTGATACTTGCATTTATTCAGTCACTATGGTTTATAGTAGGGCTGGTGGAGGAAACTGTAATGAACCAGTCTGTATCCAGTACAACAAATTGTCTTCATTCAAGTCAGAACAGGATTTGATTAACAATGGGTTTGTCTTTAAGTGCTTGAATCCAGATTTCTTTTTTTTTAATTTTATGTAAAGATATAGTGTAAATGATGTCCTGATGTTCCAGGTCTTATGACCATTAAACCCACTGTCAGTGAGGTATGTATTAGTAATACCAACACCGTTTCTATTTCTGTTATAGAAGACACAATAGCCATTTATTCAATAGCCATTATTCTGTCTTTTAATAAATTAATACAAAAATAGCTAAATAGATTTTACTTACATTTTGTTTTTATTTTCATATTTGTACATGAATATTTTACTGTAATTTTCTTGTGCTGATTCATGTTTATGAAATGTGTGTACATATTACATGTTGCAGCGCTTGCACTGACTGAAGCAGTCCTGCTTTGCATATTCAGTTTGTGTTTCCATTTCTCACTCACATTGTTTAAATCCTATTTGTTGTACATGTTAATGTGCTTTTTGCTTCAAATTATGATGTTACTCACTTCATTCATCACTCGCTCCACCTTTTCTATGTCATCTTTCCTCCCTTCTTCTTCTTCCTTTTCTTTCCTTCCTCTCCTGTGCTGTTCAAACCTGTGTGTGTGTGTGTGTGTGTCTGCAGTGTGATGTGGAAGCCTGGGGGCATTAAAAGCTGCCAGGGTTTTGCCGTAGTGTTGGTGGGATCACGGTTTCCACTGAGCCATGATCAGATGGGTCTGGGCCACTCAGGGACTTGGCCTCAGGCGCTCGACAACACCGCCAGCCCTGCCATGTGTGAACACTTGTTCTCTTCAATTAAAACAGTCATCTGAATATTCAAATCACATTGCTTAATGACAGCTCTCCGCCATGCATGCGTGAAATCGAAGTAGAGGTCATGAGCCTGGACGAGGAACCCAGGATGGGTGGACGGGCTGACCCAGACACAGAGCCAGCATTTAGAATGGCCCTCAAATGTAGAAAAGTATTCAAATCTAGCTAGAATTTGTATTGCATATAACTATTTGTCGAACCAAGGTACAGTCTGTCACAATACACAGCACTAACACTGTCAGGGTTATAGATTCCTACAGCATAAAGACCCTAACACTGTAGAGTCAAGGACCTGCAAGTTTAACTACTGCCAAGGTGAAAAATGTATGGAACTATAAGTGCATATGTAAAAACTTGTTGTATTGCAGGTACAGTATTTAGCCTTTAGTTTGTCAGTCTTTTCTGGCCTGTGGCCATTTTTTCATGACAGCAGCAGTTACGGAGGTGTCGACCTGTCATGCGAATTTGTCTGGGGCTTGTTTTGTATTCTGTTATGAGGGAGCTAAAATATGTATCAGGGTGGAATCATGACAGATTTCAAATTCCAAATCAGCATTTTACAAAACAGAAAGAAAGAAAGAAAATAAGTCTCTGAAAATAAACTGTAGAAATCTACTGACTCCTACTTTATAACATGCCACTACATGTGGAATCCCAGTGTTGTTGTTGTTGTTGTGGTTTTCTTTTCTTATTTATTTCAGATTTCAGTCTTCTGGTAAAAAGTACAAACAACATATACAATACAAAAATGAAAAAAACAAAACAAAAACAAGACAATACAAAAATGAAAAAACAAAACAAAAACAAAAACAATGGAACCAGCTGGGATGCAACAGCAGTTAGAGAAACAGACAAATATGTAGATGTGGTCATATAGGTTGCTAATATATGGAGTGTCAAACTCTGACATGTAACATCTGAGGTTGAGTGAATGCATGTTCTCGATTCACTGAGATTTGGCTGTGTGTGTATGGTACGTGAATATCTGGCAGGCACACTGATGGAAGCTGTCATGGGCCACCACTCACTGCGGGATTTTTGTATATGTGCATTTCTGATTGAGTGTATGCACACTTCAGTAGTGGGTACTGAATCGTCACTGTGAATGCTCACCGGTGCTGCTATGTGTTGACATTTATTTTATATCTCTGTGATTTCTGGAATTACGTTTATCTTTTAATTTGGATTATTATTGGGGAAAGGATTATAGAATTCCAGTGCAGGGAAATTATCATCGCTCAGTAAGATAGACTACTGCTTGGTGCACAATGTGCACCCTTAACACCTTTCTCTAAAAAATAACAAAAGAAACAGGACATTAGTCCCAGTCACGCTTACATTGGCTTCCACTAGCATTTTGTTAACAACCTGACAACCTCCCATTTGAGTTTCAAATGGGAGGAAACAGTAGATCAGAAGATCAGACATAATGTTTAATAATTAGTAGACTATGTACCGGCAGCTTCTTTCAGATGACCCCTAACAAAGTCAGTGATTTTAAAGGAAGTTACCCCCAAACCTCTGTGGTGTTAGTGTTTACTGCTGCCAGTGAACACGCTGGGCCATGGTTCATTACAAAGGACTGTTTGAAATTCATATGTGTGGTTTTTTTGTATATTTTAGTCATCAAAATTAAATTTTCAAAATATTGCCAAATAAATACCATAGTTCTTTCTTTAATAAATGAAAGTGATGAACTGTTGATCTGGATAATTGTACAATTGGATAGTAGTAACATGTCAAACACATGGCAACCTGATAACTGATGCCACTTTTAATCTCTTAAATCAAAAATTTAAAAGGAACAAACAACAGCCAATTTTAAGTTGTAATAGACTTTTATAATGTGAGATCCACCTGTTTACTATATTGAAGAAACAGCATCATCCTAAAGGGTTGTGTTTCATTATAAAATTCACTGTTTGTGTTTCGGCCCCTCTGCTACAGCTCAGAAAAGAAACACTGGCCAGTGAAACACCATGATGGAAATGTCTGTAACTTAAAATATTCACGTGAGCTGGCTAAGTCAGATTGCTATAACCTTGTATAAATGTCCAACCTGAAGAGAAATGTATGTTGTTTGTCCCTAACTTTAAATACAATCCATGCTTAGCAGACCCATGTCGCCACGGGAACAATAATACAACACATACAATCATTTCACCAGCAATATACTGAATACGGCGCCAGTTCTTCCTTTACTAATGTCAGAATTACTATGGTTGCCAGAGGTTGCCTAACTATAACTGTGGGTTATAATAGGTTGCTGGCACAGAGAACGTGTAGACTTGATTTTTACAGGACAGTTTCAAACTTCAGCTACAGGACTGTAGATTTTGTACCTCATCACTTACACTGGACGAATGTCGGGAAGGATTAATGACAAGTATGTAAAATTGTTTCAGTGTTCATATGGACATTTGGGTATTTTTTTTATATTGATCTGCGTCTATCAACAGAGCTCAGCCACAAAGATACATTACAGCTGATGTGCTACAAAATGAACAAATGGGATGCCAACTGTTAAAGCTTAGTCTGTGCTTTATCCATCACCCAGCTATTTCTAATTACATCTGGCTTTTAAATATAAATAAATAAATAAATAAAGCAAAAAAAACAAAAAAAGTCTCAAACACTTTCCCCCTTTTCTTTACGTGTTCTCACTTTCACTTCACTTGCAACCAGGACTTTCGAAATGTAGGATGTTCACACATCCTGGACTATGTGTGTATTTCAGCTCAGGTGTGTCTTAGCATGTGTGTGTGTTGCTACATTGTGTCTACACAGTAGTCTGAGCTCATCTGAGCATCTGGGGAATTGAAAAAGCAGTCAAGTAGTTCATTTGAACCTGGCCATATTGAGGCCTGGCCGAGCAGGCTCAGGTATGGCAGCTTTTAAATACAGCTCATTACTCATTACTGCTGAGCCTGGGCTCTTTAATTTGTGGAGTTTGGCAGCTGGACCACCTGGCCACACATTAAACACTGAAGGCTGCTCTCCCTAATGGCCGCAGATTAGATCATTACCTTAACAAATCAGAGAGGAGTCTGCCTGGGCCAAGCTGACAGCCAGGAGGGACGCAGAGGGAGGAAGAGGAAGACAATGGGAGAGTTTACATGCAGGGATACACATGGAATCTGCCTCTAGGTCATTGTGTACTGTACATATGTGGTCACCTGAACCGACTCAAACTCTGAATGAGAAGCCTGAGTAATGGGTCATTCTGGTTTATGATAGAACTTACTAATCACTCAATTTTATATACACTGGGTTATCATGGTATGTGAACATCCACCTTTTCTGCATGTGTGACACCCCTACACTTGCCCAGCCTTAGTGGTACATTTCGATGGCACCTTCTGATAGGCACAGTAAGTAAATGGGCTTCCAGTGTACCAACAGTGTGAGCACCATACAAACCATCACCACATCCTGTCTAAAATAGAGCCACTAGTGCTTAAAACCTTAGTTTCTTATAACAAGGATGGCATTGCCTTGGGGAAATTTCACACTGCTTCCATTAGAAGTCAAATTGACTTTTTTGAGAAGTTAGCATTTGTATCTTGAAACAAATATGAACCAAGAACATGTGATTGCCATACTCTGCCATCTTATATTTATTGAATATGAATATAAATTTGGTATTACATAACACATTTTAATTTCTTATTGACTTTGTTTTTGCATATAACAAAATGAGTATGCCATTTTTCACATGTTTATGAGGAAGAAGGCTTCACTGTTCTTCTGCTAAAACACAACAAATACAAGCAGAAAACAAATACAAGCAGCATGCTTCATACATGAACTGTACTTAAGATGTTGTAAAGTGCACACACAAAGTATCTGTTACCACAAACATCATGAACTGTAACAATTATTCTTCTCCGTGCCACTTTTCCTCTCTTCTGGACTTCTTGATTTACACTTGATTACAAAGGTTCTTGGGGAATCCTGAGGTCAGTGATGTTTCTGTCGGTGCAAACATTTTGGGAAACTCACATTGTATGTATCTAACTGCTTGTACACTATGTGAAGAGGTGCACTGTCAACATGGATAAGGATGTTCAATTTTCTGTAGTATGTCCTCAGCTTACACACACCTGGAACCTGTGAGGGGGAAACAGTCATTCAAAATTGCTTTTCACTGTGTGATCATACCCGCAGTGTGTTTTGTACCCAAAGCCATATGTTTTGCATTATTGTATCACTTCTCACTGGCCAATTACACAAAAAGCAGGGCTCATATATAAAGGTCACATGCACTTTTGAACAAAACACAGCTCTGTTAACTTTTCATCCCTCTAGGTTGATGATTCTGATCAAAACAAAAGATTCCAGTCCCTACAGGGGGTTCATCCTATTACCATGTTCACCCAGATTTATATAAAGGTTGTCATTCAGGACACACACTGTCGGTCAGGAAGAACCTGAACTGATTACTTCTGTGTTGAGATGAAATGAGGGCAGAGAAAACAGAATATGTACAAATGGAAGTGATGCTCCATGTGTGAGCTAGCGTGAAGTTTCTCTGTCATGTATGTGTGTGTATGTCCATCTGAATCTGCTGTGGATGGAGCGATGCCTG
This sequence comes from Monopterus albus, assembly GCF_001952655.1. Classification (NCBI taxonomy): domain Eukaryota; kingdom Metazoa; phylum Chordata; class Actinopteri; order Synbranchiformes; family Synbranchidae; genus Monopterus; species Monopterus albus. The sequence goes on along the minus strand of NW_018127920.1, from coordinate 2,358,998 downwards.
TCCCCGGTCTACAGATTATTCCTTCTGGGTCAAAACTAATTGGTACAGCAATGCTAAGATTTTGCTCTGATAATGACCACAAGCACTCTGGCTGCTCTCGCATGACCAACCCAGCGCTGATGACCCACTCCCTCTGCACCCCCCACCTCCTTGCACACTTACGCAGGCCAGTGCCTGGGTAAAGTGACAGTTTGGGGTGGGGGGTGCTTGGTTAGACAGAAGAGAGGAGATAGAAGATATCACCACATAGAAGGCAAGGTCAGTCTGATAACCTGAATGAGGTGGGATATTTCACACACACCTAATGTTCTTACTGATCTACTGGAGGATTCTACCATCACATGAACACCTTACCCAGACTATTCCCTCACTGTTTCCACTGTGCCAGTGCAGTGAACTGGGAGCAGGACCCATTTTGAGATACAGTAAGGCCCAACCAAATGGCACTGACAATATAGACTGATTTTGTTTTGCCGTATGGTTCTAATCACCTTCCTTCCTTCTTTTACTGCTGAGAGATGGACATTGAGCTTTGATTTCAAGACCTGTTTACTTTTACATAAATTCATGCATTTCAGTTGGGTTATATTTCATGAATGCAGGCCTGTCTGTGTAATAGTAAATGTGATCTTGTACAAGTCTTTCTTGTGTGTACTCATAACAGCATTTTCTTTACTTATATCATAAGAAAAGCATACTCTGGAACCACACCTTTGCCCTCTTCTTAGCCCTCTGCTCTGTATTTTTCAAGATTCCCACCCCAGCAGATATAGACATGCTGTAGATACCAGCACCCACTGGCTCTTGTCTCTCTGCTGTTTAACACGGCAACATCCCAGAAAGTAAACAGGAATATTATTCCACACCACCAGACAATGCACAATCCCTCTTTAGCCCAGCAACCCCCCTCCTCCTGCCCCTCCTTCTCCTTATGCCCCCGCCCCCACCCACCCTTCCTGTTGTTTTCTCTGTCTTCTTTCACTCATGCATGTTTTACTGTGGCTAAAATGTGTGAGCAGGGCTCAGGGTGTAATCCTCAGATCCTGCAAATGCCTGCCGGGGGCAGTAACTGTGCTCCCATGAGGAATGGAAGCAAATACACAGATGCATGCGTATACATTCTCGCGCTCTCTATTACCACATGCCTTTTCTTCCTCAACACCAGCCAGGCAGCACTGGCTAAGTGTATGCACCTGGCAGGGGATGTATTTCTCAACCTGCTGATTTACATGGGAGTTAAGCTGCTGTGATACATGGGGGTGAAATGTGTGGGAACGCAGAGGCTTGTGAGACATGCAGGAGTTCAAAGCTGCTCAGCAAGACAGGGAGACGCAGACTCAAATCATGTATCTGGTGACTGTAGACTTGGTGAAAACAAAAGGAGAGTTACACTCCAATTTTGACTTCAGTGCAAATGGCTTCACTTCAACTTTAGCCTTTTTGATTTGCAATGACCGGCCCAAAAATTTTAATGACCCTTTTAAAGATGTCTGCAATAAACTCTTTAACGTCTTGATAATGAATGTACTTCAAGCAAACAGTGGCCTAATCACATTATGCAAACAGGACTGCAAATGGCTGGGACAACAAAGAAAGACAAATAGTGCAGAAAAGGACTTGAATGAGGACTTGATATTTATGGCAAGAATACCTTTGTCCAGCCTCTGCAATCTACTAAGGTACATGGATATCTATCTATATTTATTTCTGATGTATCGGTTTATTTATGTATATGGCTTGAGATTGCACACAAATTTTGTTCATAATTGTTCAGAAAAAAATAGAGATGGAAACAGGTCCAGAGCTTGATTTTATCCAAAACCATGACTGAAGTGAGTCCCACCTCATAGTGCAGTTTATTTCCTCACTGCCCGGAGCCTCCAAAAGCTTGGCAGGATGATGGTGATGTCAGATTCAATACATGTAATCAAAGTCCATGAGGGTCCAGCCTGCAGGTCCTGCAAATGAACATTTGGATTCAACGGACAAATGGATTGATGAGAAGATAGAAGAAGAATAGCAGAGACACTCTTTGTAGCAATTTTACACCAGCAGGTCTCTGAAGTGTCAGCATCACAGCTGACCACAGAAACACCCCATTGATCTGTTCCATATGTGGCTGGTACCTCTTAGACTTCCATATGCCGGACTCACGGCTATTACATTCACATCCTTATCAAAAACTCTGACTGTGGTTTCCCCAGAGGACATCTCACACCTCATCTGCCTAATAATAACTTACTGCTCCCATCCTGTGGCGCCCCCAGAGAAGTGAAGGCGACACCTCAGGAGTCACCTAAAAACATGACAACAAATGAACACTAGTCAATCAGCAGAGAGGATGGTGAAGTGAACAGCGTGGCGGAAGTGAATAATGACAGAGGGAGGGGAGGTCCTTTAAAGCTTTATGACATTCCTGGAGGTGGGAGTCTGATGGGGTGTAGTGGTCTCTGATGTTCCACAGTGGTCCCAGAACCCCGCTTTCATTAGTAGACTGCTCCATAAAAGGGCACCCAGAGCACCTGACTGCTGCCCAGCCAGCACCAGCCCCCCTCTGCCTCTTTGCTTACTGCCTCCCGCCGCCATGCTGCCTGGTCCATAAAATATCTGGTGACATAAGACCTAGACTGTTTCAACTAAGTCTGCCCACTGAACTCATAAACAGTTCTAGTCTAATGCAAGACAGAGATGGCGTGGCACAGAGGGGCCAGAGCTCACATACCAGAGAGAGCATTCAGCGGATGCAGCCCAGGATGCATGAAGTCTGGTGTTTACTCTAACATCAGATAAATCAGCACACAAATAATACATCAAACAGACTAGGGTAAATATATCCACACACACATACACACACACACACACACATTTTTATTATAGGTGACACTTAACAGCCTGCTTGATTGGTCCAGAGAGAGCCGAGACCTTTCCAGGTAACTCAGCAGGAGCCTCCGGCCCTCGATTAGCCAGCCACTCCTTCCTACGCACACTGCCATCCATTGTCAGACTAAGTAGTCACTCACATCAAACAGAATGCAATGGACAAAAAAGGCAACAACTTATGAAGGGAAAAAGGCTGAACTCAAAGAGAGATGTCTGTCCATATTTAATTTAAGGCAGGCTGCTGTCGGAAGGCTGGGCCGAGCGGATCAAAGGCCAGCAGCATGCTGCTGCAGCTCCTAACCACTTAGCACCTTTTCGCTGCCTTTGATCTGATAATTAAGAGGCTACTCCAAGAGCAGGTGGCACTGATAAGTGTAGTGCTGAACCAACAGCAGAGTGCATACTCTGCCAAAGTCCTGTTGTATAACAGCAGAGACACAACAGCACTCAGATACATAAAGAGTCCAGCTTCTCCATTCGAAGTAAAGCTAAAACACTAGCTAGCTATGTGTAAATAGCACAAGCCACTCCAGTAAATGACAAGGCAAAGATGAAAGTCATAATAGTCTGAGCTTGATGGAGGATGTTGACTGCTGAGAGCATGGAGAGGAAACAGAAAACAGGGTGAGCCAGAGGGGATTGTGGGAGAATAGGAGAGGGTCTGGGGTATACAGAGGTGCCCTTCCATTACTGGATTTGGTGGGCAATGATGGCTCTGGAGGCTGCTGTTGTTTTGTTGGCCACAGAGGAACAGGAAACAGAGATTTGCACTCTGTGTCATTACACAGGCTTTGAAGATGCCCCTGATCAAGAGAAGAGGTTCCACATTAAAACACAGCTCCGGGGAATGCTCCAGATGACCTACTGTACAGTACAGACAGAGACAGGGACGCACCCCGCATGATGTGATGTTACCATTTGCCAAACCATCTCCAAATTATGTTCATGTGTTTATCTGTCCATGGCAACTAGTTAAGGAAAGGGAAAGTGGCAGGTTAAATTTAGGAGTGTGTTTATGGCAAATGATCTAATGAAGGAGAGGTGACGGCTAACATCCTCATCCCTCACCGTGACCTCTACACCCATACTTTCCACCTCACTATTTAAAGGGCACACTGCTTCCTGAATTGACACTGAACATTATTGGAACTAAGTGTGAAACTACCTAACGTAGACAATACCTGTGATGCTGCGCTGAAATTTCCATCTCAATATGATAAACACTCCCTTTAGATAGGTAAAAACTGAAACAGAGTAGGATATTGCCATGACTTTATGCCATCAATGATGATATCTGCTTTTGCATAAGAACTCATTATATTATTATCAAACTATTAGTAGACATTTTATATTTATATATTTTTAATCAGGGACACTCAGATGTTTTTTTTTAAAGGATTTTGTCAACTTTTGTCAATAGACCTTTACTGTATGTTATCTCTTACTTCTCTTTTATTTCATCTTGAGAAGTATTACTACATACTAAATTTCACACTTATTACCTGTAATTATTCCAGTGCCCTTCTCAGACACTCCTTGCATTTCCTCACTTGTTGACTATAATGCATGTATATTCACAATTTCTCATTTGCTTAAAGCAATGCAGCTTTTAAAAGTTTCAATGTAAATATCAAACTATGATGTAAGTTGGAAGGCTCTGCTGAAGCAAAAACCTGCTTTTAATGTCCACACACACACACACACACACACACACACACAGACACTTCCTTTATTGTGGAACTGAGTGATCCTTCTAGTAACTGTGTCGACTTTTACAACCACGATACATGGTCCTGTGTCTACAGTCAGCCAGTCCTGTGGAGATCAATGGCTCAGTGCCACTGGGATTATGACTCCTATCCGAGTCCATCACAGGAAAGAAAAGGGAGGAACTCGATCTGCCCAGCACCCTTTTGAAGTGGGTTTATGGGGAACGCTGTTGCGATGCATCATGGCATGACAAATGAGGTAACGAGAGGCGAGATAGAAGAGAAGATACCAGCTACAGGTAGTAGACCTTCATCCTCAGATGGCTTCCATAAATCACTGCTGTGGCCTTTCCCCTCTCGACAGGAAAGCACCCAAACTGGGGAGAGGTGCCAACGCTCTCTCTTCTCTGTGGTCAACAAAACTGTCCAGGGAATAAGAGACAGACAGGAGCGTACAGCCTAGAAACATCCCCTTTCTCTTAGGCAAAAAATTAGTCAGTGTTAGCATTAATGCTGCAACAGAACTGAGCTTCCCATCTTGAGAATGTAAAGGAAAAACTTGACACTATCTTTGGTAGATGACACAAGAATACATAATAAACTGTATGGAGCTGATAATGAGGGGATTTTCTCAACAATGAGTAAACCCTGAACAAATGTCCTCACCTTCTCCCCCTTCACCAAAAAGTTAGGAGAAAAATACTCAAAGCTAATATTCTTAAGTTTAGGTTGCCATGGCAACAGCAAATTTGGTTTAATGTTGCAGGTTCTAGAGGTCTGGCAGCAGCAGTAGGAAATGCTGGGATCACATTAACAGTAGTTTAATACAGTTCTGATACAAGTTTAAGGGAGTTAACAATACGGCTGATATCAGTGAGATAAAACTATGCAGAATTATGTGTTGCACCATTTTCTGTGAATCCCTCATGTGAAGGCATATTGAATTTAGCATGGAAATTGTGGAGTCTGCCACTGACAAATAAAAATAGGGTGTGGTTTAATGAAAGTCTTTAAGAATTATAAATTCAAGACCTCAGAAAATTGTCAGTTTGCACCTAAGATCAATAGTTGTATCCAACAATTTAGTTATTTGGCTGGATTTGAACCTTTTTCATTCCACACATTAAATTCTTCCACTTTTCATGGGAACAGTGGAGTTACTTTTGAAACTTCTGACAGCTTTTGAAGAGAGAATGCCCCACACTGTCTGTTTGTGCACTTAATGTGTCAAAACTGCAAAAACACACACAACAAAAAAAGAGAGCAGTGGGATGCCACCAGGAGGAGGCTATGACAGTGGGGTCTTTTCCCTGTCACTGATACGCCTTTACGATTAAGGCAGTTCTAGGTCTGGTTTGGAGCCAGTGTCTAATTTTAAACAGGTTCTTTGTGTTTCGTCAGCCAAAGAACTGGCTCTTGGCCAGAAAAACTGGTTCTAACTTGGCACCAACTCTCTGCTGGTCTAGAAATAAGAACGTCAGGAGCTGGGGGTGGGATTACTGTGACCAACTAAAACTCTGTGACCGCCATTTTTTAAAAAGCTGCAACAGAGTAGTGTAGTCTTGCAATACCAAAAGAAAAACATGAGCTTAGTTGATGTGAAATCAAAGCAGTAATGTTTGTTGTTGTGTTATTTTGATAAGTAATATTCATTAAATAAAATGGGCAGAACTAGTTAAAGCTACATTTGTCAGTATTAATAAAAAGAGGTTGCAGAAGTGTAACACAGGAGATAAAGCAAGTCAGTGTAACATTAACATACAGTATGGTACATGATGAAATAGTATGGGACATGAAATATAGAATAGGTGTGTGTACAGTAACATATACTTATCATACAATAGCTGATCGGCATTTGGCGGGAGCAAATGCTTCATTCCCTGCAGAAAACATTTTTTGCAGTACTACACAATGAAGATCTGTGTTTATTTTTATTGTTCTTGTACACAGGAAAACAGAAGTGAGACAGCAATGAGGAGCTACTTCAATTTCTGGAGAGGGCAGATGAGAGGTTCTTGCAGAACAGCAAGGATGTGAATGCTGCCTTGCTGCAGAAAATGGAAGCAGAAACAAATACTCTGCAAAGGCTCATGGGCATATAGTGGCTTTGAGCGGGGTTCAAGTCTACAAATGACTGTACATCAGCCACGCTAAAGTTTGTTTGTTTTTTATTGAGAACTTTGCACATTTCACATTATTGCATTTTGTTTGTGAATGTAATTTCAAATAAACTAATTTTCTGCTTATAACACTGTAGAGATCTCAGGTTCTCCAACCAGTTTCTTTTGGATGTCCTGAGATCAAGTTGTAAACAGTGGGGAGAAAGGGCTTTTGTTGTTGTTGCTCACAAACTGTGGAACACCACACCATTTGAGATGAGATCCATTATGGACCAGGCACTCTTGAAAACAAAGCTAAATACCTACTTATTCACTTTGGCATTCTATACTAAGTAGAGCTTTGACATTTTATATCTTTTGATATTTTTACCCTTTTTATTCTCTTTTCTTCTTATTATTATTATTGTTGTCACTGTGGCTTTTACTTTATTGACTTAATGTGAAGCACTTTGGTCAATGTTGGTTATGTTTAAATGTGCTATATAAATAAATTTTTGATTGACTGATTGACTGGCATCTGCTTCAGTATGCCTAATCTGCAGCGAATCATAATATAATTAATGACAGTTTTGATGTCTTTGAACACAAAAACAGAACAGGCAGGGTTCCAAAAGTGGTGGTGCTATTAAAAAAAAGATAATTCGTCTCCTCTGTTGAAATACTCCCGTTATGCAGCTCTGATGTCAGCCCCTTCTATTTTCCATGTTCAGGTAATGCCTGAACAGTAGGCTGATTATGTACATGCCTGTCTGGGGCATGTTCTTCACAAATGTTATGGTGCACGCAGCAGGTCAGTCCCATTTTCTTGCTCAGCTCCAGCTTGCCATCATTTTTTTTTAGTAAACACCTCTATCGTCCCTTTCAATCTCCCAAAAGCCACCTCACCTCCACAACCGATCGTGCACTGCTCAGCCTGTAATTGTAGGTGTACTGTTCAGGGGTCAGTCTGCCACTGTCTGAAAAGAGCTTCATCAACCAGTTTTACATAGGATAAGCTGGGTCACCGACCAGGTAATGTCTAACATCACAGCCAGAGATGGTCACTTTGTTTTGCCCTAACACTGTCATGTCACTAACCTGTAAAAATACCTAGCTAATGAATAAGGCTAACAAAAGCTAACATTAACATCTTATATTTAGTGTTAATATGTATCAAAACCTGTTAAGTAATTACCTTTCTTCTCGCACATAATCACAGTCCATGGCAATCACGACAAGTAGCACAATTGTGTTGGACCAGTTGAATTTAGATGCCATTATAGGCTCATAACGCCAGGAGCAACGCTACAAAGGAGACATTGTTGCCTGCCATTGTTATTGTGCTCGGTGCCAGCAATGCTGGGAAAGCAGAGACGTATTCAGAGGTATACAGTGATATAATTACATGGCTCTCTAGCCTGTTCTCTCAAACCGGTTCATAGAACATTTGCAAATTGAATCAGCTCCGAACTAGCACTCAGTTCATGTTGATTGAAAAGGGTATGAGTGTGGTTATTCAGATCAAGTATAAACACCTTGGCTTTTAGAAGTGGACAGCTGACACTCTGCCTAAACTATTTTTTAAAAGTACAATGAGGTCTCAACTTCACTTATATTTTATTGCAAGTTTATTGAGGGTTCTTATTTCAAACAGTGAGCCATTTCTTTTTATCTCAGGTTGAAAACATACAAAACTGTCAAGTGCAATTTTTAATCTCATATAGGCTACCTGCAGCACATCCCCACCAAGAAAATAAAACATGGAATAAAAGGAATATACAAGACTTTTTAGGCCTCTAAACAGGAAAGAATTTGGTTTTGTTATATCTCAAAACATCAGAAACATTATTTAAATTGTTGTTGTCTTATCAGATAACAAAAACTAGGTCAGAGTTTAGAATCGCTTGCATACTGCAAAATCCACCTCCATGTCCTGGCAGCTAGCAACACATGGCTGAATAAAGGTTTGGGGTAAAAAAGAGGAGAGAAAAATAATTGGATGTCCCTCCCCCCATCCTTCCATCTCTCCTCTCCCCCCAATCCTCGGCCACAGACATAATTAACACTGGCCTAGTCAGGAGGCCTGGAGAGAAAATCTGCTGTTTGGACAAAAAATGACCAGTAACATATTTTCGTTATATACATGCATACAAATAGTGTTGGTAGCTCTGTCCGATGTAATGAAGCTTTATAAAAAAAAGCTGGCAAAGTCATTCATTCATAAAATCCCAATGTGTGACTATTACTCTAATTACAGAGCACGTCGGCCCCAATTAGCCCACTGCTTTTCCTCTGTTTCATTCTTGATTAACGGAGCCCTGGTAATTACAGGTTTCATGAGAGGGGGGTTTTAAGGCATTAGGTGGCCCACACAGCAAGCTGTTAACTACATACGTGTCCTTCCCCACTGCAGAACCTTCCTGTACACCACCAGTTCATCCTTGCATTACCAAGTGCTTGGTTTTCTTTGTCAAGGCTTTGTCTTTGTCTTCGGCACCCACTTTCACCACAGCGTGAGTTGGCCTGGGAGCCATTATGTTTCATGATGAAGACGAAGAGGAAAGGGTGGAAAAATAAATAGAGAACAAGAAAGAGAAAGAAAGTCATGGTGACAGGAGCAGGACTAAGGCTATGGCCAGCGCAGGCAGCAGTGCCATGTGTTAATTACACATGTAAAGCCTATTATATCCAGAGAGGACACCTGCTGGCAGGGGAAATGAGGCCAGCGCCAACGCCTGCTGCATAGAGTCAAGCGAGCCCTCGCTCTGCCGGGGAGATGATAGCACTCTGATTACATTTTCATACAGCGCCTGGATTGGAGAGCACACTCAACATTCAAATCATCCTTCAGGGAGCAATCACAGGTTGAAATTGAAATGTTCCAGATTGAAGGGTCATCACTTAGAGTGCTCAGCAGCCACCGCCCCGTCAGGTCAATGTCGTGGTTTAAGGTGTTGCAAATGAAGAGAGACTGACATCAAGTGGTGTACTATGAATGTGCTCACACACACACATACACACAGGTCTGGTAAGTACACACTCAGCTATTTGTATCATACATTAGAACATGTTCCTTGAACACAATGATTCACTTGAGCTTACAGTACCCATCCAACACCTCCTTCAAAAGTGAAATGTAATCCCTCAGCCCATCTCTATAGCCTAACTGTAACTTAAGCCTAAACTTAGTTCACAAACTTGAGCTAGTCCTAAGGCTGAACAAGAGAGGTAAAGCACAGGAAAGATTGGCTGCAGTCTGAATGGATTGCCATCATTCAAATGCATGACAATACATTCACGGACATGTCCACAAGCACAAAGACACTGTTAACAATCACTCACCTGAGGGCCACTGCTTTACTGTACAACACAGGCTCTGGTGTCGGTACTTCACCGTGGTGTACAATGGCCTCCTTCAGTACATTCACAGTTTTCAAAATAAAGGTGTCAGTGGAATGTCATTTCTTTTCAGTTTTCACTTTTATCCCAAATATCCTTGTTGAGATTGCATTTTTTTTATTGGCTCATAAATTGAACCTACAGTATATGCAGTTTTTAATGTTCTTAATTGATTTCTAGTTTGTGTTAGCTAACTAAAACACTGCAACTAAATCCACAGCTTTTCAGTATAAATTATGAAAGAACTGCTATTTCCTAAACAGGTTTTTTTTCTGTCTTTACAGTGGCTGCATGTATACTTAGTATTTTTATATTTGTGAAGAGCAGGGTAAAATTCTAGCATGGCTAAAGTAACAAACAAACATCAAGCATAGCAACAGTGTGCATTTTGGCTAGCACATTTTGAACACAATATTGCCTTTCCTTTAGAGTTAGCCACTCTGTGACTTTTAAAGTTTATTTGAAATGTATTATTTACACCTGCTGCAATGATTTACCCATTGGTGGAATCAAACACACCTTATTTGGCATGTTATGAGGTTGGACATTAAATCATCATACATCTTCCTTTCCCTATGGAAAAAGCAGACTGTGCATTGACATTCTCATATAATCTAACAGTTATAATTATTTTTATTTTTTATTTTTAAAATAAATGACTGAGAAATAATTCTTCATTTCAAGCAACAAAAGCAGAAATCAAAGGCTTTGAATTTCTCCCATCATGCCACAGTTCTTTCTTGTGCTCCACTTCTTACAAAGCTGTGCCATGTTACAATGAGCCCTGGATTAAACTCTACACCAAATGAGGAATGCTCTTTGGAAGGAAATGATATGATCAACTTCACACCCATCAGGGAGCTTGTGTACATCTTGCCTAGGGTCTTGCATCCTCATACATATTCAAAAGCCTTTCACAGTTCATTATAAACTCACAAAATCTCTGCTTCTTCCTATTCTGGATGGCCATGTTACATTCATTAAAAGGGAGAAATACAAAGCCTCCCCAAATTATAACGATACAAATTCCTCATGCAATTAGAATTTAACTATTCACCGTCTCACATCTAGGTCTCGCATCAAAAAACATCAAACAGAAGCCTGCCTAATGGATGTCTCTTTACGTTGCACAATTAACACTCAAGGACAAACAATAAAGGAGTGGGATCATAGCTTTCAATTTTTTTTGTCCTTAAGGCCATTTAATATGCAGGTCTAAAAAGTAAACACTTTTGTTTCCCTCAATCACGAGTCATCCTCTGAAAAAAGATAACCAGGATACAATCACAGAGACCTGCAGGGGTGTTAGCTAAAAATACAATGTGTTTGAAACGATGCTTAGTGGGACAAATCAGATTCATTAAATCACACTTACATTCAAAGTGACAGATACAGAACAACGCATATGGAAAGGTTTCCATGTTTCCACCTTTTCATGCAACCTGTAAGTCAAAAGTCATTCTTGCATATCATAATTATTGGTGAACTACAAATATGCAGCAGTGGACACACATTAACAATGTGATGAGAAAACCCAAGCAATATTTGCAAATATTTGCAAAGTAAAAGCAGCCTTTCTTTTGCCCATACCATTTATTGATTTAGTTCTGTAAGTCTGCTGGATGTATGGCAAACACTTTCTCTTCATCTCAGCATTATTCCTTCTGATGTAAGGTCTGCTCAATCCATCAGCTGTGACACACTAGATAACTGACCGGCTTGTCACTCCAGCCTGTTGTCGGTAGCACACTCACACATTGGTGTGTGAGTGCTCCCCATGACACCAGTGATGTCACTGGGGTTTGGTGTACTGGAGGAGCTGGGATTCAAACCGCCAACCCTCCACTTCATGACAAACACTCATGAAATAACTAAAATAAAATTGCACTGAACTTGGCAAACGGGAGAAAAAAATTGCATGTCGGTGTGTGCGTGTGTGTATCAGCTGGAGACTGGGTGTGCACATCAGTGTATGTGTGGATGTTAGATCAAGCCAGATGATGATCTGGTTGACTAGTGTTAGTAGAGCTGATCTCACAGTTCCCGGGCTGGGAAGAGATGAGCACCAATCGCTTCTCCTGCTGCTTCCCAGACCAAGCTGGCTGTGTCTAATGAGACAGGCGGACAGGGAGCTGTCACACTGACGGGGGCGCCTGACACATGAAAATGAGAGCCCTGATCCACATGCTGGGACAGAAAAGGAAGACTGGGAGGGACCAGGAGGGTGAAGGAGGGAAAAAGGGGAAGGATGGGGAGGAAGGGGGTGGACTACCAGTTGTCAAAGACTGAGTGACAGGTCAAGGAAGGTAGCTGAGCAGCAAAACTCTGCCGAGGGCCTTTGAGTGGCAAGAGACGAAAGGCACATCTCTGCATACACAGCAGTGGCTGCAAACTCTCCTGTCTGGCTTGTCTCTGTCATCTGACAGGCCTACAAGGACCAGTTCTGTTCTACTCAGGGACTATTCACCAGCCAAGAGTATCAGCCAAACATCACCTACTGCTCTGCATTTAGACCTTAGGTATAATGTTTTACTTTAGCCAAAATTGAAAGTGCTAGTTTTTCTTAATTATCCAGATTCCTCTGATTATCACTGAGTTTTGCTGCTTCAGTGATATTTACCTTGTGAATGTTGCAAAGCATATCTGGCTATTCCTAAAAGATGCCCTGCAGACATGCCTTTCTGAGTGATGACGGTGGGATTATCTCTCCATTACAGTGAGTCTATTTGACAAGGCGTTCTGTCACATCTCAAACGGCTGCTTCCCTTGAAGAGCCAGGTGCTCTCTCCACGTCGCTCACATCTGCAGATTGCTGGAGATTTTGAGACAGCCCCGTGTTACGTTTCATCTGCGGGGGAGATAGCGATTGCTCGGGCTCGGCGACACTCCCATCCTTCAAGGTGTTCTTGTTCCATCTGCCGGAGAGTCCGGCGGGAATACTTCTCTCTGAGCTCCTTCCTCAGTCCCAGCGAGCAGCCTTTCATGTCAGACAGAATACCAGACAGGAATCCCAGCTAGCACTCGGCTTCACTTAAGACTTACATGTTGACAGAGAGAAAGAGGAGTGCTCTCTTATCTCTGAATAGTCTCGTTTTCTTTTTTGTTGTCAGCCCAAACTCAGGTGCCAAACTCAAAACACATGCAGCCTAGTAGATGGATAAATCCAAGAGGTATGTACTGTAGATACAGCAGTGAGAAGCGAGCTGTCCTGTCGGTCTGTTGTGAAGCTCTGTACTATGAGTATAGGCAAGAATCTGTTGTATTTTGCATCCAGTTTATTCAGTTACTTCTCTGGCCCATGTGTAGATATAATAAATCTAATGTATCTAAACTGTAATGCTCAAATAAAGTGCATGACTCCAAAAATATACAGTATACCGTGCAACCTCCACCAAGGGCACCTCAGTTTCCCCATAATGCTATAAAAACAATAGTCCCATGATAGTTTGACCCTCATATATGTCAGCTTGACCATGAAAACCTGCTGCAGGCATTTGGAATGATGATATCTTTATCATCTGGAACGTTATTCGGTTCAGTTTTTATTTATAGTCTATAGCGCTAACTCACAACAAGGGCAGAGTAAGGTCTAGACATTACAATATTATAGATAAACCCCAACAAATCCCTCCTGAGCAAGCACCCAAGAAAAACGACAAACATGACAAACATTCACTCATTGGTTTAGGGATAAAACAGGAGCTTCAGTGAGTGGACCGTGGGCAAAGCAGCGAAGATGTCATATTTATACAATTTTGTGTTGTGTTCATAAACTGCTCATACAGTTTCTGTTACTGGAGGAGTGCAGTCCCTTGAGACTGATGCCGATGGTCCATGTCAACCAGTGAGGTTACGCCAGGTAACAGTAAAGGGAAGCACACGGTGTACCACCTGTTAGATTCCAACAGTGGAAACAAAGCTATAATGTGCAGCTGGAACATTGATGTCCTCACTGACAGACTACTGTTCTCTGAACAAGATGTAGCTGCCCGCTAGAAGAGCTAGCTTGGTCAGATAACGAGCACTCACGTCTCTGGAAACATCAGAACAAATTCTAAACTGGCATTGCCTGGATAGACGGACCACATATTGGCAGTCTAAGTGGTTACTTTATTGCCTGAAAAAAATGTCAAAACTGAATGAAATGGCATAATACCAGTGCTACAGATGAAAATGTTAACAGCTTTGAACCTGGCTCAAAATCTCTGTGATCAAGCTCTGTGCTGCAGGTGAATAGAGTAGCTCTTTCCCCAGCTGTGGGCTGTCACCTCGCTGGATTCCTTCAACCCCCGTCTCACACAGTGCAGTGTACTGAGTGACAGCATTCAGTTTCCATTGACAGTGAATGGGCAGCTGTCACTAACTCAGAGTTTTGTCCCCATACTGCTCGGAGTGCTCAGCAGAGTAGCAGTGCACTCTGGCCACAAGGGGGCTCACATACAGTCAACAGCCTTTCCAATACTCACAATGGTGAATAATTATTAAAATTATTCCTGTATCTGAATTATGACAGGGATCACCACCAAAATTTAATCAATTATTCCGTGGGCCATACCCTACCTCGCCAAAAAATGTTGTCAAAATCTGTTCATTACTTTTTGAGTTATACTGTTAACAAACAAGTACACAAACAAATGAATAAATGCAGCAAAAGCCTAAACCCTGCCCTAGGCAGAGGTAATAAGGTAAGACCATCCCTTCCATATAATGCCTGGCTCCTACTAGTGATATACTGTAGGTTCTTAACACAGCAAATTGTAGAATGGCAGAGTCTGTTTTGTAGCCACGCCAGCAGCATGGCTCTATGCATGGCAGTGTTGATTTAACAGTTGCCTGACTACTTTGGCCCAAATTTATCTGAACATTATTGCAACATACTGAATAGATTGCCATGAAATTTTATCTAGATCAGGGGTGGCCAATTCCAGTGCTCGATAGCCACTGTCCTGCTTGTTTTCCAACTATCTCTGCCTGACCTGTTGCTGATTACCTGGCTCAGGTGTGTTCAGTCAGTCAGAAGCTGGAAGATACCATCTTAGATGAAAGTGGAGTGAGGAAAGATAAAGTGAATTGGTAATCAGCTGCAGGTCAGGCGGGGATAGTTGGAAAACAAGCAGGACAGCGGCCCTCGAGGACTGGAATTGGCCTCCCCTGGTCTAGGCATTCAAGTTCCACACATGATGAATGCTAAGGGCTTTGGCATTACCCTGGCTTCTCCTCTTGCAACAACTGCAGGTTGACAGCCAGGGTAGCAGGGTGAAATCTTGATATCCATTGAATGGTTTGGTGTACACATGCGTGGTTTTTGTGAACTTTAACTGTCCTCTGAGTTTTCATGTAACACCATTATAATCTCAGAAATATATAATACTTTGCCCAGTACTTTTGTTCATGATCAAATACCTGCAAAACTGATTTTTCCATCGGCAGTTTTTGTTCTTTATGCTAGTGTAGTGAGCAAAAATTTGCATGGTAAGCCATCAAACTAAAATGATAAACACTGACAAACACAGTGATGATAACAACAAAATAACAACCAGTAGTACATATAAATATTTCATGCATAAATGATCAGAGAAAACACTATTTGTCACATCTCTCAGCTAATGTTTTTACATCTTTGCTCACCCAAATCATATGATAAAAGTTTTTCTTTTCTTTCCTTTTCACCATGAGCATTACAGCCTAACAGAGTCACTGCCGTGTTTGTGAGCTCTTTGTCTTGTTATGTTAGATGGCAGGCTTCAGACAGAAGTAGATTTAGGGTTTTGGTGACTTTAATCTGACAAAATTGCATCTATATATTCAGATTTTTTTTAGCATCCTAGTGAAAGGAAACTTAGTTTGCAGATAAAAGACAGTAAATTATATAACCCAGTTAAAGTGAAAACAAGGCTAATTATATTTGTTTTTTGGTTTTGTTTTGTTTTTATAAATATGCAGTATTTCCAGGTCATGGAATGTAAACTCTTCATTTTGTGTGCCCAACATTTAAAGGCAAAAAGAAGACAGCATAAACCTGTCATTTGTTCATTTTGTGTGCCCAACATTTAAAGGCAAAAAGAAGACAGCATAAACCTGTCAATAGTAGTATTAAGTAAAATAATAATAATAATAATAATAATGATAATAAAATTACGATTTTTATATTTTTTACTGTTAAACTATAGTCATTTTCTCATGTCCCTTGTTGTTGTTTCTCACATTCATGTTCTGTAACACACAATAAATATTACTTAAGTCTCTGACTTTTTTGTTTTTACGAACAAAAATGCTTCCAACTTTATAGGAACTGTGTTATTAAAATAAAAAAAACATATTTTGTGAAAATAGCATGTGTGTCCATAAGTTTAATGCTCCACCTTATCAACCACCTTATCAAACCAATGTATTTCTGCACTAAAAAACTGTAATGTTCCATTAAATCACTAAAAGGAAATTGCAGAGTTCAAGGCTTTGAGGCAGACAAATTCAAATGCTGGTGATTCTGGAGTTTCTCTTAGGACATTTTTTGTGGAGCAGTGGTTAGTGCTGTCACCACACAGCAAGAAGGTTCCAGGTTCGATTCCTGGCCAACCTGAGGCTTTTCTTTGTGGAGTTTGTATGCTCTCCCTGTGCCTGTGTGGGTTTTCAAATGTACTCCGGCTTCCTCCCACAGTCCAAAGACATATTGACTGGTGACTCTAAATTGCCCGTAGGGGTAAGTGTGAGTGTGTGTAGTTGTTTGTCTACATGTCAGTCCTGTGATAGACTGGTGACCTGTCCAGGGTGGACCCCGCCTCTCACCCCAGTCAGCTGGGATTGGCTCTATTCAGGAAAGTCAATTTTTGGAATATTTTTCTTTCAGAACCCTTTCTGCCAAACATAACATACCTTGTCACTCAAAAAAACAGAGAGAAAAACTATTTTAATAAAGTATTCAACATGAATTAGTACAGTGCCTTGCGAAAGTATTCGGCCTCTTGAACTTTGTGACCTTTTGCCACATTTCAGGCTTCAAACATAAAGATATAAAACTGTAATTTTTTGTGAAGAATCAACAACAAGTGGGACACAATCATGAGGTGGAACGAAATTTATTGGATATTTCAAACTTTTTTAACAAATAAAAAACTGAAAAATTGGGCGTGCAAAATTATTCAGCCCCTTTACTTTCAGTGCAGCAAACTCTCTCCAGAAGTTCAGTGAGGATCTCTGAATGATCCAATGTTGACCTAAATGACTAATGATGATAAATAGAATCCACCTGTGTGGAATCAAGTCTCCATATAAATGCACCTGCACTGTGATAGTCTCAGAGCTCCGTTTAAAGCGCAGAGAGCATCATGAAGAACAAGGAACACACCAGGCAGGTCCAAGATACTGTTGTGGAGAAGTTTAAAGCCGGATTTGGATACAAAAAGATTTCCCAAGCTAAACATCCCAAGGAGCACTGTGCAAGCGATAATATTGAAATGAAAGGAGTATCAGACCACTGCAAATCCACCAAGACCTGGCCGTCCCTCTAAACTTTCAGCTCATACAAGGAGAAGACTGATCAGAGATGCAGCCAAGAGGCCCAGGATCACTCTGGATGAACTGCAGAGATCTACAGCTGAGGTGGGAGACTCTGTCCATAGGACAACAATCAGTCGTATACTGCACAAATCTGGCCTTTATGGAAGAGTGGCAAGAAGAAAGCCATTTCTTAAAGATAGCCATAAAAAGTGTCGTTTAAAGTTTGCCACAAGCCACCTGGGAGACACACCAAACATGTGGAAGAAGGTGCTCTGGTCAAATGAAACCAAAATCGAACTTTTTGGCAACAATGCAAAACGTTATGTTTGGCGTAAAAGCAACACAGCTCATCACCCTGAACACACCATCCCCACTGTCAAACATGGTGGTGGCAGCATCATGGTTTGGGCCTGCTTTTCTTCAGCAGGGACAGGGAAGATGGTTAAAATTGATGGGAAGATGGATGGAGCCAAATACAGGACCATTCTGGAAGGAAACCTGATGGAGTCTGCAAAAGACCTGAGACTGGGACGGAGATTTGTCTTCCAACAAGACAATGATCCAAAACATAAAGCAAAATCTACAATGGAATGGTTCACAAATAAACATATCCAGGTGTTAGAATGGCCAAGTCAAAGTCCAGACCTGAATCCAATCGAGAATCTGTGGAAAGAACTGAAAACTGCTGTTCACAAACGCTCTCCATCCAACCTCACTGAGCTCGAGCTGTTTTGCAAGGAGGAATGGGCAAAAATTTCAGTCTCTCGATGTGCAAAACTGATAGACATACCCCAAGCGACTTACAGCTGTAATCGCAGCAAAAGGTGGCGCTACAAAGTATTAACTTAAGGGGGCTGAATAATTTTGCACGCCCAATTTTTCAGTTTTTTATTTGTTAAAAAAGTTTGAAATATCCAATAAATTTCGTTCCACTTCATGATTGTGTCCCACTTGTTGTTGATTCTTCACAAAAAATTACAGTTTTATATCTTTATGTTTGAAGCCTGAAATGTGGCAAAAGGTCGCAAAGTTCAAGGGGGCCGAATACTTTCGCAAGGCACTGTATAAAACACGATTTTTTTTTTTTTCAATTAGCTGCATGCTAAGGGTGATGCTTGGACCACATTACTATGAATTTTCCTGCCCAGTCACTGAATTGGTTTATGTATTGTCCTGTAATGGGGTGGAAATAAACAGCTCTGATATCTTGATGTAACAGGCAAAAATGAAAAACAAATAGTTCCTAAGCCTACAATATATGGTTTATTGCAGGTCAAACATATGAAATAGAACATTTTATGCTTGGTTATGATAAAAAAAAAAAAATCTTAAAATTCCAGATCCAATCTGTGCCATGGAATGATTCTTGCAGTATTTCACTGTGTGTTACTGAGAAACCTCCCTCCTTTTTAATCTGCTCCTATTTACTGCGATAGTTTGTTGTTAATGTTTGGTGGTAAAGGTTGGCCAGCAGTTCAGGAGGAAGTGAAACAAGGGATTGATGTGAAACAGAAGAATGTTAATAAGTCCTACACTGACAGATTTGCAGATTTTAAATTTGGGAAAAGGTTAACTGGTATGCTGTTAGTCACTAGTTTTGTATTAGAATCAGTATAGGAGGAGAAAATGTCACAATGTGCATAACAACCTTGTGTTACACTGTAGGCGAAGGCCATTATAAATGATCTGGTTCCTTTTCATTTTTGCAGAATTTTGGCAGAATTTGCTTCCATTTAAATATAACTGATAATACTTACTTACTTAGTGCCAATAGGTATCTATAATATTAAATATTAAAACACATCAAACCAATGTACAAGATCTTGAATTTTAGGTAGCACCTTGTTACTAACAGTCTGACGGAAGAAAACTGCCCATATATGTTGTGTCAAACTCAATTGATACTGTGCAAACCACATATTACATATGACTTGGATGTAAAAGTCTAAATCCTAAGTACTGTGTGCAAATGGATTTTCAAACCGTGCGTTTAAGGGTAGCACACCTCAGCGTGCATTTTAAATAATGTCTGACAGCAGGTTCTATTGTTAGATTACAGGACATATATTGTTGTATCTAATAAACATCTAAGAAGACAGATCAATACACATTAGCTGTTTAAAAGAGCCTACAATGGGTTTGTTTCATGCACTACGAGGGACAGTTTGTACTTTTCCACCGGGCCATGTGAAACTGTAAATGTTTGCTAGATGTGTTTTATTTATTGATGGGTGAGTGGATCTGGAAAGCCAGGCACAACATTCTACCCAGGTGTCTTTTATATGCAGTGATGTCTGACAACCCATGAACTACTGTAAATAACAACAACAAAGTGAATGGTATGGATTTTCCATCAGAGCACAGCTGAAATGGGCAAAATGTGAACAGTGTTGAGAGCATAAGGGTTGGGGGGGGGACCTCTGGTGAGTGCAGGAAATGGGTGCAGATGACAAAAATGGCAGAGAAAAAAATGGACATGTTGGAGAAACATGGACAAAGACAGTCAGTTAGAGGAGCCCATGAAAGGCTGCAGCTGAATTGGGCTAGAGCAGGAATCAATACAGGTGCTTCAGCAGATTCTTGGCTAAAGAGATGTCTGGACTGCAGAGAAACCATATTGATGTTTGCAGTTGTCAAAACACTGCGTAGATGGTGAGCAGTAAGGGCTATCTGTCACTAAAGGGTGTGTGTTGAATGTGTGTGGTGGGCAGGGAGAGTGGCCTATGAGGCCTCACCTCTCCAGTGGAGTGGTAAATCAGCCATCAGCCATGTGACAGGCTCAGTGCACCCCAGCTCTGCTCAATGAGACATGACCCTCTCGGCCCCCTCCCGCCCCCTCCTTGACAGAGCTTTGATATTCGTCCTCGCTTCGCTGACCAACCGATGGCAGGGGGCGAACCCGCAGCATTCCTCCAAACCAGCTGAACAGAGCAACTGAATATAGCCCATCATGCAACAAAAGCCCAGAGGAGCCACGCTTGTCTTTGGAAGGGAGGAAGCAGGGGGTAGGGGGGAAGGGTGTTTGCTCGGCCCCCTTGGACTAAGAGAGCCGGGTTATCAGCCGTAACCACTGCTAACCAACAATTGCTTCCTGTCTGCTAGGATTAGCGCAGCCAGCAGTGAGGATAAGCTGACTGCAGTAGGGGGCCATGACACATGACTTGGCTACAACCCATTACCTGCCTCGGTCTCTAACTGCAACCCCTTCCGACACAACACTGGTGTCAACAATAGCAACTCAGAGCAAGGTGTTCAGTCAACAAAAACACTGAAGGGCTATGGGCTAGTTATCTAAGACTGACCTGAAATATTAGAAGGAGCAAAAGTTCAGCTTGCTTTTAGGACAAGTGATATGGAATGGACTTAAAGGTCAGTTGTTCTTTTTGCTGTTGCTATTGTTTGCTATTCATGCAAACTCAACACATCATCATTAAGTTGTCCAGCAGTTCACAGGTAAGTTAGACAGAAAGAAAGTAGCAGAAGTACAAATGAGTTTAATTATTAATACTAAGCACATTTTAGACTACTACAGCTGTTCATAAACTGAACAATTTACCCAGTTGCATAATGAAAAGTCTCTAAACTAATGGGACAATGCCACTTCAAAAGAAGATGCCACCACCAGCAGGACAGGAAGCAAGAAGCAATTTGTCGCTTGCTTCTTCTATAAAGAATGGCAGACATAGTCTCAGGCTAAACATAGTTGGTGAACAAATGAACTTTGGAAAAGTGAGCATTTTTATTATTTTATTTTCACCATGACTCCTGGTCACATTTGTAACCAGAGTGAATCTAAGCTCACTACAGCTGCACTATAAAGGACATAGCCACAGGAACATGTTTTCAGGTGGTGATGTGGTCATGATTTTTGGGGGGGTGAGCAGTTTGAGAACATCCCTCATACAATAACTATCTTGATTCATACTGTTCTATATTCTACATGTTCCAGAAAATTACTGCTAATTAAAACTGAACAAAATTTGACATCCAAAATAAACCTTGTTAATCCTATTGGCTAATCTGTCGTAACCACAATTCACTACTTGCTAAAAATGTGGGAATTTAAGTTTGTTTAAAACAAAGTAAAAAAAAAATATACCTAACATTTTCAGCCATTTAGAGGTAGGGGTGTGGCACCTTGACGCAAGGGTGCTGTGGCACCCCCAGCACCCCTACTTCCCATGGTTATGGTAAAGAACCAAGCCATATATTTTGTAGAATTTCTGCCTGAAGCTAACCCCATTTGTCAGCATGAGCATATCACAAAACACAACTCATGAATGCTTCAGTACTTTTTTGATACATATCATATCAAAGTAACATTTTACAGTTTCTTATCAGACCTGAGTTCTCCATTTTATTTTTAAAATAATAAAAGTTTATGGACAAACCTCAGCTGAGATAATGGTCAGATGCCAACCTTTGCCTGTTTACCATTGGACATATATGTTCAGAATTATCAAAAAAAAAACACTGACAGTGTTAGAGTTCGCCAGCCCCCAGAATAATCTAAATGATTTGGCAAATTTTAGAAGGCAGTGTTAGTGAGGATGGCACCTGCAGTGTCAGCTCTGTGTGACTGAGCATATTGAGCTGGCAGAGCAGACAGTGTTGGTGTTTGCCGTATCTATGGCATCAGCATCAGACTGAAGCCACCTAGGTGTCACTCTCTGGAGGCTCGGGAACAGGCTGCATATGCACTGGCTCTGACACCTAATGCCACCGGCAGCACAGAGCACAAACACTGCCTCCGCCTCTGTACAGTCCTCTGGGACACCAACTCACTGTTGCACTCACACGCACTAAGCTTGCATCACTTCAGAACTGAAGTAAACCAAACCCCAGTGTCAGAGAGAGAGAGACAAGGATTAAGGAATTTACTTCCCCCAGCCAGGTGGAGATGAGACTTTTTAGAGGATTAAAAGCTTGAATTAAGAGAGGGGTGGAAGATCCAGATCTGCCTCTGTCTGAAATGGACATGATCTCAGCCAAGTTACATAGCAAAAATAGTAATGGAAAGTCAGGCTGGTTAATTTCATTGGATAAATCAAGCAATTCAGCCTAAAACACAAGGGAATCTTCTTGCTTGGATTTTTAGGCTAATTGTGATCTTAGAAAATAAAGTTTCATCAACAACCAGTGCTGTGAGTTCCTTTCAGAGAAGCACTAAATCTCCACTTGCCACATGTAGAATATTATGATTATTCTATTCAGCTCTGAGGTTTGAATGTGAAGTTTAAAGCTGCACTTCCCAATATTCTATATCAGCATTGAATCAAATGAGCATCTGTAATGTTTCCTATAGTGATGTACCCAGAGAGAAATAATCTGCAGGTCCCCTCAGCTCATTGCTGTGTGTTTGGTTTTCTTTCTCACATTCTTGCTGTTCAGTTCACTCTTAGTGCTCTCATCAACTTCATTTCCAGAAGCAACTGTTTTCATTGTAAAAGCTCCGATAAACCCATTGCACACTACACTACAACAGACAAACAGCCTTAGTGAATATCTGGAGAACGTACTGCGGCATTAAGCAGCTAAAAACAGATATATTTTTTTCTTAGGAGTTGGTGGAGACCAAACAAGAGCTAAAGGAAGAGTGAATATTGGACTTCATTGGCTGGAAACAAACACAACTCCAAATGAACATTGATTTTCTTGTGTATCTGCTAGATGTGTAAACAGCTAAGTGGTTGATAACACATTCACCACATCAGCATAATATTATACAGTAATGTTGTGTTTACAGCTTGTACCACTGTCCTCAAGTGACTGAAAACATTTGAAGTGTGATAAAATATTCCAAGCTCAAGGTTCATTTTCTAGCTTTCAGCCGTATCTCACAACCATCTTCAGCACATGAAACTCGCTCGGGTGTCATCATGTGATCAAAGTTGTGTACTTACAGGATAAAAAAATTAAAGCAGCACATCCACAGCTGGTGCCAGAGATGATCTTTGAACAGAAACAGAGGCGTCTCCCCTCATATATGACCTTTTGGTAGTGTATGTACATTACTTAATTCATGTCATGATACCTGAGTTAGATATGGCCAAAAGGTCTGGAAAATGTTGGATTTTGAAATATGATGTCACTAATCATTGGATAACTTTTGAAAAAATGTCCCTGAAACAACTGCTGCCCTGTAACATAAAACCAGCTTCATTTTCTATTCACTGGCCTATCTTAAACAGCTCATTTGAATTGGTTCACTGCCAAGTGAGTCTCTCCCTCTCTTAACAAACAAACATGACGACAATATTGTGAGTCAAGCTGTTGTTTGTTACTGGGCAGCAAGTTGACGGCAGCTCTGTGACTCCTGCATCACAAACCAGTGTGTAACGACCTGACCTGCCGCTAAAGAAGTGTATGAGGATGCTGAGGACGAGGAAGGAGACATCAAACCCAGGCAGATGGGATGAAACAATGGCACAAAGCAACGCGTCTGTGACAGGCTGCACCAGCTGATCAAGGCAACAGCAATTTACTGGCGATGAGAGGAGATCTTGCAAACACCAAATGTTACCAAATAGCAGAGTTTTGCTTTAAAAATTACTATAATTTGTCTCCTGACAGGATGTATATGAGTAAATTCTTTGTCTTATTATCTCCTGCTGGATGTAGCAACAGTGACTGTCTTTTATTTTCCCAAGCATTGTTCTTTATTAAGTGGAGTACAGAACATTACTCAGTGATATGTCAACTCCTGCAATTTACTATGTAGGATATGTTGTCTACATCCACTTAGCTAATTAAGATAGTCCAAGCAGTGTAGTTTTCAGGGCAGATCAAACAGTACTGTGTTGATATGGGAAACAGAGGAAGACAAGTCTCCACCAACTCTGTTATATTATAATCCCTGTTCCTTCAGCCTGATTAAAACATTTCAACCAGTGCCTGAGCTGCCTACCGTGGTAGCACCGAAGAGAGGCTCAGTGTAGAAATATCACAGCTCCCTCATTAGTGAAAGGAGATTTCATTTGGAATATCTCACAGAGCACTTTGAGAGAGGCGGCTGTATTTACATTTAAAAGATCCAAAGTGGCCGTCTGAAGCCAGCTACCTCTTTCCTTAATTGCTGGCTTCAGTTGTCCATGAACACATCCACTTTATTACTGGCTCTCATTACTGGACGGCACTGAGGAAACTCTCTTTCTCCCATGTCTCTCTCCATCTCTCCCCAGCTCTAACTTTCTCCATCTCTCCCTCCCTCTCCAGCAGGGCAGGACCACATCAGAGCTCTCCCAGTGGCCAAAAGACACAAACAATCGAGAGGGATTAGACTGTAATCCTGTTTTTACTTTCATCTGCCACATATTCAAAGGAGAAGCTCTGTGAAGCATGGAATTCTTGAAGGATGTGCTTCATGGAAAAATAAGGGGAAGCACTGTAAACAATGCAGCGGGATGGGGATTACAAGTTTTAAATGACAAGAAGAAAATGAGCTTGACAACAGATTTAGACTTAGTCCATAGTGAATAAATCTTTGCTTGTCAATGGATTTAAACAGTGAAAGATGTTGTGGAAAGTGTACAATGAGAGGTCACTTTACTACTTCTGTCTTTGTCTCAACATTAACCTTGGTCAAACCTGGGCTTTTCACTCCTGTTTTTACAGGCTTTAGTGCCAGTACACATTTTACTGTAGCTAAACATGCTGCATTTATACTACACGTGTCCTTTTACTGCTAACTTGGATCATGTAAACAAAAAGTAAGGTGTCTGCCAAGTTTGACTACAGACTTTGCACGTTGCAGACATGATGCAGTGCATGCAGTTTTCAGTTGAGCTAATTATCAGTGCAGGACAATCTCCACACCACACACACTCAACAAAATGTAACAATTTTATTGATTTTTCTTTTTCCAGTTTATTGTTTATATCAGTAACATGTTTTTTACTGTTTTCCTTCACAAAAACATTTTGTTTTCATCCAAAAATAGTTATGTCTTCAAATTCAAGAGCTATTCAAGAGCTCTAGCTGGACTTGTGTTGATAACTATTAACCACAAGTAACTGGAGCTAGTTTCACCTGACAGAAAAATGTATACACAGGACATCTTTATTTTCAAAATTATTTCCATGAAAACACATCTCCTTGTTTCCTACAGAGATGATGTCATTTAACACTGAATCAATTCAACTTCGTGTTGAAGGTGGCTGTGCTAGCTTTTGTTTTTTAACATTGACCTTGACCCTTGCTTGCGAACATACCGTATCTGAAATTTTGCAGCAATCAGTTATGCCTTCTGTTTGGGCTTTTCTCCACTGAATGCACTTTCCCTTACCTGCACCTTTTCTCTGTCTGCCATTCATTCACCGACACTTGTCCATTCTTTCTTCATACTGTTCAGCCACATGTGGATTGTGTGTATGTGTCTGTGACCACATAAATGGCAAGTTCTGTGTGACTGTAGACCTACCTACACAGTTTTTATTTTTTGATTTACATATATTTACATTGCATTTATAGCAATTAATTTTGTATGTTATCATGCCATTCAATGGCCCATTATCACTTGTTATTTGAACATATTTATGGATCAGTAGATTTACTAGGAGGTTCAGTCGGTTCTTATCATCCTATGGACCTTCATTGTTGTGGTTACACTATTAAACATGGATCACGCCTGCATTAGATTTAGGCACAGAAACTATGTGGTTATGTTTAGGAAAGGATTGTGACTTGAATTAAAATGATCATGGACGCAAAACACACTGGTTTCTCACTGCTATTGGATACCACTCACCTCCACCTCCTCATAACTACTGTCTCCCTAACACTGGCTGGATGTTCCCACGATGGCTAGGACCCACCTGAATGCAGGCCACAGATATACCTGCTAGCTGCACTCTAATGTCAATTTAAAGTGAAACAACATTCAGCAAGGTGTGTACATATAAGGAGCTCAAAGTGTACCATGCCAAACTAGACCATACAACACTGACTATTTGGCAAAAACATTTGGCTTAAATGTACTTTTAGCCAAAGCAGTTTGCCAGCAAAAGATTTTATTTTCAAAAAGGAATTTCATCTAATGTTTGAAACACTGGTGTTAGTAAAGGTAAAACGCAAATTGGGATATTTGTCTACAAGAGGTTCACACAGGTCAAGCATCTTCAGTGAAATGGCCAGAGCAAGAATATTTTGGGCTGCAGTTGGTTGAATGCAGATTTCAGATTGGGACGTTGACTGATGACCTTTCACAAGCCCAACATACGTAAGTATACAGAAGAAGATTAATGCCACATTCATGTCATACTGGAGTTATTGTTATTATGAGTTTCTGATTTATGTATTGCATTCAAACTGATATAGACATTGTAATTATGACCAGGAAACTTTATTAAAAGTTCCATATATCCAACATGGCACTTAATAATCCCACAGTGCCTGAAAACTAAATATGGACAGCAACCGAAGGCAAAGAGCACTGTTCAATGTAATTGAACCCAATTGTAAAGAGCATTGTGTTATTTTGCCAGTTACAAATCATTTTAATCCTCACACAAACCACTCCGTTTTTATGCAGCTGTTTTATGCAAATGTAAGTAGTTGGACAACTAAGCAGACCCGGCTATCTGAGGTGACTACCATTACAAGCCAGTTGGACCAGCCACTGCTTAACTTGAGTAAATACAATACAGAGGCTGTGTGCCAAGCCACATATCAGCTTTTTGCTTGGGTGAGGATAGGGTTCAGGAATGCTTTGTGTAGGTTAGGTCTGGAAAATGGTGTTGTTTGTCATATATATATATGACATCTGTTGGATTTGACTGAGTTACAAAGCAACTCTAAAAGTAAGAAGTAAGGCACAAATCATGATGGCTTCAAAGGGTTATTTCCCTTCCTGGCACATAAAAGTTGGAGCCTTTCTGTAAAATGTAGCAGCCGTTGTAACCACTGCAGAAAAGCTACTGAGCAGTTGGTGTGAGCCTTTTGGGCCCTTAAGAGCTCAGTGCTGAGTAATTCAAGCTGGCGAGTACCACTGCTCCTCTGGCTGCAGGTCCCAGAGGGGAGATTGAGTCTGCCATATCTACACAGGAATGACCTTGTTTCCCTCAGGGTCACCCCCCTGCATCACACAAACACATTAAAGCCTCAACAACCCACCTGACCTGTGTCACTCAACATAAGCAACACATGCATGCATACATACATACTAGCCAAAACCAATTGCTTCACTGGCATTCAGAGATGTGCTAGAAATGGGAATTACCTGACATTCAGGAAATTCTGGTGTGGCATTACATATGCTACTTTTCAAACTGATTTGGGATACAAGGAGGAACAGTTTAATTATCACAAACACTGATAGCCACCACGGAAAAACAGACAGAAAAAAACTACCACCATTGTAAAGTACCTTCACAAATGGAAAATCCAGTTTTAAGGAGATCTCTAAGAAGTGTGATAACATCATATCAAAGATGTCAAACCAAAACACAAAAAGGAGATGTGACCAACATCTACTTTAAGAATTAAATATACTCCCAGGAATTCCAAGTTGTAGGAAATAACATGCTCATTCAGGGCACTAAAATATGGCTTAAATCACAATGAAAGTGAGGAAAGCCTGTATTAACATAAATGTGAGAAGTGGATGTGAGATTGAGTTACATCCAATAAATGTGTGCAGAAATTACATCTGTATCATTTATCACTTTATTTAAAGCATGGTGCAGGCTGTGTTGTCTAGCTGTCAACACTCTGCTAGGCCCAAAGCCCTGGGATTACACAGGAGCTGATGACTGTCTGTCAGAAAGACAAAAAAAAAGTGAACACACCCAGCCAGAGGAGAAAGGGTAGATCAGTTGTTTTAATTTATAATCTTATAATCTAAGACACTTTGACAGTATCTATGGGCACCAAAACATCCAAATAATCATTTCTTTGTTCAATGTTTAAGGCAATATTGGGCATCTTTTCCCCTCCAGCTAATCTTTATATTGTCTTCCTTTCACATTAAGGTCTTTCAAATCCATATTTTTTCATCTGTCTTCTGTGCACTGCAAGCTATGCAAAACATATTATATTTACTTTGCACTATAATCTTTAATGGTCTTTTTCTTTCCAGAGCTTTTCCAATCATTTCCTTTCCTGACAAATGGAAATGGGATACATCTTGCCTTGCATCCAGCCATCATCCAGATCCCCTTTGAAAAGCAGAGATGGAAGTGAGGCCTTAAAACTTTATGGTGAGAGCCATGGCACCACATGCCATTTCAGTAGCAGTGCTGCTAGCAGGCCTGCTGATTTATAGCTCATGACATATATATATTTAACACACATATATGTAACCAAACACTTCCTCTTCCCCTCAGTTTCCTCAGAACTCTGGGACACATCTTGTTTTCTCAGGTCAGGGGTTAAACAAAGGAAACAGTGCTGGCTACTTGAAGGGGCAGAGCCTATGAGGGTTGGGGGTGGGTGCTGTCAGGGTTGCCTCCACCTCCAAGGCCAAGTCAGAGGAAACTGTGGGACATGTCAAGGTTAAATGTTTAGCTGTGATATCCAGCAGGAAGGCTGGGCCACTACAAAGACCTTAGTGCTGAAGGAGTAGGGCTCAGGCTTTTGCATTTTATATAATCACATTTGACCATAAAATGTTAGATCGTCTTATGCCTCTCTCTCTGCAAGAACCCCTCCTGGTTGTTGTCTATGGCATTTTTACTGCCCCATTGGCTATTAACCCCCCAAGGGGTGGGTCCAAACACAGTTACACGCCCCACTAGAGCTCTACCTCTGCAGCAGCATATAAACATACAAGTTTATTTAGTGTGAATGTCCCACAGCACTCACTACTCATCCCCTTCATAAAGCCCAGATCACTGTGAGCAAAGCAGCCAGTGTGAACATCAGAAGTGGATTTAGCAGCTGTTTCAAAAAAAACAAAACATTTCCACAATGTGGACTCGCAGCTTGGGAGGATTTTATGCAGAGATAACACATTGGAGAAACCAGGAATTTACCGCAACACTCACCTACATCTGAGCAGAATAATAGCTCATACTTAACTCATACTTGGGTATTTTGGTGTGAAACATCTTCTTCCAGTACTTTTAATCATTAGTAAGCAGCTCTGCTTGTCTCTACAAAATAATCTTAAAAATAGCTTTGCACACATCACAGAATGTCAAATCATTAGGGCAATGAAGATTTGCAATGCTTAACAGCCACTTTTAAAAAACGCAAAGCCCCATACAATGACTCTATTGTACCCCATAGATTGTGCACAGTACTAAATTGTGACTAGTAGTGGTGCTATCCTGAGAACTATGGTAGTGTTGAAAAATGTAAATGTTGGCCTGATGGTAGCCTAGGAGGAAAGATCACCAAAAATGTTACAGTTCCAGTTTTCAGTATTTTGTTGAGAAAGATGTCAGTTTTAAGTTCAAAAGTAAAGTGCAAATGGAGTGTTCAAAGCTACTGCAAATTTAATCGCATTGCTCCCCTCAAACCTTACCACTAACGGGTGAAAGATGATACTAGAGGGTCCTCTAAGCTTCAGAATACTGCATGTAAAATCAAATAGTAAAACCATTAAACAAAATGACATATTTTGGTGGACATAAAACGTTCCCATATCTGAATCCAATATGTGGTTATGTTTAGATAACAAAAGCACAGGTTAAGGAAAAATTTAGTTTTTTTTTATTGAATGTTGTAGAAATATTTGTCCTGTCTCATGCTCTAAGTCTAGACTTTTCCAGTACTTTACTAACACCTAACCTCTAGGTGCATAAACATAATCACTAAATAAAGGGTTATGCTTTAGTCACTGCAAGTTGATGTTATCATTAAGTGGCTTTTGTAGGAAAATCAATGAAATATGGTTGCCAATGCACATGCCTGCTCATATTCCTTTAAAGCATTTCCACATTATTCCTAATATGTTTTTGGTGATTTTTTTTAACTGGCCATTTACTATACACACCTACACAACCCTATGGCAGCAATGACCGGATCACTGAATTAGCAAAATAAGTGTACTAAAAACAGACTCTTTTTGTCTAGACACAAAGAAGTAGAAGCAGCTACAAGGGAAAGCATATCTCTCTATCACATAAAGAGCTGCAGCCAGAAATCCTCTTCACTCCATCTGCTCAGCATAGAGAGCTGCCAGCTACAGCTCAGCAACACCACACACACATCCACTCATTACATGGAAATCCATATTAAACATCCACTTTCAGCACCGCATTGACACATATACATGTTTGCTACCTGGTGACATAGTCTAAACTTTCTTAACTACATATAGGAATGTAAAATTGTTACAGGATCATCTAAGAAAATGATCTGCTTGTGGCCTAAGCAGTTTGAGTCCAACCACCAAAGCCAGCAGAGCCAGGCTCTGTGCTATAAACAGAGCTCTGGCTTAGGTCTGGGCTGCCTTTATAACTCCTGTCTCATTTAGAGGCGTCTTTATGGGTCATTGTTTATATGGGGCACGTTAAAGCCAGGGACAGCAGGTAAATCACAATCCTGGGCTTAGCTCACTCTACAACCAGCAGACTGGTGGAAGATGTGGCCTCCCACCTGTGTGTGTGTGTAAGAAAGAGTGAACATGAGAGAAAGACAGGTAAAGAGGGAAAAGTACAGAGGAAGGAGCCAGGGGCTGCATGTGATTGTCTGTGTGTTTGCTGGAACAAGGTATTTCTTAATTTTCAGTATTGAGGGTCCTTAGAAAACCAGTATGGATTTTTATTAGATTTTTTTTGGGGACTGTAGCTGGAGACATTTTGTAGCTAAAATGTCTCCAGTTTGGAATGTTTTGTGTGCTCATTTTGCTTGATTAGTCATATGGGTTCAACTGCATATGGGCCAAAATGTAAAAGGATGACTGAGGATACACGAGACCATCCTTGGCAAAAGTCTTTTATAAAATGACACTCTGCTTGATCAGAAATCAGTTTGTGATTGGATGCTTTGATGAAGGATTGGAGGAAAGGATCTCTAATATCTGTATAAGCATGTTTCCTTGATTCCTGTCTCCTTGCATCTTTTCCTCACATCTTATGTGGGTGGAACTAAGACACAAGGCAAAGACGCAAGTGAGTAATTAAGGGAATTGGGATTTAGCCACACACAGGAGAGCCTCTCCTACTGAGTTGGTAGCTCAGCTACAACACAGTTTTCCACACAGTGACTCTCTCAGAGGGACACAAACATGTTTGTAGTGACTGTCAGAGTTCCAGCAGACCAGCAGACTCCCTGTCTCTCCAATGGAGAAGAGGAAAGACCGACAGCAGCTTCTCATGGCTGTTAGCTGTGACTCTGTCCACACTACACTGGGTGATGGTCAGTCTCCTCAGACCCTTCTCATCATAGCCACTCGGCCACATCCCATACTTGTTGCTCACTCACTCTTCAGTTGCATTTTAGAAATTTAGTGGGAGGAGAGAGCAGAATGAGGGTGTGTAGTTACAACATGGGTAATGTGTTTTCAAGCTGTAAATGAAAGGCTTTCGGAGAACCTGTCTGACCCATTTATAACAACTCCTGTGTTCCTTACATTACTCATGACCACATATCATATTGTCTTACATAGCTGTGCATGATTTCCCACTTTCTTGGAAACTGTTGGATTCCACTCATTTACATGCAATATTCAATTGATATCTTTTGATTTGATTTTATTTGTATAGCTCCAAATCACAACAAAAGTAATCTCAGGACACTTTACAAAAAGGTCTAGACCTTATTATTATTATTATTATTATAGAAAAAGACCCAACAAATCCCCCTTGAGCAAGCACTTGTTCACAGTGGGGACGAAAAACTATCTTTAACGAAAGAAACCTCCGACAGACCCCGGCTCAGGCCAGGTTTTCCCCAAAATGTTTTCCAGTTGTTTGTGAAGCCCACATCGTTTTCTGGGCAACACCTAGACACCTAGACAGCTAGTGGTCGAATAACGACATGCGGCTAAACATGTCAGATTGGGCAGGGGTACAGAGAAAACTAAAGAGTCCAACATTGTTTTTGCAAAGTTACATACTAACTAAACATTAATTTTAGTGAGCTCCAATTGGCAAAGTCAGGAGCCTTTAGCTATAACATGAATAACAATCTTACTGTATTTACACTTATCCTTAGTCAGCATCTTCAGATAGGATTTAATGTCACCCACTCTGGGCCCAGGAATACATTTGACTATGACTGCCAGTGTCTCTAACTTCATGTTTCTATGGAGTCGCCAATTACCAGACTTGTTTTCTCAGCAGGTGTGTCGCTGAGTGGGGAAAATAAATTTGAAACGTGAATAGGCAGGTGATGAACTGTTGGTGTTTGCTTCAAGCTACAACTCTTGCGAACTGTCACCCAGCTACTTGACTGAGATCCTGGCTGCTAGGGAAGTGCTGAAGGGCAGCTAGCTTGGGCTGAGCTACATTTAGAAGGGCACATTGTTTTCTGGGCAACACCTAGGCAACACACTGGCTACATGGGCATGGCTAGCTGGGGTGTTTTCCATGGTGCAGAGCCACGCTTCCAATTCGGTGAGCCTCGCCTCCAGTGCTGGTAGAATCTGATATTTATCACAAGTACAATTATCACTGAAAGAGGCAGAAGAATAATTGAACATGCGACACTCTGAGCAAGAAAAAGGAGAGGAAGAGGTAGAAGCCATTGCGTTCTACTAAGCTACTAGCTTAGCTAGTTTCTAAGCTAGCTGACCTAGAGTAGCAAGTTAAATTTAGAAATTAGCAAGAGATTCTGTAACACAAATGCTTAGGCAGTGCAGGCGCATGTTGAGACTCAAAAGATTTGCTGATATTCAGATAAACCTAGAAATCAGTGATCTTAATCCATAAACAATCTGGTAGCAAGCACAACACAGTGCAGGCACAGTAAACAGGAAGCAAATACCCTTTCCACAGGAACAAGAAAATGCCTCAACCACAGGAAAGTAGTACAAAGTGATAATAAACTTGCACACTCTCAAAACTTGCTTGAGTTAGGTAAACCTCCAGTTAAAGGTAAAATCTTTGAATGTTTAAAAACAGAACAAAACAAACTAAATTAAAACAAGCTTATTTAATGAATCATTGTATTATTTCACAATTTTCTGGTTCATTTAGCTCCATATGTTTTTTGTTTTGTTTTTTTAGCCCATATACACTTGGTGTACCTTAAAATGACTCAAACGCATGGTTTTAAAACATCAGTCCCAGGTCAGGTTTAGGAAGCCGCAGCTGTTGTGCACACTTCCCCTTCATCTATTTTCCTCTTTCTCCCTCCTCCCTCGTTGCCTGGCTGCTCACCAGCAGGGGGGCCTGTAATCCCAGCAGCACCATTGTGTGGACCGGCAGGTATTTCCCCCGCTACCACTGAGCAATGGACTCAGCTGACTGGCAGCGCTGTGGGAGCAGGAGTACTTCTCCTCCTAGAGGCCTAACTTCCTTACTTCCTGTCTATCAGCCTGGCTCTTCTTGAAACACAGAATAATAAACACAAAGCAATTTGTCACACTGATTCATGCTATTCCAGAGATTCACATTTGAAAGTGTGCAAGAAATGTCTATGTATGTGTGCTTAAGTATTTGGTTGTTATATTACCAACCTTCCATCAATCTCAGACATTGCCACTTAGTCTCCAGCAGGTTTTCATTCAGACCAGTGGAGGGGTACACTTCTTTAATCTTGACTGATCTGGCCTAACTAGTGAGTGGTTAATGCCTGTGCCTGTGTGTTTGTGGATGTGGGTGTATATTGGATCCCCATGGCTGCACCCTTTAAAGAAGAGGTTTCCAAAGTGAGCAGTTTTACAATATATATTACCTTTTATTGTATTTTTGTGCTTTCAAAATGGATGCAGAAAGGTTCTTAATTTAGCTACAGTAAGTGTACTGAGAGTAGTGGACTTCCTAAACAGTGACACACTACTGTAGCGGTCTGTTAGAAGTCCTGCTGTCTGTGGCCTTTGCAGCCCTAGTGGGGTGCATTTGTCCCCCCCCCCCGCCCCCCCCTAAGCCCGGAAGCTGTCAGTGTCGATTGAGCTGAGTGGAGGAGGTCCTGCTAAAGGAACCTTGCTAGTTCCAGGACCCACCTCTGTTTCCAAAGCTTGGGAATAAAGAGCTCTGCATTCCACAGGTCTGAGCTGCCAGCTTTCCCCCTGCCCACAGTTCACAGGGAGTCCTGAATGAGATTAACAAAAGCGTTCTGTTGGACCCCTCTTGGCCAGCTTCCACATCAACAGCGCGCAAGGTCAGGGGTCACACTAACTACATTCATTCCCAGCAGACCCCTTGCTCCAAACACAGACTGCCAGTCTCACAAACTCTCAGCTTTTCCTCTAATCCCCCGAGATATGTCTGATCTCTCCACATGTTTCTGCTCAATTAAAGCAATATCACACCTTGCAAATGGAACGGAGAGAAAGAGAGGGAAGCAGGGGAGAGTGCAGCCACAAAAGTGAGAAAAGCAAATGAATGGACCATGGAGAGTGAATGAGAGAGAGGATAATGGAATTATTAACCTGCTCATGTAAGGCACTAACATGAGTCTGCACACCTGATGAAACACTGGAGGCAAAAGCTCAATACTTGATGGAGGACACATGACTAACATGGTTGTAAAACCCATACACATACGCAGCATAGTGTACACTTGAACACACATATACACCTGCTCAATTATTTGGCTGAACTATGAGGTGTATATATGAAATGTATTTTTCCTATATTTATTTCTAAATACAAAGATCAGGATGACTGCAGCATCTCTGCATTATACATTTAGATATTCAGGAAGATCTCTATTGTTGAATATTATTTTAGTGTACCATACCAGTGGTTTTGCATTTATTTTCTAGTTTACTACATATCACAACTTAGCATGTAATATTATATATATTTTTCTCATGTTCTACAAAGTTATTGGCTTTGGTTCCTTTCTGTTCAATATTAGATGAAGCCGCAGACAGTTGCTTGAATGAATCCATCACAGTTAACACTGTCTGCATATTTTAACCCACATTATATTATAGAAATTGTAATTCACTGCAGACACCTCAAATTAATCAGCGATTAAATTGAAATGCCAGGAAATAATGACGTATCATCAAAAAAATAAACAAAAAAAAAATGGCTGCTGTTCACAGAGATTGATTACAGTACATAATGGAACCCGCACAATCAGTATTGCTATATCAACAATGAGTCAAAGGACTGTGGATTATGTCAAAGTCCTGTCAATTAATAAGGCCAGAATATATCAAGCCTGTCAGTTGTCAGCATGGTTGTCACTTGGTTTTTTTGTAGTGCAGCTCATCCCCCAAAAGGGTAAAAAAAAGGAAAAGGGAACTGATTATTGCAGATTTAAGAAAGTATATAGTTTCTGTATATGATTTTACATTATATTTTTAACAAACAAATGATGCTGAAGTGCCACTGTAGCACTTAAAACCTTAGCTAGCCTTAGTTCTAGTGGTAAAAGTAGAAAACATATATTCATTTGGAAGTCTAACAGAAATGTTGGTACCACTTTCTAATTAGCCCCACATTCTTCATGGGTTATATGTTATTTTTAATGGTTAATAAATCAATTACCAAATGTAATACATATATTTGTCAAGGAATAAGAATAACATTTGAGTTTGCATTGAATGTTATGAAAACGCTTTTTGGCTGGTGTTTACCCAGGTGGGATAGTGGCTGAAGTGGTTAGTACTGTCATCTCACAGCAAGAAGGTTCTGGGTTTGAACCTTGCAGCTGACCCAGGCCTTTTTGTGTTGAGTTTGCCTATTCTCCCTGTGCCTGTGTGGGTTTTCTCTGGGCACTCCAGCTTCCTCCCACAGTCTGGAGACTGTTAGGGGTTGGGCATGTTAGGTGAGTGTGAGTGGTTTTCTGTCTTTGTGTCAGCCCATGCATGGAAGTTCTTCAATGGAACATTTCACCCTTGACCTTTCAGAAGCGCTGAAGAACAAGAACCCAAATCTATTTATTATCAATACAGCTGCCTAAATTATGGACTATTAGAACATATTAACATGTTTAACTGCAGACAACTTAAAGTGGTTCTTATAAATAGCTTAATCTGTAGGAAGTGGCTTAGTGAGCATTATTGCTAACTTTATGTAAGAGCTGCATTACTAGAAAGTGATACACATATGTATTAATGATGAAGAAGGAAACACCTTCATATTACTGTCATATCGCTTCTTATTTAATAGACTGTCTCTTTCTGACATTCTCACAACAACTCTGTGGCCACATAAGTATTACTACAGTAGGCCTTGACCTTACTGTTTTTTGCTCATAATGTGGTAGTTTTACACCCAAAGGCCAAACTGCCCTCAGTATACAATCTCTATAACAGTCTCACAGACATTTTTCATATTTGCTCACACTGGACAAATATCTGCTTTGTCCTGCATCTGAAACCAGTTACCCCAAACAGCAGCGGTAAACCAAACTAGACAGAGGAAAACTCCAAGGGGGGAGAGAAAAAGCGAGAGAAGAGAGATATATAGAAACAGGGATAAGGGTGAGGTTGGTGGGGATGTAGGGATGGTTGGTGGGGGTTGTTCACAGACAGGATCATACATTACTTTTTTCTCTCCCAGTATTTCTTGTCCTTGATCTGCCTGCTTTTCTTTAAGCTGGATCCAGAGCCCTGCCCCCCTGCTGAGTCTTTTGCCCAGAGGAGGGGAGGCCTCGGCCAGCTGCAAGCTTCACTGGAGCCCTGCGCACAGAGGTGGAGAAGGTGGGGGGGTGGGGGGTGGGGTGGAGAGACGTGTTGTGGTAGATGGGAGCAGAGACACACAGAGAGAAAGAAGCCAAGAGCGGTAGCTGATGACAGCCTGAGTGCAGCAGAGGATATTGCACTCAAAGACACAACACGGGAACTCTGAGAGATTGAGTTTCAAAGCTGGAAAAAGACCCACTTCTGCAGCTCATACTCGTACCACCTCAAAACGGTCAGCAGCGATCGAATCAGAATGTGACTCATCAAATTTACATAGTAGCTCAAGGTGCAAGTCTGCTGAACTTTAGTATAGTATATTACACTATCACCTTCATAAGGAGTTTAAAAGTTGTAACAAATAAATTCTACTAAGTAGTTTCTATAAGGTATTATAAAGATGACATACAGCCATTCAATACAGTTTATAAACCTTTTATAAAGGTTGTACCATTATTCATTAGTGCCCTGTAGACAGCATGTCAGATTACATTCAACAAGCGTTCGTTAACCCTGTTTATGTTGTCAGCTTTCAAGAGGGAAAGCTGCAGATTTAAGGCTGTGAGAAATTATTTTCATTTTCATGATGAATGACTATTTAGATTAATCAACTAAGCATTTGGTATGTAAAACAGTAGTTTAACAAGCCCATCACAATGTCCAAGAACCTGAGGTTTGACATATTATTTGTCCTGTGAAACTAAGAGTTCAAAAATCAAAATATGTAATTTACAGTTTTCTGTGATATAAAAATGAGAATATCATCCAGATCTCACATATTAGAAGCTGGAACTGGCAGATTTCCCTTGATAAACAGTGAAAAGTGTTAATCAATTATCTGAATTGTTGTGGATCAACTTTCTGTTGATTTACTAAGAGATTAATTAACCTATTTATTTATTTATTATTTCAGCAGTAAATAGCAACAGGTTTCCTCTCAAAATATTTAAAACTCAATGGCCAGGAAATCTCCTGTGGCTCTACTGTATCTGCACATGAAGCAACCTCACAATGTGTCTACAGCCTGTAAGGTTGAGAAACTCAAGGGGTTACCATGACACAGGCAACCATAAAGTCACACAGTGGCTATATGTAAATTCTATATGTAAATGAGTATAAAAAAATTTTCCAATAAAAATACTTACTATATTTAATAACTACTACTCTTTTCTTCTTTTTTATTTTTTATCAACATGTACAGTTTGCCTGTTAGTTCCTCCCACACAAGTTGGGATGGTTGGTTTAGGACACTATCCCCCCTGTCGTCAACAGAGGGCGCTAGGACTCAATATGTGGATCCATTGACATTGAGCTGGAAATTTATGTTTTTAGTGGATTATTTGATGTGAAAAGGTCAATAAAAAATTATGTCTGATGAAATTAAATGAAATAATCACTGTGCTAAATCAGCAGGTAAAATGTACATTTAAAAATGCATGGACTCCAGATACATGACATCTAGATACAGTAGCATCATGTCTTCTTGGTTTCATTTAAAGTGGATCAGTCAGTGTTTGTATGAGGGAGATACAGTTGCTCAGATGCCGGCAAATCACATGGTCGGGGGTGGGGGGAAGCAAGATCACAGACATCCTCTCACTAGTGAACCAGCAGTATTACCATAAGACACAGCTCCAACATGTGTAACCAAACAGTCAAATCCCAGAGATGGTGTCTTATGATCTGTTTGATAACTTGTGTGAAACAGCATTCCCTGTTCATTTATAAATCCCAGCTAATCCCAGAGAGGTAGTGAGAGCTGATTTAGAGACACTCGGGGCTCCACTGGTGAAGATAAACTGAGGTACTTTCTAGTGGCAAGGTCTGCCGAGGGCCCGGGGAGTCTAAATCACTCTTTAAAGAGACAGGGAGCCTCAGCACCAGTGGGGGCCACAGATGTTGAGGAGCCACTAGCTGGCCCATGCTGCTTTTAGCTTAATATGCTAAGATTTGACCATACTGTGTTGGCGGTGGATGGACGCAGAGTTTCTTCAAAAAGTTTCCTGCAGGAAAGAAAGGGAGATAACTCACACATCTAATGGGAGCTATAAATCCCTATATTAACTTCACTGCACGACATAGGAGGACAAGGCCTGGAGAAATAAGAGACAGATGAGGGCAGAGAAGAAAAGAACATCAATTAAAAGGTAGCGAAAGAAAGGAAGGCGAGGGGAGGTGTGTGTGTGGTTAACAGAAGACAACAAATCACAGAGGAAAGATCGGGGTTCATATCGAGACATGATCCAGACAATCAAAAGAAGAGGAGAGGGGCACCACAACCGGAGAGGGGATAGAGGGGAGTAAGGGGTGATGGCGGGCCCCGGTGTAGGGTTGAGAAGGAGGTGACAGGGGCCTGGTGGCAGGGCCTGGACCTGGGTGGTGTGGCGCTAACAGGCCCCTAGGGATTCAGCGCTGCAGGACCATATGGGGAGCAGTGAAAGGGAGAGGAGCAGCGGGAGCCCCGGGCTGACAAGCCACCGCTGCCCCTACTTCAGCTGTTCCCCTGGAGCCCCGGGGACCTGGGGATTAGAGGCACACAACAAAGACAACATATACTAGACAACATACACACACACACACACATCAATGGAAAGAGTCCATCCACCTTTAATACAACAAAGACAGGTAATCACTGGTTCACAAACACACCAACTCAATCACACACAATGTATGCACCAGCAAAATAAAGCAGAGTCCATCCACTTATGGTCTGCACCAAAGACAACACTCAACTAAACACACACATATATTGTGTTTTCATGACTTTAGGGGACATTACATTGACTTACATTCATTTCCTCTAGACTTTCCCTAACCTTAAGCATAACTACTACTGTACTTGCCTAACCCCACCCCTCACTCTAACCTTAGATGAAGTCCTCACTCTAAAGCGTCATAATACACATTTAGGGGACTTGCTATTTGTCCCCACACTAATGTCAAGTGCCTACAGTGCGACTGTGTACACAGATTTATGTCCCCACAACATAAATAATACCAAGCCACACGCACACACACACACACACACACACACACAGTACCAAGTTCAAATTCAATCCACTTATGATGATGGGTGTCAATCTCACATGCACACATGTTCCCACATGCCCCTGTATATTTCATACTCACACACACATTGGGAATGTGGTGATATCATGAACAGAAGAATAAGACAAGTTGTAAACAAACCAACAGCTAATCTAGGTCATCAAACACTTTATTTGGAGGTCAAACTTAAAGTGCATCTGAAATTGTTGGTAATAAACATAATAAAGAGAAAGTCAGTGTTGTTCACAGCTTGTTTCTGCTACCCCCGCATGGCCAAAAATGATTCAGTGGAGGTTTGAGGCTAACTTTCTTCTGTAATCTTTTGTCAGGCCACAACTAAACCAGACATATATCAACAGAGCTGCACCAAATAAACTCAACAGGACATATTATAAACACACTATACTGTAGCACATCACATACAATGTCAGCAAGAACTGTATGTTGGACTAATTAAGAGCTAGGATATTACTTGATATTGTATATTTGACTGAATTGCTCAATAGTCAGCCTGACTTATTTTCTAGAGTAGCGCAGTGATATGGAGCTGTGGAAGACTAAGAAATTAACAGATTTGCCCACAACAAAGATTTGACTGACATCCAAACATCAATCAAGTTTGGTTTCCATTGACAACAGGTCACAAGCTGTTTATAACATTAGATTTGAACATAATATTATATTCATCATGTTACTTGTATTGTAAAGTAGCAGTACAAACAGGAAATGAGGGGAGAAAGAGAGAGGGCATGTTGGGGTTATGCCTCTTACTGGACCCCACCTCTCAAAATTGTATAATTGTACAGCAATACATTTTTCAAGCTGTTCCCTGCATTAAATGTTCAGCTGCCCCCTTATAGCTGTCAAACATAAGTCAAATATAACTATTTTGAGATTTAATTTGTTTAACTTTTGCTCTTTTCTCTTCCTGTGTGTACATCTAATAAGACAAAATTGTCAGGCATATACTACAGACACACACACATGCCATAGTACAGT
Source organism: Monopterus albus (assembly GCF_001952655.1). Classification (NCBI taxonomy): domain Eukaryota; kingdom Metazoa; phylum Chordata; class Actinopteri; order Synbranchiformes; family Synbranchidae; genus Monopterus; species Monopterus albus. The sequence continues at coordinate 2,317,680 of NW_018127920.1, read as the reverse complement.
ATATAACGTCTTATGGTGTGAAACAACTATAACACCATATGATACTCTTTAAGCTACCTGCTCTGGCGAGCTGCCCAGTTCCTGTCAAACCCATAACCAAACTTCCAACTTAATCTACTATTCCCTAAAACTCTACTCTGTGATCAAGCTGGTAAAAGTTACCTGCCTCGATCAAATGTGTGTGTGTGTGTGTGTGTGTGAGACCAAGTCAGAAGCTTCACAGTGCTGCTAAATCTACCTCATGGCAGTGAATACCTGCTGCCTGCTATCTCAGTCCCTCCTGTAGCCCGAGGCCATGAAAGCAGCCTTGGCTAACATTAGACTGCATTTCCTAGGGCTTAGTGAAACAGAGTACCACCTGTCCTCCTCTAATAACACAAAAAGTAGCTTTTTCCTCCTCTATGTCTTCCATCTTCACAAATACAATGAGCTGCTACCTCTTTTACAGCATGCACTGAGGTCGAGCTGTTGGGCGAACCCTCCTTCAGGCTCAGGAGGGGGAGGAGGAAGTGGGAGGAGGGGGGTGGG
>NW_018127920.1:2314710-2316991 GCF_001952655.1 Monopterus albus | reverse complement strand
GAGGGGGAGGGGGGGGTGATCGGCAGTAGCACGTGCAGTGTCACAGCCGGGCCTGCCTGTCAAACCAAGCAACCAACCAACCAGCCTACAATCCATCCTAGTCATTGTGTTGCCTGTTCTGTTCCGGATGACAAACAGCTAATTAATTTTCCTGATACCAGGAGAAGCAACACTCAAGCTGGGGAGGAAGATTGCCTTTAGCAAAAAAGAAGTGGAAGTGGAGAGATTAATTCATGAGGCTCTTTTTCTTCTCCTGGTAGTATTTGCATGAGAAGTTCTGGCTTTGGACTTCAGTCTGTGGTGTCCTCATCACACACACACACACACACACCCACACACTAGATACAGTACCTCTGACTTTCATTCACCTTCTTTTTGTCTATAATTTCCTCAAATATAGTCTTTGGTGCTCTTCCTCCCCAATGTCCTCATATATAATATGATCCAAAATGTATACATTGCACCCATTAAAAGTTCATGCTACTGTAAAACTACTATATTCATAAGAATTTAGAAGTGAAATAATGTGAGGACAAAGCAGGAATTTAGCTTTATCCTTTATTGGCCACAGAATGAACTCTGATGTACCTGTTGATTTAATGTTTGACAGAGTTTTTATATAGATTGAAAAATAAGAATTTACCCCAGTATAGGTAGTTGTCAGACCAAAAGGACTATTTATTTGCATTTTAGAAACCTGCTCTTTATCATCCGATAGAGATAAACACCTTGAATACTTTCCTGTTTTTTTAAAGAGAGGGAAGACACTGACTCAGTGAGGCAATTGATCTCATTATGCCACTTCTGAATAGTTTTATGGTCATTACATTGCAGCCCCACTTGCTCCACCGTTTCATCTGTATTATGATGTATTGAACTCTATTCCTACTCACCACAGACACTGGGAGGATGTCTCTGTTTCTAGTCTGTCACACAAAACAGGCCATTATTAGTTTTACACTCAAAATGATGTACAGAAAGGTTACTTTAGTGAAACAATCAGCCCTTTACTTTTAACGAGTGCATATATCATAAAGCAATCTGAGGCCAATAATCGTTCATCATTATTGAGACAACGATGCTGCTTTGGGGACCTGGCGGCAGAATGGAAAACAGATTTTTTTCAGGCTGGGGTGGAGGTGTTGGAGGCTCTGTTCACTCTGCAGCAGAAAAAGGATGAAATTTGACTGTTAGACTAAAATGTGACGCAAATTGAAAATCTTTTAATCAGTGTGAACAGCAAAAAACTGTAAAGGGACACTTTCATGTTAATTCCCCAATTGAGCCACACGGGAATACATAAAATCAAACATGCGAATTGAACTTTTTCTGTGTTCAAATTACAAAGTAAGTCTTACACTTTCTGTTATACACCTGAAATAACTATGTTTTGAATGGAGCCAGGACCGTAGCTGAGGTCACATCACCACCATTGTTTCTAGCCACCTGGAGTTTTCATTGTACAGTTAAACATATTTGTTTAGTACTTAATACTTGATAGAGCTGATTCCACTATTGTTTAGATTCAATATTTTATGATATGAAATATTTAAGGGACACAAAAAAATAAATCAAAATGCATGGACAGTATGATAGCTGAGCACATAAATTGCGAAGCACTGAAAATTTGGTTAGGCTAAGAAATAGAACCATCACATTTTCTTTTAAATCATGATTACTGTATGGCTTAAAGAAGATGTAACCTGTTTAATAATGAATTTTGTTATTTTTGGATAGAGCCAGGCCTCAGCAAGAAAGTGAAGAGCCCTGTGTTTGACCCCCTAATCTTAACCATATACTGTACCTTAACCAACATTTTATTTCCCATGACCATGGTCTTCCCCTGATTGCCATGTATGAAGACTAGAAAGCAAGCATTTTAAAAACTGAATTTTGGAACATAATCCAGGGGCTCTGCAGATGCAGCATTGACATTGTGGTCTGGCAACAGCATTGTTAAACTGCATATAGTTCACATCCCAACAAAAGATGTGAGCAATAATCCCAAACAATAAAAAAAAAAAATTAGAGTGGAAAGGCTCAAAAAACTGAGAAAGCTGTCACTGAAGTTTGGTTATATGAAAATGTTAGTCTGAGCTGGAGGTGCTGTGTTTCTGAGAACAGAGTGAGAAGAGAGGCAGAAGTGTCCCAGCTTGTGTGTGTGCATGTGTGTGTGTGTGTGTCCCAGTCCCTGAGCGTAAGGTGAGAGGGTTGTTGTGCTCTGTGTTTTATTGCGCTCCAGACTGCAACTGAGCCAGACTTTTAATTGCAGTAGCGGCAG
>NW_018127920.1:2312367-2314554 GCF_001952655.1 Monopterus albus | reverse complement strand
CCTGGCCCCCCCCCCCCCGACACACACACACACACACACACACACACACACACTTTCCTCCCTCTCCTGCTCCATCCCACCTTCTCCAGCCATCCTCCTCTCCGGCCTCACACCTGCCAGCCCCGCTGACATTATACAGCTCACAACATCTGTCTATATGCGTCCGCTGATCAATAGGCTTGACTCGGAGCATATTGACGCTGGCATTGGCCTCATTGATCACATCTAGCCTCCATGGTTGGGTTTTCAAAGATAATTGGGCCCAGGAACCTGCCTCCTTATGAGTGACAGTGGGCTGAAATGATAATCAACTGGATCCAGTCCAAGTACATTCCCAGCAGGACTGGGTGGACTCAAGGCAGACGGCAGGGTTTCCTATTTTCAAATGGATTTTTTAGTTAAACTGTAGCCTCAAACAGCCATTTAGTAAACATAAATACTGTATCTATTGAAGGCTGCTAGTATCATATTGCATGACAATATGTGTAAGAATCACAAACAAAACTGGAACTTTTATCATGAATTCCAATCAGTCTGTGACAAATAGCAAAATAATGATATCTCTGAGAACCAAGGCATTGATTTAATACTTAAGGAAGCAGTGCTACAACAACCAGATACCAAAAATATCCTCCCTCTGGACACTGGGTCCCTTCTCAGATTGAGTGTCTGAGAGATGATGTAAAGCTTTAATAAAAGGCCAGGCTGCTGATATTGACATTCATTATTATGTGGCCTGAGCTAACCCCATTATGTTCCCATTAGGGCTAATAACATATACAGCTAACTCATTTGTTTCATTTAGCCATTCTGCATATACAAAATTAAATGACACTGGATGGTGACAAAAGGAGATAGAATGGCCTCACTTGATTTGTGCACATTTTCAACTTGTGACTCTGTTTCAAAGGTTTTAAGAGACGGGAGAGTCGTTTGAATATCAAAAGAGATCTATGGAGGATAATGAACATGTTAAATCAATATTTCATATGTGAAGAGTGGGATTTATAGTGTTTTGTGTGTCAAGCTGTTGTGTCTGTTCTTTTATTCCATGGCACAAATTCCTAGCTGTTTTCTAGCAAGTAGCCACAACACAGGATCAGCCGCACCAGAATAGCTTTGCAAGGTAGTGATTTTGCTGGTGAACTGGGTGAACGACAGTGAGCCCAGGGCATAGGCCTACATATTCAGAGAGAAGAGAACTCAACCTTCTTTTGGAGGATGAAGGCTGCTAAAAATAAGCCAGAGGAGCAGAAATCACAGAGACAGTGAGAGAGAAAGAGGAGGAGCTGCCATCAGCAGGCTGGGCTAGGTTTTGCCCCTCACTGATTTAAGCCAGAAAGCTCCCACATCACCACTGCTGCCCCCTCTGCCCCTGCTGCCTCAAACCCCCTGTGAGATGCTGTGCCCCTGTGCACAGGATGTCAGGCCAGCACAGCACACCAGCTCGCTACCGAGAGGCATTATGCTAATGGGGGGGCTCCTTTCCTCTCTCCCTCTCTCTATGGCCCTTCACTGCTCAGTGGATCGGCTTGCCTTAGGGCCCTGCTGCTTGTTTTGACAGAGCATCCCCTGATAGTTGGGATTAGTCCAGCTTGTTTGGCTAAACTAGGAGAGGGGAATCTTAGGCTACTTTGAGTTTTTGGAGCTCCGCTGGAGCCAGATGCCTCCTCCTTTTATCCCCACCAGGAGAGGGCCTGCAACCCCCAAGGCCTGCCTACAGTCACGGGCAGCCATAACTATCCAGGCAGTGTCAGGACCCATACCGCACACACACGCAGCACAGAGAATTGCAATAACACTTTTATGCACACACACACACACACACACACACACACACACACACTCCTCATACCATATCCAGAAGACAAAATATTCACAGCACATAAATAGTCATGCAAAACCCTGAAAAGAGAAGGCAGATGCAACCCTCAACCCACAGCCATCATAAGCCTCCTGCGATGCAACCTGGAGATAAAGCAAGAGCTCTTCTGTTTTCCAAGTCAGAAAAGAAGAATCCAAAACAAATATGAAACCATCTGACAAACAATGAAAAGAGTTAAAGAAGTATAGTGAGCACTTGATTCTGTCTTTCTGGTTGCAGTATTCCTGAGAGGATAGAGGATAAAACCCCAGGGTCCTAGCACTTCCTAGGGAAGCCTTACATGAGGAAGTGCTGTTTTCTGA
>NW_018127920.1:2306269-2312329 GCF_001952655.1 Monopterus albus | reverse complement strand
TCTATCCGTTTGAGAGAGGCTTGAACCTCTTTATTAAAGTGGCTGACCTGTGGTCAGCAGTTCAAACAGCTGCTATGCACATTAACATCACATTCCCGGTGTTAGCATCTGAAAAAGGAGGAAAAGAGAATAAATAAGAGGAGGTGGAGTGATCTCCTTTTCAGCAGCCATCCCCAACAAGAGGCCCAGTCTATATTTTATTCACTAATGTCAGGTGGGTTCAGGCAAACTCAGGGTCACCTGGTCTGCTCCCTTGTTTTCATCAAGGTCAGCTGGATGAAAAATAGAGCTATCCCCTGTTCGATTGACTACAAAACACTGCTGCTGAGGCAAAATGCACAGGGAGGATGATTTAAAAGGTGGATAAGAGAAGATAGAAATGAAAAGGGAAGGGAAGGAAAAGAGCAAACGGCCAAAAATGAAAGAAGGGTGAAAGAAATAACAACAAAATTAAAGGGACAAGGAAGAAGAATGATAGTGAGAGCAAAGAAGACTAAACAAAGACAATCATAAATGACATGAAAGGAAATGGATGAGAGGAAACTGGATGTGGAACTGGAGTGGAAAAAAGATCTTATGGAAGACAATGAGAGCAGAAATGAAAAAAGGAAAAGAATAAAGGAAACAAAGGAAAAAGCGAAAAACAAAAAATGTCACAAGAGGTTGAGAGATGTTAAGAAAAAAGGGAAGCACAGAAGGAAGGAGAGGTGATGGAGGAGAGGAACAGGGAAGAAGAAAGTAAGCAGAAAAAGAAGAGGAACTGGAGAGGAGGGTCTCAGGAGGGCTGGGTCATGGAGGCCCAGGGGTGATGTCAGCCTATTAAGCTGATTTCACAGGTTCCCTTAACGAAGCCACTGGCATGTTAAAGGGCAGGAAGCATCCTATTTCAGCCTTTTCTTCCCCTCCCCTTTAAAAAGGAGTGAGTGTGGGACTTATTGACAGCTCCTGACAAACAGGCGTGAAGGAGGGCAGCTGCTGGGGCGCTCCTCTCAGGACCTAAAACACAAGGTGGTATTCAGCGGCGGACCTGCCGATCTTCAAACCCCAGCCGAGTTCCATCTCATCCCTCCAAACTGCACTGACAGAAACCTGATCCTCAGTGTTGAGCTGTGGACTGTGACTGATGAAGGGTAATTCCAGGTCGATATCACTGATGATATTTGTGGAAGGAAGCTGCCAGTGGACGGAACAGGTCAAGGGCCTTGCAAGATTTTCATTGTTCATTTATTGTTTTAATAACATGTCCTCCACATTACGAATGGCAATGCCTACATTATAACTAATAGGCAGGAAAAAAAAACAATAGACAGCAAAATTAGTGAATGAAAAACTGTTTAATATGCAGTTATGCAGTTATGCTGTAGCTAATGACAACTTACCATTCCAAGTTGCTGCAGTAATGTAACACACATTTCAAAATAAAATAAAATAAAATAAAACATAAAAAAGTCTGGGAACAGTGGGTTTAAGTGACCCTATCAGCAAACATCAAAACTGGATGATTTTGCAAAGCTCCAAATTTAAAAAAAGCCCAGAACAACATTAAGGACACCTTACACCCAGGACATTGACTGTTTGAACTGCTGCCATCAGGTAGATGGTTCAGAGCAGTCAAATCAAGGACCACTAGATTCAGGAATAGCTTTTACCCAACAGCAGTTATCACACTCAATGCTTCTAAAATATGATATGCCTGTGTGTGTGAGGGGGAGCCTGAGAGGTCTGTTGTTTATTTTGTTTTTTCTAGCGGTTAAGTTTTTATATGGTTTAATTTCATATGTTGTTTATTCTATTGCTGTACCGACTGGAGGTCACTGTAAAATGTCATTGAATGTGTTACAATGAAAATAAAGGATTATCTAGCGACATTATCTACATGTTCACTTTTCTTCTTTACATCTAATGAAAACTTTTGTCAGAATTCATATAATATTTACATATAGCAGCTAAAATGTAGGGATAAACTGTGATTATGGCAAATAAAAAATATGAAGGTAGGCTAGATGGTTAAGCTTTGTCAGCTAAACACACAAAGCTTAAGAAAAAATAAGGTTTGTAGTGTTTACAGGTTTTAATAAAAGGTCTGTGATGGGTCACCAACTCCAATCTTCTACATTAAAGTCTAACACATACTGTATATGGCATATGGTTATATACTGTATAGGGCACATTATTTCCTGCAGTGGCACTGGATCAGAGCTGTAGCCAGTGAAAACGTCTTGATATCTAACTGAAGTGACTTCATGGATTGGTTCTTTTTCCATTGAAATTATCATGAAAATAATAGAAATATTATTATAATATAGATATAACATTTCCATTTCATGGCATTATTTATTTTGACAGGAAGATTCAATGTTCATAATGTCCTTACAAAAATGACATCTTGACAGGACCATGATGTTGTGTTAGTAAAAAAGATATGACAATATAAAAACAGGGGAGCTCAGAAGAAGTCAAGATAACTACACTGACAGCACAGAGTCATCAATCATGACAAAACCAGTTTTTATCTGTTGCTGTTAGCTGAAAACTGATTTGGAACTTCATTTTATTTATGCTAGTAAAGTTGTCTGAGTCAGGTGGAGGTGCTGTTGCTGCAGCACCCTCAGCAATCTACTTCTTGCAGCTACTGTAAATTTGAGCAGCGTCTCGGTGTGGAATCTCCTCAGGACCAGCTGTGTCTGATGTGTATAATGCATCAATCAACAGCAGTCAGGCAAAGCTTTCCTCATTACTCCCAATGAATTTCCACACATATTGCAGTGGATGCAATAATGTCAATCAATCTTCCTTTTTGCTTTTACTTAAAGACCTCATGGCATGCTTTTCTGTGTTTCTTTGACTTATCTATATGTTACAACAATGAGTTATCATCTTAAACATGACTGAAAGCTTAAAAAAAATGTAGCTTATTTGTCAGAGTTGCTTGTTTATGCCTTGTCATAGCTTCCTCACAGGAGTTGTGTGCGTTCATGACCTATTCTCTCGTTTTTAGGAAGAGGCTCTCGGAATTTATCATTCTGAAATAATTACAGACTATTAGGAGTTATAATGGGTGCAAAGCTAATTTAGAGGTACTCAAAATTAAACATTACATGGCTTGAAATGAGCAGCCATGGACACTTTAAAAAATCTTTTTGAAAGGTGGAGGGGTGCGGTGGGGTGATGGACAGACACAGTGAGCTATGGGTGGGCATCACACAGCTACAGCCCTGCTTTGGACACAGATGTAAACCATGAGGTGCAAAAATTTCCAGCACTGATTTTATGACTTTATTTTATTTTATTTTATGACTGATTTTATGATTTGACTCGTCTGCAGTAGAGCTGAATGGGTTTAAGCTGGAACAGCTGGAGCATGTTTCTATGGGATACATGTACAGTAAACACATGTAGGGAGCTGGTATTCAGACATGCATGGCTGTTTTCTTTTCTATGTGTTTCAGTGTGCTGTGGAGATTTTGGAGGTGCACTCATTAACATCTAGCTTCAGTAAACTGTCACCTCATTACACTAACTAAAATGAATGTATATTGTGCTAGTTTAAATCATTTGTAAACCAACATTATTTTTAGAAGACAGGTTGTACTGTAAATGGGCAATTGCTTTGAAATAAAGCTGTATGAATAAAATGTAATCCACTTGTATGAGTATTTCAGATATAGGTGTGTGTGTGCATGTGCCCTCTTGCTTCCAAACATATACACAATATGCTGAATCGTCCTGTCTGTTATCTGCAGCTGGCATTCTGTTGCCTTGCTATCAGTCCCTGAAGCATATGCTACCAGGTGTTGTCTCCCTCCAAATGCAATCTTTCATCAAGGTAACCCAACTGCAGACAAATTAATTAGGAGAATATGAAGTCAACAGAGCCAGAAGCTGAAGGTGGCGTATCAAAGCAAAAAACCAGATTTCTTGGCTTCTTTCCCTTTACTTATCTCCCTGTGAAATCTCATCTTCCCCTCCCTCCCCCCGAAGAGTTTCTGATCCTGAAATGTTGAAAGCATTGTAAACCTGTCATATTTCTTTAAGTTACCATATTTTTAAGTAGTAACAGAAAAAAAATTACAGTTTGTGGCACCAATAGTCTCCTAAGTTATATAAGATGACTGAAAAGAAAAATTAAGTGTTAAGATTGGAATTACTTTATTTGTGAGAAAAAAGCTTAAAATACAACAAATTATTCAGTTCAAGACAGATGTGTTCCTTTGAAATAAAATACCAGCAGTTATTGATGATATGACACACACCTTTCTGTGGCTTTGTTACTACAAGTCATATTAAACAGTTCATATTAAACAGACACTGATTAATGCAGCTTTATTACCTGCACCATTGTGGACGTCATGTTTTTACCAGTGTGTGTTTGTTGTTTTGTTGGACTGTTCACAACACAACTCACAAAGTAATGAGTAGATCTGAATTGAATTTATTTGTTTTATGGTAGCATTTTGTTGTTGTTGTTGTTGTTGAGAGGTAGGGATTGGCCCACAGAACAATCCATGAGGTTCTGGTGCTGATCTAGATTATCATCCAGATCCAGGATTTTTTTTTTATGGATTCTTCACCATTGTGTGAAAAGGCCAATTTCAATATTTTTGCTTCTAACTTTATACATACACAGTGCCAACAATGCTTGGACAAAAAGTCATGTTCATGGTTCATGGGAAGTTCATTACTATGGCGCAACAAATAATGCTACACACTTGCAAGTGAGAGCAAAATCTGGCTGAAACTGTTGGTATTATTGGGACAGTGAGCTGTCTTGGAGGAGGTCTGTGCTCTCTGAGTGCTGTCTAGTAATTGAATGATCTATTAGTTAACTCACATTATGAAATTTATGCATATGCTATATTATGGGCTCTAGATTTTGCCCCTAATGTTTAAACATGAAATGTTTTCACTGTTGAACATTTATAAAACCTAACTCTAGTGGTCAAGTACATTAGAACTCTCATAAATGAAGTGTAGTTTTAGGTGTTCCTAATAAACTGTCAACTGAGAACAGATTTCTCATTTGATCAGTTTTATTGGGTATGAAAATACCCTGAGGAAGGTACAGTAAGTGCACTGATACGTGTTGGACTATTTTTGTAGATGTAATGAATAAAGATTTTTCTTGTTAATATTAATAGAATTGGATATTTTATTTATGCTGGTCATATCCATGAATGAAAGAACATTATGTCCAAAATTGTCCTATTTTTTAAATAAATCAAACCAGTTTAGAGCCCCCTCATTTTCTAAACCAGGTGTTTATCATGCAATATTAGCCAGCAAGTCCTCCAACCTATACAACCCATATGGTCATTTGTCCTTTCCACTGACATATATGAACATGGCGTCACCACTTTCATCCACTATGTAACAGTGAAGCCAAAATATTATGAATACAGTGGCTGTAATCACATTCTGTGGAGTAGTTCGCAGAAGTAGACTGACTGGATCGGGCCACAAATCAAAGCTGTCAAATCATCTGAAATTCACCTATTTTTATATAATCAAATAACTTATTAAAAACATATTTACCAGAAAAATGATGAATTTATACACATAAACATGACAAAATCTACCAAAAACAATAAAAATGACCTTTGGGGAAAATTTATTTGATTTGTATTTCAAGTTTTTATTTTGGCTTGCAGTCTGTTCACAGAGGAAGCATGACTTATGACCAATACTGCAACCATCTACCAGGGGACAATCAAGTCACAGTGGCTTCACTTTTGGGAGCTGTCAGCTTGTCCATTATTTTTTCAGTCAATGGTCCCAAAGGGGGCATACCATCGAATAGTGTTCCTATGGTTGCGGAAGGTATTACAACAATCCCACCAAAAGTAACAACAACGCACATCACACTACCAAGCTTTACAGAGCTTTGTCATCATGAAAATATACATACATATGTGGTATACACCCCTCCTTGAACCGCCACCTTATTGTGGTGGAGGGGTTTGAGTACCCGAGTGATCCTAGGAGCTATGTTGTCGGGGGCTATATGTCCCTGGTAGGGTCTCCCAAGGCAAACAGGTCCTGGGTGACGGGTCAGACTAAGAG
>NW_018127920.1:2286545-2305287 GCF_001952655.1 Monopterus albus | reverse complement strand
TTTTTTTTACAAACCTCCAACTAAAAGTGAAGTCTGATATTTGTAGTTATCTAAATGTAAAGAGGTGCAACATGTAATAGAATCAGAAGAAAGTGTGTCTATTATTTGGCATTGCAGCCAGTAAATCCCTCGTGGTGTACCATTTGTCAGAGCTTTGGACTCCGGCATTCCCCCGGAGGAGCTGGAGGAAGTGTCTGGAGAGAGGGAAGTCTGGGCATCTTTGCTTAGACTGCTGCCCCCGCGACCCGGTCCCGGATAAGCGGAGGAAAATGGATGGATGGATGGACGTGGTATACATATACACAACGACTAGCTAGCAGCAAGCTACTGGAACTCTGTCATCTTGAAAACTGTCATAAATATGATGCTACAATTATGAAAGCATTACCTTTTCACAAAAAACTTGGCTATGATCAGTCACAAAAACTACTAGGTTAGGTGTAGGCACAATAACATGATGGTTATGTTTAGGGAACAAACAACTTGGTCATGTTGAGGAACAAAACCATGTTGCTACATTCAGGAACAAAACTCTTGAAAAATACAGGTCACACACTGGAAGCGAACTCAGATCTCCTTATGAAAATGTTATGTATATAGTACCTTGCCATCCACCCCAATCTCAAACATAAACTTTGTACTTACTGCTTTCTTGTCATAATTAACAGTGATTGCTAGATGTCACCAAATTATGACACATAACATTTAATCATAATAACCTGCTGGCACAAATGATGTATGCTGTTATATTTTATAGGACAACAACCTCGTATTAGCTAATACACACAATCTTGCTATATGCTAGCTTCCATTCTCTAATTGACATTACCCAACAAATCTTTAGTGAAATGCCTGCTTGTAAGAGAAAATTTATTTGTGCACTTGCTTAATTCAGAAAGATGTACAGTAGATTAACAAGGAACAGAGTTATTGTTAAACTTAAATAACATTTGCCAAAAATATCACTTGCTTAACTTAACTGTAGTCCATTCCTATCAATATCAAGTGTCAACTAAAAATGATGTCTGGAAAATTTTGGCCAGAAAGTAGTGATAGGTTAGGGTAAAATCCAATCTACCCCCTCATAAAATAGCAAACAAGCCAATATTGTGTTCTGGTTGCCACATAGTAAAGACCATAGCATCCTGGCTCAGCTCCAGCCATGGAACTTTGCTGCATGTCATACCCACTCTTTTCCATTGAATTTTTATATTTTATGTATACTACAAACAAGACAATCACTATCAACTAGTAAAGGTGAAACTGCCAAGAAAAAAAAAGTGGTGCCCCACCATGAGGACTGGCTCTGTGCACTCACTCTTAGTCCTTTCACTGTTCAGCTCTTAGCTAAATGGATCTCAGTGCCATCCCTCAGACACCAGTGACCTTCAGTCATTTAGCAGGCAGTATGATAGGAACATGATATCAACACCTGAACAAAGCACAGCATAAAGCTGCACATCAAGCTGCTGTTTATTCATGGCGCAGTTGGTTGGGTCTGTCATCTAGAGGTCAGTCATTTGAATACTCCCCCATTACGGGCTACTGTCGTCCCTTTGCCTTCCAGTTAAAACAGCCCCACATCAGCCACTTCAAAAGAGCCCGGCTTCAAACATTGCGTTTCCAATATGACAATCGTACTTCACAGCAAAAGCTCTGACAAAATATGCAGCAGCTGCCTAACGTAAAGGATAAAACGTGTAAAAATCAAGACTGTGCTGCGCTCGTGTCAAAGAGGGGACATAGAGAGGCAGGGAACAAGAGAGTGAGAGAAGAGGAAAGGAAGGCAGAGAGACAAAGAAGAGACAGACAGAAAAGGCAGGAGATGGAAGAGAAAAGCCCAAACAGGCTTTGTTTTAATTACCTGCGAAGGAAAGGCGGAGAAAAGCTGAGATTTTTGCTCGTTAGGCTATCACTTTGGATCAAACACTATATTTACATATCAGATTAAACCGCTCCCACAAACGGTGAGATCTGAGCTGTGAAGGCACGGCTAACGAGAGGAAGCCATCTTCCCGCTCACATTTGGTGGGGGGAATAACACCAGCAAAACAACTCATCTACACTGATTAGAAAGAGCAACATACAAAGACCTGATGAAGGCAGAACTCAGAGCAGAAGAGCTAGTTAGTGCAACATGTACAGTACAAACACCAGTCGCACATCACATCACATCATGCGGTGCATGTTAGAACACTGGAAGACAGAGGAGTGGGCTGAAACCTCAACATTTTATGACTCCTCACAGAGCCAGCCAATTAGAGGCCCTGGCAGGTCAAAGTGCATTGTGGGAGGTGGTAAGAGTTTAGTAGCAGCACAAACACACTGTCAGAAAGTACTCCCCCTTCTTTCATCCTGCCTTTCTTCTGCAGCCTTTCTTCTCCCTTTCTGTAGAGGGAGAAGAACTAGCTTTGTGGCTCAAGGGATCCAAACGACCAGCCATCATTATTCCCTCTCAGATGCCAGTCTCCCCTCCACCCACGCCCAAAACACCACCAACACTACCACTACCAGGCCTCCCCGACCCCACCATCCATCCCCCATACCCCCTGCACAGACAGCTACATGAGCTACAAGAGGCAGTGGCTGCAGCAGAGTCTCTTTACTGTGTGGAATAAAGACTTCTGAGGGTGAAAACTCCATTACCACAGAGCTGCCGCTTCTCTCAGCCATCCAGTGAGTGAGAAAGAAAGCAAAGGACAAAAACAGCCAGTGACAAACAGTGATGACTGATTACTGGAGTGTATACATGTGGGTGTGTGTGTTTCTGTATTAGTCAACCAAACTACTATTTGCAAGGCCGCCTCCAGGAGGGAAAATGCCTGCCAAAAGCAAATTCAGCATCTATTGGAATAACAGTGGAAGTGATTGGAGGTAACAACCCAAATCACTAGGCGTGGGGATTTGAAACATATGTCATGTTGTTGCGCATCACTGATAAAAACTAATAACACTATTCCCTGACTGCAATGTGTGAGTGAGAGTCAGACACAAAGCCTGAGCAGAGTGCCCCCCCCCCACCACACACACCACCCTCCATCCCACAATGTCAGATATATCAGCAATGCTAATGCCCAGGCAGCATCGTGCACTGCTCGTCCTGAACCACTGAAAAGACAACCATTTAGGCTTTAAAAGACACACATAAACAAAAAAGGAAGGATCAGATGAAAAGAGAGGAAAAAATGAAAGAAAACATAAGCGGGGGAGAGAAGGAAAGAATGAAGAGAGGCTGGGGTTGTTGGGGGGGGTTAAAGAGGAAGTCAATTACGTATTCTGAACCTGGTCGATGTAGTCCTTGGGGATCTGCCTCCGCACCTCAGGATCTGTAAATAATTGACAGATAATATTAATTGGCTTTGGATTAGTGAGCAAGCTCAGTATCACACATTAATATTTGATCAGAGGATGATAGGGACCCTGGCAGGGGATCCGAAGGGGCAGCTGAGGCTGTTTTGTTGATTAGGCCAGAGAGGGGAGGAGATGGAGGCAAGTGGTAGCAGCGGCAGCAGTAGCAACAGCAACACCAACAGCTCCACACACACACACACACACACACACTGGAAACACACAGCTGTGGTTTGATGCTCCCGTTAGCTGCAGGCTGCTAAACCTCCTACTGCCAGCAAACTGCCTGCTCCTTTTTTCACCACAAAGAATAAGAAAAGAAAAAAACAGAAGAGGACTTCTGGAGCTTCTTTGATTGCTGTTTTATTAGGAGGTGTGAGTGTGGTCTTGGTGTCAGCTAGGAGTATTATGGTGTCCTATGGATTGGCCACTAATAAAATGCCATATATTCTATTTTTATTAAGATTTTGAGTTTTAATGGCACCATGATGGATTACTCTAAATACTTACTCACAGGAGTTAGTGGATAAGATCTAATCAAAAATACAAGGGAAACAAATATTTGCAGGGGTTCTTTTTATTTGCATTTTTTTTTTTTTATTAGCAAATGTTTCCCTTTTCCTGCTTATTATTTTGCTACTTATTATATCTGTTTGACACCCTCACTCCAACACACAGCACATCGCTCTTAACTTGACTCATGCCAAAGCTATTTGGTGAAAAGTAACAGAAGAATCAAATGATTATATAAGTTAAGAAAACTTAATTCAATCCCCTTTCAGAGGTGTCTGTTGATTGTGTAAAATCAAACACTGTAGTGAAAATGAGGTCTGGAAATCAAAAAATCAAAGGGAAATCAAAGACTCTTGAAATATGGCCAACGCTTATGTGGGAGGCATAATAGTACCCTGAAGTTATGAGGCATCACAGTATGATGTGCAAACCTTGTTTGAAATAAATAAAATAAAAATTGAGGACTCAACTTGAAGGTGCACAGCGTTTCCTGCAGCAGTAGCAGAAGCAGCAGCAGTGATACCCAGAGTGGGAAAAAACAAACAAGACAGATTTACGCAGCAAAACAAGCTGGCAGACATACACGCACAATTAAACTCGTGGAGGCTAATTAAAGTGTTACTGGAAGCACGCAGCCAGAGTGTGACAACATAATGAAAGATTGAAGAGGGGAGGAAAGACACGGGACCCCTCCTCACTACACCCCCTTTTCCTTTCTCTCTGAAAACAATGCCACCTCTCCCTTTCTCCACTCGCCTCCTCTCTCATCTACCATATGCTGCCATTTGTTTAGTCAAATCCCCTTTAAGCAGTGCAGATCTATGGCTCTGAGGCAGTGCTTTGCTGCAACTTGGATCACTCTCCATAGACACATCGGCTGCTCGTATCCCTCATGGCCCGTGTCACTCGGCCAGCTAAAAGAGTCTCCTGGGAGTGGCTTTCTATTGCTTTTCCACATCATTTGTCTGGTGATTACAGCTAGCCTCCCCTGAACCAGGGGAATAATCACAATATTTCAATTTAAAGATAGCAAGAGAGAGAAAGAAGGGCTAGTTGGGCTTGGAGATTGTTCCTGCACCATGCTGTGAAGAGGGCACTGATAGGACGACTTATACATCATTTCCTGACACAAATGACTGCTTAACATTAGCAGAAGACCTAGGTCAAAACCGCACTGCCTGTCTCCACACATAATGTACATAAGTGGGCTTGATTTACCTGGCTGCAGAAGAGGTGTCTGTGATGCTTCCTAATGTAAGGATTTTTTTTTTTTTTTAGAGAAACTCATTGGCTGCATCTTTTGATACAGTCGTGTCTATCTCTAATCACAGTTACCGGTATATGGTAACAGCAACCTTTTGTGATCTGATTACGAGTTGTTCTAACCAGTTCATTGATTAACTGCGGTTCTAAGCACTCATAACAGTTTCATAATGTACCCATATTACAGTATGTAATGTACTAACCCATAGTAAACTGCTTTTGCAAGAAGTACAAGAAATCAACTGAAGTCTGTTATACTAACAAGAAATTATACAATACATGTCCTGTCAACTACTTTTGAATGTCACTGCAGCACCAAGCTCTACTTCAGCTATGCACTGTGGTACAATAGCTCACTCAAAACTGCATGCTTGACAGTGACAACACACCACATACATACATACTTTGATTAGAATTGGTATTTACTATGGAACTAGAACACAATCCTTTGCAGGGCAAAGGATGCATACTGCCTTTACTTTTTCGAAATAAGCAAAATACAGCAAAAAAGAAAAAAAAAACAAACAAAACAAAAACAAAAGCACTCAGAGAGTGTGTGTACCTCCGCTAAGGCACAACATGTGTTCACACAAATGGGTCCCTTGTGAAAAATAAGATCCAGAACAACACAAAGTGTGGGCTAAAATCCTTGATCCGGATCCCATCTGCATCATCTATTAGGGTATGATAGGCAGGTATACTGTGCATCGTACCTGAACATTTCAGGGTTCTGTCCTCATTTTAGGCTAAGTTATGGCAGAAAATATGTATTAAATGGGGTTTTCAAGTCCATCAGATCCAGAAACCCAATCAGATCCTGGTGAAATGTGGTCTGGTGATAGACATTGCCACCCTACGTATGTGTGTCAAATTTTTGTCAAACGATTTAGATAACCTTAGACTGGGATATGAATCTTTTAATTTTTGCCCCATGTTAAAGAGAGGGATGTTTGTAATTTTTTTAATTTTTTGTGACCATGACCTTTGACCTTTTTTTTGCCAAAATTTAATCACTTCTGGGGTTGGTCTCCAACAATGTCTGTACCAAGTATGCTGATGCTCCCTGCAGCCGTTTGTCTGTCATCCTGCTAATCAACCAGCAAACAAACAAAAACACATGGAGGCTAAAATATAATAAATATAACCTCCTTGGTGGAGGTGAAAAAAGATCATCAGCAGCAGCAGCAGCAATACTTGTTTAATACAAAAGGCTGAATCACTGAATCACAACCATAGCCTGTTAAACTTAAGGAAAGGACACAATGGCAATGACAAACACAAGGTCACCTTTGAGTGTGAAGCTGAGTTATTATGCAAATAATCTACATACAATGTACTGTATGTATACATTACAGTCCAAAAATCACTGGACATAAAAGAAAGCTAAAGATAAAAGTTAAGACAAAGTGTCATGGTGTAAAATTATTAGGAGCGGCTAAAGATTCTGCATTAGTAATGGTGGAGTCATTTGCTTTGAAAAGCCAAACAAATGACTTACACACTTGATGTAAACACTTCCTTTTGACCAGTGCTTCATACTATACTAAACTGTTTTCTATGCTATATTGTGAATAACTTGCTTTTTATCTGTCTCATCATCATCAAGATTATCCTTTGGACAATGTACAATCATCTGCAATATACAGTAAATGAAACTCTAAACATGCTGTGATGTTGGATCAAGGTTCTACAGTTTTACAGTTTTTACCTCTTAGGTAAGAAAACTAGCCTACAGAAAATATCTTTTATTTGGCAAAATAACAGGCATCCTAAAGTCACTGTAAACCTGAGCCTGATACTTTTTACAAATGCACTGAAACTGACAGTGCAGATTTGAAAGATTTACTAAAACAATTTAGAACAACACAACAACTGAAAAGAAGTAGTTTAGGTTTCTCTGAGTGTCTCCTGATGCTTTCTCTTTGTCTTGCATTCTGTCCTGACAGCAGATGTGACTGTCAGAGTCTATTCTCTGAACATGATTCTTTTTATATGTTTATGTTACTGAAGTACACACATTACAGGCAAAACGCACACAGTGTGAGACAGTCAACTGTGTCTGTAATAAAACCGTTTTCTTGGTCTTCAGCTCCTTTAACATCAGTCACAGAGCAGTTACAGTAGGTGACACAGTGAAAAGGCAGAATGTGATTGGTCCTCCCATGAACATCCTGAGCACTGATTGATGCTTTACAGATCATCGGCATAAGTTTGACTTGGAAAGTTTCACAGGGAGTCTGGGGGTCCCACTACCCTGGAAAACAAATCAACAACAAAAACACAATAGTTCTTATGATGCGCATATGTACTGTATATGTGTACTCTAAAAACATTTACACACGTTATGAAACTAACTACATCAACTTACTATGATTTATTGGAAGTATGTGAAACAGGAATGCACTCTTGGATGAAAACAAAAGCTCACAGCTGAAAAGCTTACCTGGCTGCCTCTCTCTCCTCTCTCTACCTGGCCTGGGCTCTGTCTCTCTCTCTCTGTCTGCCTGCCTGCTTCTGTCTTTCTCTCTAAAGCCTGTATGGACAAACACTATGTAATACACTGTCTCTGACAACCATATCTGACTAGTTTTGTTCTTGCACATTAAAAATAATTGTTTTTTTAAACAATTAAAACAGAAGGATGTGCTCAGTGAGATTGCATTAAAGCACACAGGTCCATCTCTCTGCCTGTATTGACAACCACTAAGTGATACACCTGTTCATGCAGTGGGAGAAACTGGTCTAAACAATGCTCAAACCAGAAGGATGTGCTCTTTGAGGTACCATTACAGCTGATACTACACATTCTTACTTGTTCACTCCTCTTTTGTTTCCCTGCCTGGCCGGCCCTTTCTTTCTGTTTTTTTCTGATGTCTGTATTAGCAGCAAAGCTAAATGACAATGAATAAAGCTCCTAATTTGCTGTACAAGTTATGAAAATGACAAGAACTTCTGATTTGCAATACAACACTAGATAAGAAGTTAACTCACAATCATGTGCTTAATGATGCATGTTATTTGCTGATAAATGTAACAACTGAGCTAACTCAGCCTTTTTCTACGTACTATTTACATTCTCCAAGAAATCAGATCTTATGTTGCTTGTTTATTCCTGGTGTTCATGATGCTAACCAGACTGCTTCAGTCAGTCATCAGAACAACAACAATAACCCTGTGCTATAGCCATACACAAGCTGGAGATGACAGAATAACAAACTACAATCCTGAAAGAATTTGCATTACTAATACTCTTGTTCTTTGGCCAGCAGGTACAATGTTAACACGATAAGAACAAAGTCAGTAAATATTACCCAAGTCATAAGTAACATTAATAGCACAAAATCACCCTAAATTACAGCCTGTCACAACATTTAGTTTGCTAGCTAATGTTTTACTGTAAGTATAGCTACTAAAACATTAATGCCCAACTATTTTTGTTTGTAAAATGTTAGCAAGCCTGGTGTGTATGCCTAGGACAGCTGACTATGTTTTTCATATCACTGAACAATCAGTGTTATGTATTTGATAATAGTACCATGTTCTGATCACAGAAGGTGTAGCAACCTCAACAGATAGCTGCTCCACCAACCCCTCCTCTAACTGAGCACTGCGCTGTTTTCATCCAAAATGCACTCCTGCAATCACGTCACTGCATATATAAGTGAGAACAAAGCATGTTTAACCTTTGTAGAGCTGTTGGAAATTGTACACATATGCAATTAAAATCAAAATAGCGGTGTGGGCAAATTTAGGTAATCAGAAAAGTGTCCCAGAAAAGGATTGTAGTGCTTGCCTGAAAACATTTGAGTGAACATGTTTCAGTGGAATGAACAGGGTACCATCATGGAGAAGAGTATTCAGTTGTGTAACTACATCCGTGGTACTGACTATAAAACCTGCAACTGTGCCAATGGCTGTCTGGTCACATCCTGAAACACATCAGGGCTTCAGCAGTTCAGAAAAAAAAATCCCCTTTCATCCCCTTTGGAAGCAATTTTTCTTTATGGAGAGGCATGAAGGGACAGCAGAACTGCTTCAAACCAGATATAATCTAAACTTGCATGTGATTCCTACCATTTCTTAAAAGGTCACCAATAAAAAACAGTCATTCAACCTGATCCATAAAAAACTGATAGTGAAACCTTCATCAATGACCTGTTCTCATCCCAGGGTGTCAAATAATGTTTTATCAGTACCTTTTGTGTTGCATACTGATGCTGAAGGGTACCTTTGGTGTCTGTGGGAGACGCACAGGGCTTTCAACACAGAACAGTGATAACCCATTCGTGTCAGTATGAGACACCAAAAGTACTTCATAAAACAGTCAGTAAACACCTTGGATTTAAGCACAAAAACTACTGTACTTGTTTTGCCACTAGGCACAAACATTACATACAGTGGTGTGAAAAAGTGATAGGCTTAGGGAAAGGACCAGGGGTTAATTTGTGATGGCACCTCCCAAATTGTGACCGGCACATATCTTGATGGACCCGGCACCTCATTTACATATGAAAGACATTGAATATATGAATATATATTATAGGTATAATACTTTTTGTACAACTAGCCTTTTACAACAACAAATTACAATAGAATAGACTTAATTGTCATTACACAGTCATGTGCAATGAAATTTGTGTGCTCTTGACCAAAACAGAGTGCAATAAAAACAATCAAACAAAAAGGTATAAAAACAGCAAAAACAGGCAGTTAGGCTAAATACGTCAAAACATAACCAGCTCTTGAAAGTCACACTGGGTCAGGTGCACATTTGGTATAACGTCATTTTAGCCACGGGGCGAAAATGCAAAAACAAAAAAAACCAGACGAATTAACTAAAGTATTTTAAGTCGCAGCAGGGTGAAGCTAGTCAGAAACCAGAAGATAAACAGGCCAAGCTGGACCCAGTTATAAAACCTACAACTGTTAATGAAAAGGTTAGTACAAGCCAGTCTGATGCTGAGGGCATGGATTTCAAAAGAACTGAAGCAAAGCATGGAATAACATGAACGAGGACTCCTGCTCCATGACTGTGTTATGGGCTGTGTTAAATAAATGAAGGTATGAACATGTTTATTTAACGCTACTGCATTATGTAGTCTCCTCCGAGTATAATGTTAATGTGTAGTGGAATAGTAAGGCCCCAAATATGATGTCACGCTTTCCACTGACTGAATGAATTCATAGTCCTAATAGATTTAGCATCAATTAAAACTTGCACTTGGTTTTTTTTTGGTCGCTACAAACACACAACTAATAAGTCTGTGCAGATTCTCAGTCATCCAGGTCATAGTAAACTGAAAAAACCTTAGAAAAAATCAACTGGACTTAGATTTCTAGATCGAAGACGTTTCACCTCTCATCCAAGAGGCTTCATCGGTTCTCTGATGAAGAAGAGATAACCACAAAGCGGGGGGGTTCTACTAGAAACATGGTTTTAACAAGGGGAAACACGTCTCAACAGGGGAACAGACTGCTAATTAAAGAATTTTTTTTCATTCCAGGACCTCCTCTCCCCACACTGACAAGTCGGGTCCGTCACCACATGATATTCCGAGACCCCATGATTTACAAATTAAGCACTGGACGGTACAGACCAGTGAGGGCCACCAGGAATGTGTGTGGAACTTGTTTTTTTTTTTCTGTCTAATGCACTCAGAATGTTAAAAACTTTCCTAGTTCATGGAAATGTAGTCCTCTTTTCATTGTTCTGATTATTATTGTCACTCTTATTTTATGAATGGATGTTCTTTTTATTTAGTATTTATTTTGTATTATTATGTGTTGACATGTGTACATGGTGCTGTCTTAGCACATGTACTATGTGTTTTTTATTTAATTACAATAGAATAGACTTAATTGTCATTACACAGTCATGTGCAAC
This sequence comes from Monopterus albus, assembly GCF_001952655.1. NCBI lineage: Eukaryota > Metazoa > Chordata > Actinopteri > Synbranchiformes > Synbranchidae > Monopterus > Monopterus albus. The sequence continues at coordinate 2,294,279 of NW_018127920.1, read as the reverse complement.
GAAATTTGTGTGCTCTTGACCAAAACAGAGTGCAATAAAAACAATCAAACAAAAAGGTATAAAAACAGCAAAAACAGGCAGTTAGGCTAAATACGTCAAAACATAACCAGCTCTTGAAGGTCACACTGGGTCAGGTGCACATTTGGTATAACGTCATTTTAGCCACGGGGCGAAAATGCAAAAACAAAAAAAACCAGACGAATTAACTAAAGTATTTTAAGTCGCAGCAGGGTGAAGCTAGTCAGAAACCAGAAGATAAACAGGCCAAGCTGGACCCAGTTATAAAACCTACAACTGTTAATGAAAAGGTTAGTACAAGCCAGTCTGATGCTGAGGGCATGGATTTCAAAAGAACTGAAGCAAAGCATGGAATAACATGAATGAGGACTCCTGCTCCATGACTGTGTTATGGGCCGGTTTAAATAGCTGAAGGTAAGAACATGTTTATTTAACGTGGCTGTATTATATAGTCTCTGTTCACAACAAATGATGTTTTGCCTCTAAGCTGTTCGGTTAATGTGGAAATGCACCAGTCATTGAGATTTTTTCATTGCAGGACCTCTTCTCCCCACACTGACATGCCAGGTCCGTCACTAAGTGATATTCTGGGACCTCATAATTTACAAATTAAGCACTACAAAAGACTATATGTTAAAACACTCATCGATTAAAAACACAGTGTCACATACAAGATTCAAACTCTACTCTCCTGTGGGAAAATCTGATGTTTGTTTGCCCCACCCATTCACCTCAGCCACCTCCTTACAAAATGTTTATTGTTATACACTTGAAAACCTTGTGTGTTTCTCACAAACAAGGGTGCATTGGACCATATCAGAAGGCAGAACCATGCATCACATACAGATGCCAAAGTTACTTGACAAAACATTAGTATTTGACACCCCAGGGAATGAGAATGGCTTGGCAGTAACTACTAAACATTGTGTTTGACAAACATTTAACTCCTTAAATTATTGTGGTGCATTACTAATGGTTCAAAAATGGTGACAAATTGACAAATGTTACAGCTTAATCTCTTTGATGGGAACATGGCTCTGCTAAACTTGACAAAAAATCACTATGATTGCAGGATATCATGTCACTATTGGCAATATTCACATCCAGGCCATCATTGAACCTGTTGATCTACAGTAACCCTAGATGGTCACTTTAGCTATTTTGTTTTTCTGTTGTTTAAACCTGTACAGCTACAGGGACTGCAATAGTAATGTGACAATTGTCACCAAATTATCATAAATATCATATAAATAAAGATCACACCGTATTTTCATTTAAAGGTTATTGACATGATTCCTGTTTAGAACTTTTATTTTGGAACACCTCTGCCCAACTTTTGATTTGATTTGATTTATTCATTCAAGCATGTAAAACAGTTGATATGTCAACACATGTAATTTCACACATATCCAACAATAATAATCCAATATAAATTTACTTATACCTAGTACATGTTTGAACGGAGTAGGAAGAAGTTAGACTTATCTAGTCCTACCCCATGACATCATCTTACAACTTTTAAGTCCTAAGCAATATCTCTAGATAAATAATTATCCTCTACACCACACAAGTAATATACTACAGAATTATTACAGAGTGTTAACATTCTACATAATTACATTCATAGATAATTATCTTCTATGCCACACAAGTAATATACTAAAGAATTATTACAGAGTGCTAACATTCTTACCCCACACCCACAATGTTCCATCTGATTAATCATTAAACCTGTTCTTGCATGTATCTTGATCTGTCCCAGCCAGCTACACTTACCTGGTTTCCATCAGCATAATCAACAATAGTGATGGGAAGTTCGGATCATTTTACTGATTCGGTTCTTTGAATCTCATTCAGCAAAATGAACAAATCTTTTTTCGAGTCACTTCGTTCATTTCAGCAGAATGTAATTAAAATGTTACATACTAGTTCCCCATCTACTTACACACATATTGATCACGTTTTGAATAAGAAAGAACTGTAATGCAGCCAAGGTCATATTATAAGTAATATCGTACCTGTGTCTTGAGGCTATGCAGTCTGTTACTTCATCACCTCACCTCGAGATATTTTGGGTCAAATTCATTTGATCTTTTGTCACATAACATCCTAAGCTAAGCTATGCCGTGCCGTGTTCTGTTTAGTATACAGAAAGATTTTCCCTGATGAAGTTTAAATCATTAACCAACTCTTTATTAAAACATTCAGTGTTATGGAAAAGAACCATATTGACAGATATTCACAAAATGATAGTCAGTAGGAAATAAAAAGCTATTTTATAATAAAAATAAATGCATCATGTAACAGTAAGAGTTAAAAAAAAACTGTAAGGACGGTTGAAAATGAACTAATTTCTGTATCCAACAAAGTGGTCATGTCACGTTACAAAAACAAACGACTTGAAACCGAGGACTCGAAAAGAAGAACTAATCTCATGCAATGTTGCGCATGCGCGGGCAACACTAAATGAACGAATCACTCCCCGAGATGACCCGATGTTCTCGAGTCAAGGGAAAGATTCTTTCAAAATGAACGAATCGTTCATGAACTACACATCACTAATCAACAACTAGTTTATAAGCCAGCTCTTAGTATATAGTCCTTCCTAGATTGTCAAACAGGTTACATCCCTTAAAGATGTTTCTGTTTCGTCTGAATTTTTTCCCTTGGATTCCTGTCTCATTCACCCTGGTACAGTAGATTCATCTGTTTTTTGTTTTCTACCTGGGTATGGACTCCAGCCTCTACATTTACCTATGTCCTAACCAGTCTTACTTGCCTTTGTGTTTTCTATTGCTGGATGTTATACTTACCTGTGTGTTAATAACCTGCCCTGCTTTGCCTACCTCCTGTCTGTCTTCTCACTTGTATTATTGTACTCACAAGATTCAGGCTCCTTGCTGTGTTTTCCATATTCCATGTGAAAACTTTCTCTGAGCCTGTACTGTTGAATTTACATGCCACTGAGTATTTCTGCATACTCATAGGGCAGCTGTGATACAACGGTTGTCCCCCAACTGGAAAGTTGGCGGTTCGATTCCCGTTCTCCCCAGTCCACATGTTGACGTGTCCTTGGGCAAGACACTGTTGCTCCCAATGGCCAGAGTGCCTTGTAGGGACAGCGCCACCATCTGTGTGTGAGAAGGCACTGCTGATGGCTGCCTTGGTTCTGTACCAAAGACAAATTGCTTGTGTATGTAACATACTTGGCTAATAAAAGTGATTTTCATTATTATATTATCTACTGTCTGATTATTTTTATAGTATCAGTAACTCACCTGTCATTCCTCACTTTATGTTATACCATTACAGCTTCACTCGTATGTTCAGTCTGTCTGGTCATCTGGGTTTTCATCTACCATAAACCTATCAAATAGATTTTGGCTCAGGCGACAACCATAATTTTTAAATTGCTTGTTAACATTACTTGTTAACATAAGCCAACATGATGTATTGTATCTGCCAGCCCTGTACAGATGAGACCGCCACTGTTCATCTGTACCGGAGTCCTTATTGGCAAGCCATAATCTAAATGGATTTAGGAATAGCAGACCATAAAGGGATGAAAAGCAGACATGAATAAGGGCAATCTCTTTCAGAGCGGATTGGTTAAGATTTGTGCATGGACCCTGTAATCCTATTGCTCCATTTCATGGAGTTTTACCAGGAAGAGCTTATCCCCACCATCTAACCCTTCACATATTCCACTTGGTACGATGGGAACCAGACTATAGACAGAAAATAGCAGGCTGATGAGAAAGTTCCTGAGGAAAACTGTGAGGTACCATGAAGTTCTGTAAATAAAAGATTTGTCTCCATATTTAAAATAAATCTCCAAATGAAAGAAATTGGTTGAAATCACTGGAATTATAATTTTTACTTAGAAATGACCAGTGGTGGCTGCAGGTGGTAGCATTTTATAATCAGCAAGACACATTTTAAAGAAATTAAAAACAAAGAAACAGACAAAAAAGACCAAATTTTCTTATGGTAGTGGAAATTTGTTTTAAATAATTTTTTGAAGAAATTATTTATTTAGAAAATTCCCAGAGAAGCCTTTCCAAAGTTTATAGTAAACAACAGCGGTAAGCAACAGCAATAACAACAGCATGCAACAAAAGTTATTTTTATTTTTTAAAATTAATGTTACTATATCAAAGAAGGCAAAAATGCATGCTAACAATACTAATATCACTGAGAACACAGACAAAAACAACATTGCACATGCTGAAGCTGAAGTTGTTACAACAGCTAACGTTAATGCTAGCATTAGCAACAGTGCTATAGCAGAGCTAGTCTCTGCAAGAGGAAGCTGCAGCAGGGTTCCTGGGAATCACAAGGCTGCTACCTCTGTCTATGTTGAAACTACTGGGCTCACATGAGTCAGGGATGAGGAGGCTCTCAAGCCTTCAGATGTAAACCACAAGAGAGTTATTTACACCTAATCATAAAGCTTGCTTGGTTCGAATGAGCTAAATGTTGTGAATGGTTAAAATGGTTAAGGTTAAAAGAAATCTAAGAGAATTAAACAATACTTTTAGAAAACATCCAAACATGTAGCATGTGAAAGACTAAACTAAATTTTAACTATACTTTCATTATATGAATGGCGAGGTACATTATTTCCATGTACAGTACATTTTATTCTAAACACCCATATGGATGACTGCTTTTGTGCATGTGCTTGTATTCCAAGCAGTGTCCACCCACCACCACTGAAAATATGATCCTACATGCATGTAATGTTTTCTATGATGGGTTATGATCCTATTTACCTTTGGGTCTTATAATGTAGTAAAATTGATGAAATCCAGTGGAAGGATTTTAAACAGTGCACTGCTTTGAAAAAAGAAGTTCTAGCTCAAGTACAATAAATGGCCAAGACATGCAAACTGCACTTAAAATAGTATCCATTGTATAGTCAGTACAGTATAGTATAGTAGTCTGTAAAGTTTTGTGTTGGACAAGTAACACTGACACCAAAAAAGGAGTTACATTCCTGTATATTCTCACTAGAATTAAACAGCTTGATAGTAAGTATTCTACTGCTGGAAATAAACTAAAGCAATTAGCATAAAAATGTGATTAAATGAAATATGTGCCTGGTGTCATGTTTTCACTGAGGAAAGGGTTAAAGTAAGAAGCGAGACTTTAAAGGTAAAATCATGACAGGGTCTAGCTTTGCAGGAACCAGGTAATGCTCAGTCTCTGAGGAAAATCTAATGTGAAATCATCATCTTATGAGCTACAAATCAGAATTGAAATGACAGAAATATCTTGCCTCTGGCAAAAGGTACAAAAGAGCATCCTTTATCAGAGAAAGGTGAATGAAGAAGCTGTTACACAGGAGAACATAACTTCCTATCTATCTTCAGCCAGAGGAGGGGGAGGGATGTGTGCAAGTCCCCAGACCAGAGGAAGGGATACTGGTGTGATCCAGTCACAGCCTTTGATCCCTGGGATGACCTGAACCATGGGCTGGACTCTGGAAATGAACACACCAGAGGCCAGTCCTGCACCTAGCTCTGCTGTAGTGTGTGTACACTTGTGCATGCAACAACAATACACACACACATACACGCTGTGTTTTCATTCCTTGTGGGGACTTTACATTGACTTACATTCATTTCCTGCAGACATGATCTAACCTTAACCACAACCACTACTTTCCTAACACCTAACCCTGACCCTAACACTTAACCCAACACCTAATCTCACCCTAACCCTAACCACGGTGCCACAGTAAAAGACACACTGTGGGGAATCGTCCATCCTTGTGGGGACCAGACGCTAGTCCCCACAAGGATGGACGATTCCCCACAGTGTGAGTGTGTTAACAAGTTTTGGTCCTCATGATGTAAGTAATACAAGGGCACACACACACACACTCTCTTCGGTTCTCAAGACAATTAATAATAAAGACTAAGTTACAATACACTGTAATGATGTAAAGTCTTTCATGTTATTAACGTCTATTAATATATTTACACATCTGCTGAGTACATCACACATGTACATACTGTACAAGCAAAAGTATACAAATAAGCCTAGAATGACAAATCTAAAAACACATATACTGTACATACAATTTACACACATAACATAGAAATACATACTTCATCAGTATGTTAGCTACACAGACGTACACTTCATCAGAACGCCAGTATTGATATCATAAAGAAAATCAAGTCTGATGCGGAAGTGAAAAAAAATTATGATGTTACAAATTAAAAGATATGTAATGTTATAAATGAACAGAGGAAATGATGTCTCTCTCTCCAAAAGATGAGTGTTTGAGCAGTGTGGCTGGGAGCGCATGCTAAATCTCATTAGACAGAGCAATACCCAAAGCAAATTAAACCATTAGCCTCCGACATGTTGAAAGGAACACTTTAAGATCACTTCCTATTAAGGCTTGCCAGTAAACAGGCCTTTGAAATGGAGCCCTCAACTCGGAGCAGAGCAGTGTTGCAGACATCTGCCATACCCAGCCAAGCCCACAATAAACTGTAGGGGAATACTTTCTGTGCTACACATCAGTCTACATAACATTCACAAGCTTGTACAAAGGGGAAAACAAACCTTGGGGATTCATGGTCTCATAGAGTAGAAGGCTAGTAGTTTGACATTGATGTCTACAGTGGGTTTGATGTGGTGAATTAATTGATATACTGTACACTGCATCAGCTTTAATGGTTAGCATGGGTGGCCCACTTATTCTACATTGTAACCCCTAAGCTTGGCAAGTGCCTTGTTGCCCCCATTTACCACAAATTACAACCATTATTTATAAGCATGTGAATATGAAACTGTGGTTCAGGTGTCTACTCTTATATAGGCTAATAAGCTAAATTATTTTTTTTTCTGCTACCAAGTGATAAACCTATAGCCTTCTCATCAAAGCATTTGTGTATTCAGCTTTACTTGTGGCATTATAACACATAAATTACTAGTGGAGTGTTAGCTCTGCCTTTAACACAAAGACTGGATTTCTGTAAATTACTACCATCTGCTGAAGCTTAATTCATAACGGAAGCGGCAACACCCCTTGATGTCTACTGAGGGGAACCAGCAGTAGTAAACCCCTTAACCACCATTTAAAAACACCACATTTTAGATGAAGTATCATGTTAACATTTCTTCTGAGCCATTTTAATATTTTGCCTGCAATTGTTATGTTTAGAAGATCATTCTTAAAAAGCTAAAAATACTGAAAATGATTCAACTCATAAATTCTTTCATATAGCCCGGCTCAGTACCATACTCATTGAAGTATTCTGTTTTACTGAGGAGAACTGAAATGCTTTTGTTTTACTTTTACAGTTTCTTTGTTATAACCAGCAAATGGAAGTTGGTTACTAACCTGTTTTGCTTAATATTAACAAAACAATTGTATACACTGTGTACCAAAATGTTGCTATCAAAGCAGCCACTTAATTTCAAAAAAAGGTTTTGTAAACTAAATAGAAAATTGAAAGTACCCATAATTTAGACCTAGTGAAATATGCTGCTGAGAGCTGAACCACATGAAAATACAATGCTCATCAGAAGAGAAGGCTGTTTTCCTCTGATTTCAATGAGCTCTGTGATCAGTGAAACTATAGCTAAAGATATTAAGTGAAGCTTTTTTCAGTTCTACTGTAGCCATGTCACTTCACTGAAAAGAAATAATCACACTATTCCACCATTTGTGCTAAAACAGGACATTAAATAATT
>NW_018127920.1:2283716-2286523 GCF_001952655.1 Monopterus albus | reverse complement strand
ATGCCGAGGATAGAGTTAGGTGGAAACAGATGATTCGCTGTGGCGACCCCTAACGGGAACAGCCGAAAGAAGAAGAAGACACTATTCCACCATTAATGATTTCTGTTCTTTGCCAGGTTTTGCTAATAATTAGTAAGTATAACATTAATATAGTAACCATAAGTGCAACTTTAAATTTCAAATGTATTTGTTTAGACCAGGGGTTCTCAAACTTAAAAGGTCCAAATCTGATTTCTATTCAAGGTCAAAGGTCCAGAATGATTGGTGGCAAGTAAATTACTTTTATTAAACTTGCTTAGAACTTACAAGACATACACACACCAGCCACTTTATTAGGCACACTTGTAAAATTGTATACACTTGCAATGCAACATTTCCCACTTTAACATCTGTGTCTGTGAAGCGCAAAATGTTTCAGTTTTTGGTGAAATTGTCATAAATATATACATTCAGTGATATGGTTATTACTGAGGTCATTGCTAAAGTTAGTGTTGTACTGGAATACATTATATTCAGAGGCGCTCCTAATATTCTGACCCTCTCATCTATTTAGCTGGGGAGGACAAAAGTATAGAGACACCTCTGAATATGATGTGGTCCACTTGAGCTCTGTCACCTGTTGAATGTCATATGCTTGCTGGCTGTCATCGTTGTCATGACAGTGATGTCAAACAGGAAAACAATCACTGTAATGATTTCCAAATCAACAATATTAGACAAAAATAATTGTTTATTGATAGTATAAAACATTTTCCTAATACAAGGTGTGGGCTGGGTCTGGGCTGGCTTGCCCTCCGGTCCAGATCCTCACTGGAGTCCGGACTTTGAAAAGCCCTGAATTAGACATTTTATGTTCTGTGTTCTTTGAGAGATGTGTTTGTGTAAGATATAGCACATCATTTACTGTAACTATAACACTTAACTAACACGTCTGCAGTATTTATCACCATACTGGTGTTTCAACATGGTGCCAAAAGCATCTTAGAAATCTTTGGATTGGCATGTCTTGTCCTTCTTGGAATTCTGACTCAATAGATTTTTCCTCTTACAAAGTTTGAATTTGACTTCACAACTTCTGTAGAGAGGATGGCTAATTCTTCAGTATAATGCTTGTGTACTCTGAGGTCTTGTGTGCGTTGGATTCAAGTGTCAGTGGTTAGGCTCTAGGGAGTTGCTTGTCTACCATGGTCGAAGCCAGTTCCATGTGTTGAGAACAGTTTTAATAGGGTGCTGGGGAGAAATAACACTGCTGAGAGGAGCCACCATAGGCTCTCTGCAGGAGGAGTGAGAGACAGTTGTGCCAGCCCTTAGTCAGAATCACACACATTCACATTCCAAACTAACTGGATATTGCCCCAAAGTCTCCCTGAGGAGATTAACCACAGCTGAATGTTAACTCCTTCGACTCTGTTCAGCTACCTGACTTTTACCAGCAGATCCCTGTTTCAACACCTTTGTCGAGGCTCCCTCTGCCTCTGTCACCTTATTTTTTCTGCTCAAATTGAAACTGCACAATCCCAAAGTACACTGCACCAATAACTGCCCCATTAGCTTTGTAATGAAATATCTGATATACAGCATGATTTATTTCTTGCTGATGCATCAATCCCAAATCCATTCTGTAGCATGACAACAAGCCCAAGCATCCAGTCAGGGTCAGGAAGAACTGCCTTCAGAGACCACATGAACAAGTAGCCCTGCAACAGATGGTGTGACCCCACAGAGCCCTGATCACAAAATCATGGAGTCAATCTGGGATTACTCGCAAAATCATGGAGTCAATCTGGGATTACATGAAGAGACAAAAGAGAGTGAGGCATCTTAAATTTTAAGAAAAAATGTTACAAGTTCTCCAAGATGCTTGGAACAACCTACCTACCAAGTACCTTGAAAGACCTGCACCAGTGTAGCCCACCTACAAGAAGGGTGTACTCTGCCTCTTACCCAATGTCAGCTGGGATTGGCTCAAGCCCCCGCAACCCTGTTCAGGAATAAGCGGTATGATAGTGACATTTTGGGCATTTACGTATCAAGAACAACTGACCAGAAACCTCTGGGGGATCCCTAACATTTCCTGTAGTGCTGCCACCAGATCAAAAATTCAATTTGAACACAAGACACAAGACACTGAGTAGATTTGTGTTCCCTGTAGAAGAATCCTTTTTATTTTCAGGGCAGTTGTTCATAAAGTAGAGCAGGTTGCTCCCTACCCTTAAGGTTGACTGTTGAATGCCATAGGGTCCTTGGGCAAGACACTCCCAGTGATATCATCAGTGTGTGAGTGTGTAAATGTTTGTGTGTGCAAATGGGTGAAGGGTTAAAATCCTGTAAAGTGCTTTGAGTACTTAGAAAAGTGCTTTATAAAGTCCATTTATCAATTATTTTAGACAGTACTTGCTTTTATGTCAATAACAAATTCATTTTACTTAAAAAAAATAAATTAGCGATAGAGCCACTCAAACCTTTAAAATTTGCTACATATCAAAACACTGTCACAGAAAATACTGTTGCATCAAAAGTTATGTATATACAACCTAGACATGAAGAAAATATTTACTTTGCTAAGAAATGTAGCCCAATATTAAACTATTTTGAGTCATGTTCATTAGAATTCACCTCCATAAAATCATCCTAGCTGAAAGAAAAAAGCATTTTACATGATGATGCCTTTTATTCCATCTACAGTGCAATTGTTGTTTATTTATAAGCTAGCAAATACTACATAACAAATGCATTCTGTGGTCACACAGTGTTAAGGCATGTGCTGCAAAGGTAGAGCTTGTTGCATATTGTCTCATAATGTCTGA